>NC_134513.1:19078894-19387118 GCF_027942865.1 Odontesthes bonariensis | reverse complement strand
TTTTTTTCAGACCTACAGCGGAACTAGGCCGGGAAATTAACTACATTTAAAAAAAGGAACATCTTAGCTGACACAGGATCCTTTTTGTTCGAAATCATCTTGAGAGCTTTATCATAGAAACAACAAATGTCCATGTTCACTTCATCTTACTCTGGACAGGTCACCAGTCGATCACAGGGCGAACAGAGACAAACAGACATTCATAATTACTTTGAGTAGAACACGCAAGTTCCACATAGATGTCATTCTGAGATATGAGCCGAAAACTAAATTACTGCAGCGCCTTAATGCAACCACAAGAGGGCACTGTGATCGTTTCTACTGTGTGTTCATCTTGCGGCTCTGGATTTTTAGTTTATCAATGAGCAAATAATCAGATTTATTCATGTTTGTGTTGCGTAGACTTTGAAGTATTCAAAGAATGGAAATACACATCTAAACCAATAGTTTTCGATTTAAAAAAAACATTTGTGAAGACAGACCAAACAACTTTTGCTGAATGACCTACAGAATCCTTCACTTTGGGTCGTTTAACTGAAAAAAAACCTGTTAGATATTCGCACCATTGAAGTGAACTTTGTCACCCATAAAGAAATATCAGTCTTTGTTATCACGTTTGTCTAATTTCTGTGTGTGATACATGCACATAAATGAGCCCGAGGAATGGCTGTCCAAACTTAATAAAAGCAGCTGATTTTCCTACAGCTAAAGAAAACCCACAACTTCTTTTAATCCAACTGTCAAAGGCATGTATTCAGTATAGTCACAGAAAACCAGGAAAGTAGATTCACATCTGACAAACTGCTCTATGACCTTTTAGGGCTCTATTTGAACGGGTTAGCATACATTAATCTCCAAAAGACAGTTTCCTTTTTGTTGTTTTTATTTAAATAGGGCAACTGTGGCTCAGCTGGATAAGATGTTGACAGTTTTGTCCTTGGGCAAGATACTGAGCCCAAGGTTACCCCTGATATGTTTATAATTGGGTTACTGTAGAGTAAAAGCCCATACTGTATCTGTGTGTATATATATATATATACACATATAAATAAGAGCAGTCTAGTGTTTGTGTGAGTGAGAAACACACATCAAGCACATGCTACATAAATGTGTATGGTCAGAAATGTCAGACTGCTGTGAAGGTCATTTCATCTAAAAGTTCTGAGTAAATCAAAATGTAGTAAAAAAAATAATTTGTTGTTGGAGGAACTTAATTTTATGCTTTTAAGAGACACGACTTTTGTTAACAGACACTGACGTGCAATCTGTTGGTTTCCTTAGCTAGGAAATTGTTTTTGAATTGGCTCTAGATGAACGAATTGGATTATTTTATAAATAATTATGATTACAATGAATTAAATTTCAATTGGCTTGAATTGGACTTTATTATTTAAGTGCCTTGAGATGACATTTGTTGTATTTGGTGCTATATAAATAAAAATTAATTGAATTGACGCGAATTAAAAAAAAAAAAAAAAAAAATGGCTGTCATGAGCAACGCTGAAAATGTTCCAAGAAAACAGCGAAGAAGGTTAACAAAAGTTTAGTTTGAAAATCTGTTTCTTGTACACAATGTTGGCTTCAATTTTACTGCACAGAACTCATGAACCAACATGTTTCCCTTTACTGTTTTAGGACAGAGTGACCTGAACAGTCATTTTTTCCCCATTTAAAAAAAAAAAAAAAAAAAAGACACTCTTACGCACACAGTACCCTTCATGAGTTCCAAATTTATTAAGTTACACGTTGATGGTTTCAACACAGCTGATAACACGGGAACATATAAACACATTTGACTTTTCCACTTTCTCCCCCCTTCTACTCAAAACGTCACATTTCATTGTGTGTTAGTCAAGTCGTGTCCTGTCAACTAACAGGTTGAAATAAAGGATGGAGGAAAACATGATCTTATGGATTTTGGAGGGGGGGGGGGTCTTTGGAGACATTTGTGGTCTTTCTCCCAGTGCTTCCCTGGAGGGAGCTAAATGCACCACTCAGTACAGACAATGGTGGAGGAGCACGGTGACACGTTGGGCTCTTGGGGAACAGTGTTTGATCCTGGTCCAAAGAACTGAAGCATAGAAATCCCTACTGAATACACAAACACAGATCAGCTTACATCTGCTAACACCAACACACTAACAGCAACTTGAACCTACGAGTGCCTTATTTTAAAGGAGCATACCGGTGTTTTTTTTAGTAATGGGTGACAGACTAAAAGTGGGCCTTGACACAATGTAGCTCTGATAATGTGACGACAGACATGGAAAGTAGAAATCCACACTGGCCTAATTTCAAAAAACACTCGTATAACCCTTTAAATTAAGAACAATCCGGTCTGAGAAGCGGCAGTTAGAAAAGGAGTGCGTGTGAGACGGCAGGATCCTCTGCACTGTGGGGGGTGTCGAGTGCAGTTGTGTTCACAGGTCCTTGAGGTCCTTCTGGATGCCCCACAGAGTGTCGGCGCTCTTCTTCAGCTGGGCCACCTCGTCATCATTCAGGGTCATGTTGACCACGCTGCCGACGCCGCTGCCGTTCAGAACGCAGGGCAGAGACAGGAAGACCTCGTTACCAATGCCGTACATGTCCTGGAAAACACAGAATACACACCCGATTCAAACTAGGACACAATCCTTCCTGATTATCAGCATCTACGGCTACATTGTCAGTAACGGACACAGACAAAAAGGAAAAGTTGGTTCCTTTTTTAGGTGGAAAAACAACACAGTTCTTTGAGTGGGACACGAAGATGGATATCCGTCTGATGCCAGTGAGTGAGGCACAATATACGAGCATTTAGATCTGGTGTTTACATACAAGCATCTAACAGGATGACTTTACACGAAATATCTAAACAAAACACTAAATATCTGTTCTCTTTGCACACAGCTCCAGCATCGGTTAGTCACCATTCGGTTCATGCTACTAGGGCTGGGCGAGTTAACTTGTTAACTATTTAACGCCGATAAATATTTTAATCGAGCATTAACGCAGGTTTTATTATTGTAAAAGTCTGTTGAATGCATCACAATCACACAGTTACAGCAAACACTACAAAGCATGGAGTAATAATAAAAAAAAAAAAAAAAACTAGAAGGTAACATCACCGTTACAGATGCGAAACTCATGGAGCTAACCGACGCTACTTCCTGTTTTACTTGTTTCAACATAAAACCACGTATTTCAAAATAAATAAATAAAAAAAACTCCTGCATTGAAGTTGAATATTTTTTTACACTTAAAGGCAAAACACACAACTGATAGCAGCAAGTCATTCAAGGAAACAGACAGTGGAGCGAGGCTTCTACATAAAAATGCTGATGTTAAAAGTGTGTTTGCACAACAAATGTTATGGCACTTTCATTCATATGGCAGCACATTTAAAATAAAACTAAATGCTAAAAGCTTTACACTGCTTTTGAATTCATTTTTGGATTTTGCGTACAAATGCGATTAATCAGGGAAATCATGTGATTAATTAGATTAAAAATTTTAATCGTTGCCCAGCCCTAATTGCTACTACTAAATACACAACTTAATACCCAATATATTAGTTAAAACAAATGTATTAAAAACTGACAGTGACACAAGTGTGTACATAGATTTAATTGATGCTGATCAATTCTAATCCAGTACAAAAATGAATTTAAACAATGTTAAAATGATTCCCCCCCCCCGCTGATGCTAAATTTATGTTTTTATTTTTATCCATCAACTGCTTGCAACTGTTTTCTCTTCATGTGGACTTTGCGTTTGACCTTTTTTTTTTTTTTCAAATTTTGGGATGTTTTGTGTAGAACATTCTGAAATGTCAGTACAATAATGTGCAATACATGTAGTCAGACTGGTGCACAACTGTGGGTTTTCCAGATGTTGCGCAAGAGTTTGCAGTAGTGTTTCAGTGTACTGTATCTGTGTGTGTGTGTGTGGGTTTCTAACCTTGACCATCGTGGAGACGGGATGGACACGGCTCATGTTCTTGATGATGCTCTCGGTCAGGTCGGCCACACTCAGGCCGATGGCCCAGTTGGTGTAACCCTTCAGCTTGATCACCTCGTAAGCGCTGCAACACGAGGTGGAACTCTGTTAGTATCTGTGTTCCGACTGTGTGTCCATTTTCATAGGTCTCTATTAGAATACATCCATAGCAATGACACTGTAACCTGAAACTTCAAGCCTGTGAATTTACCATTTAAAGTTGCTGAGTAATAAGATATAGACAAACCAATTTATAAAACGAGGAGTCAGTTGCTTGAATCAACAAGACTGACTGGTTGTCATCATTCAATAAAGGAAATGACCACAGAAGTAGCTTTGATGATGAGCCGGAGCTGTGACAGGCAGTGAATGAGTTAAGCCAATATTAACACAGCATGAGTTACAGGTTACATTCCCACAGCCCTTTGTTCTACATCTGTAATTAGTCATGGCCTCATAACTGCTGAAGTGCTATAACAGAACAGTCAATCCATTACACTTCTCCTCTACTTCATTGTGGAAGTAAACTCATACTCACAGCATTAAAACATTTAAAATAACAAAAACATTTTGATCAAGACCCTTGACATGCAGAATGAATCAAAGTGGTCCCAAGTCGGACCCTTGGAGAACACCCTTCATCGCACCAACCAGGTAAAAGTGAAACCTTATGCCTGTACATGCTCATCTGCCTGACAGCTAGTTTTCAAACCAGAGGACAGTACGGTATCAAAGCCTCGCACGGAGAAGTCTTTGCTTCAGTAACATATGATCCACATTTTCCATCTGTTGATTTATAGTTTTCCATAAATGTATTGGATTATTTAAATGATATGACATTTCTTTAAGAAAATAGTCAGCCTTTGATATTAAATGAAGGAAATCACAACCAGTTGTTGATTTAAAGTCAACAGGAGGGTTAAAGGACGAGCAGAGTCTGGGCCTGGGTTAGGCTGCATGTTTCTAGATTTAATTAGGCACCTCTGTTTAATCAATGTGTAGGATTCTTTCTTGGAAACATTTTCAGTGTAGGATCCCAAATAAAGTTTGGAATTATGCTGAATTTGTCCTGCTCCAATCATGATAGCAGTTAGAAGAGCTGAGTCGGAAAGGTCACGCAGGCATAGGATACACGGTGTTAAAACATGGGACAAATCCAACAACAGCTTACCTGTCCACCACAGCCTTGTGCGTAGCCTTCCACTGCTCCTTATCAGCGTCGGTACCAATTTCAGGATTCAGTTTCTGCAGGTTGACTCCGGCGACGTTGGCCCCGCTCCACACAGGCACTGGAATGACACGACATAAAGTCAGTGCTGCGCTGCATCCGAGCAACCTCGGCAGCAGAAGAACTACGGTGATGAAGCCTTCGCCAACACATCAGACACAGCAGCTGGTTCCCTGTGCGTACTCACCGCTGGTGTCTCCGTGCTCGCCCAACACCCAGCCATTGAAGGAGCTGGAGTGGATCCCAAGGCGTTCAGCCATCATGTAGCGGAAGCGGGCAGAGTCCAGGTTGGTGCCGCTACCGATGACCCGGTGCTTTGGCAGACCACTCAGCTTCCAGGTCACATAGGTCAGCACATCAACTATGTATCAATATGAATGATACAAAACACACAAGCAAAAAGCAAAGAGATTGAGTTACTGTCAAAACCAATAGCATCATTCCATCTGTCAATATCCCTGGAAAAGGCGATCGTATGGAATAATCGCTGGTGGTGTAAAGGCGGGTATTCACCAGGGTTAGACACCACGATGAGCGTGCAGTTGGGGCTGTGCTTGATGATCTGTGGGATGATGGACTTGAAGACGTTGACGTTCCTCTGGACCAGGTTGAGGCGGCTCTCGCCTTCCTGCTGGCGAACACCAGCCGTCACCACGACGAGGCGAGAGTTGGCGGTGACTGCGTAGTCTGACGAGAGAAAAGAAATCTGAGTGACATTCGGAGAGGCCTGGAAGTGTGCGGGCAGAGTGCATCTGGAGGTTCGGACCTTTATCAGCAACTATCTTGGAAGTCTTCAGGAAAAGGCTGCCATGCTGCAGGTCCATCATCTCTCCCTTGAGACGGTCCTCCATCACATCCACCAGAGCCAGCTCATCACAAAGGTCCTGAGAGAGTGAGAGCAAAGGAGGAGACAACAAGATCATTACTGACGTCATTCTCACGCCTGGGGAGGCACACTTAGACATGCCATCATGTTTTCCAACAGTTACTGTATTTCACGTTTCCCCTCATAAGAAAGAAAACGTAATAGTATGAAGAGGACTGTCACTGGAACAGTGTGGAAAATGTTGATTTAAACATAAGAACTATTCTTTTATTTCAGCTCTTCTCTCACACTGAAGATAAATGTTTGTTTTTTTAAATACAGAGGTGCAGAGTGCCTTACCCGCAACAGGATGCTGACGGCGCAGGCCATGCCCACCTGGCCCACTCCAACTACCGTCACCTTGTTCCTTGGAGGCTCGGCAGAGGGGCCGGCCATTGGGCTGATCAGCTTCTGCAGCACTGATGACATGATTGCTGCTGCAGGGAGAGACAAAGAGTGGAACCAGATTAAATAATAACAATAATGAATTTTTTTAATTCATTTAAAAAAAATTTAAATAAAAATAAAAAACAGTCAGCAATCCAACAGGCTTGTTAATTTTAGTAAAAAAAAAAAAAAAAAAAGTTTTTAAGGTCTGTAATTAATTAAAGGAAAGTCATATTTAGTTTTAGCTTCCTCCAGTCTTCATGCCCCTGAGCTCCACGTACAGAATAATAGAAACATTGTGTGTGAATGACTTGCTCAGAGAAGGTTTTGCCAGATTAGAAAGACACACAATTATTATCTCTTTTTATTTATTTATCAAATTAGGGAATACATTTTTCCATTTATCTAATTAGTTTAACCAATTATTACTTTTATTTAATGTCAGTTTATTACTCAACTGTATGCCACCCATTACTGTTGCATAGGGTGGTCCTGCAGCCTAAGGCTGCGGCTACACGAAAACGTTTTTCACTGTAAACGATACTTTTTCTTATCGTTTCGCTGTCGCGGCCACACGGAGCCGGCGTTCCCACTACCCCAAAACGATAGTTTTTGAGAACGGGTTCCAGAGTGGGAAAGTTTGAAAACGGCCTCGTTTCGTTTCCATTGTTACAGCTAAAACGGTTTTGCGTCAGTCACACGTTGACGCTGTGAGCCAATTTTAACACTTCTCTATTGTCTCACAGCGTGGCGTGACACAGTGGCGTGTGTACTGCATCGTTTCATCGTTTTCGTCTGGACCAGCAGCGCGTTTCCGTGTGGTCGCAAGAATTTTCGTACCCGTTTTCAAAAAAAACCTCGTTTTGTTTTCGTGTAGCCGTAGCCTAAATCAACTTCAACGTACCCAGAGTATCGTTCCACCATCTGTCTGCAGTAAACTGCCAAACTGCATTCACAGTATTACAAAAATAAAAGCAAAACTCGAGTCTTTGTTTAGGTGAAATGAAGACGACAAATCCACCGATTGCTGCATGTCATCACTGTCGTCTCCCTTCTCATGCACTTAACCACCCCGCTGAGTAACCAATCAGAAAGAAGAACCTTCGCCGACAGATCCGATGCCAATTCAACATGTTGAATCAATGTGCAAATTGCATCAGGTCTGAATTAGTTGACACACAAGTCCTGACTGATTACCAAGGGAGTAACTTTGATTTTGACATTGGTGGGGACACAAAAGTGCTCCACGACAGTTTTTTTTTTTTTTTTTGCATTACCAATCATAAGTTAATGGCATGCAGATGCTATATGTTAACGAGCCATCCTAATGTTTAGGGAGTTGGTCTTTAAATCACAGGGTTGCAGGCTCAAATCCAACAATTAGGCTACCTCTGTTTACACCCCCATCCATGACTGGAGTGACCTTGAGCAAAACTAACCCAACATTGCTCCAGAGACTGTAACCAATAATGTGTTCTTATAAGTCGCTTTGGATAAAAAAAAGTCAGCTAAGTGTTATGTAATGTAACTCATATAATGAAAGTCAAGGAGGCAACTTCAGAGAGTTCTCAACTGTATTCTATTATAAAGGATGTTTGGGGCTGTAGTGGTGAAACAGTGCATAATACAGCCAATTTAGATCAAGATCAAGAACATTGAAACACATAACTACAGCATGTAGGCCTAACATGCAAGTAATAGATTGAGAACATTGAAACACATAATGTAACATGCAAGTAAAGTGTTGGTTACTGATACTGATTAACACAAGTACATTTCTTTACACTGGTTGCTCTTATTTGAAAGAACCAAACACATGCCTGCGCCTGTCTGTGACAGAGACAAACTGCTGGCAGATCTCTGTTAGGTCAGTATTGTCCAGTTTTTCCTGGTGAACATGGCACACAGCAAGATTGTTCAGCCTTACTTGTGTCATGGTGGTTCTTAGCCATGTTTTCAGTCTCGTAAGGGCACTGAAACTTCTCTCTGCTTCAGATGAGGAAATTGGGATGACTAAAAGAAGCCTGACAAAGGACTCGACTTCATCAAACAAGCCTCTCATTTCAACTGCCAAACCTCTCATGATGTCAGCTACTTCGACACTAGATTTGTAGGAGTACTTGGACCTGAACATGGCTAACTGCACCTTTAATGCATCCCTATTCAGCTCTGGGTACTGGGCAATAATGTCGTTCACTTCTCCAGTAAGGAGCGTTTCCTCCAGTTCCTGCAGTACACTGAGATCTGGCTGATTAAACCTGTCCTCAAACTGAACATGCACTGTATCCAACATTTTGTAGAACTCCGTTCTATACTGCTCCTCAGCTGACTTTGGAGTGTGCTGGATTGCTTCACTTGAGTATCGTTTCGGTGGTTTTCTTTGGTGAGGAATCTGGATTGGTTCAATCCCAAGACTGTCAACCACTGCAACTGCTTTCTGAAAGCTGTCTTCACTCCTTTTGCCCTGTATGGTAGATTTGACACACTCTATGGCACTTCTCATTCCTGCCACAGTCTCAGTCCTCTTTTGCAGAGATGTGCTGAGACACTCCAGTTCCTCAATCACCTCTAATGCCAAACAAAGGCCAAGCACAGTTTTTCCTTTCTCAAATCTTTCTCGCAAGCCATTTGGTCTCATGCCTGTGTTAGACCCACTTGATGCCATCTCCTCCAAGCTAGACAAAACACGTTCGTACTGAGACAGCACTGCTCGGATAGCCTTTCCTCTCACTGTCCACCTGGTCGGACAAAGCGGCCTGAGTGACTTGACCGGTACCTCTGAACTTCCTGCTGCAGAAAACAAGTTTTTGAACTTCCCAGACTGTTTGCGTAATGTTCCTAGCTCATGCACCCACTGCAAGGAGTCATTAATCAGAGGGCTGGCTCTGCATGCAGACTGTGTGATCAGGTTCAAACACTGAGCCCCACAATGCACAAACAATGCTAGAGGTTGCTGTGTCTTAATTTCAGCTTGTGCTCCAGAATACCCCCCTGACATATTTGCAGCACCATCATATGTCTGAGCTCTTAACCCAGACATTGGAATATTCAGCCTCAAGAGCACATCCTCTGCCATTTTTGCTATTTCAACCCCAGTAGTACCAGGGACCTCGTACAATCCAACAAACACCTCATGTGGTACCAGGTCATGGTCCACATACCTCAAACAAATGGTCTCTTGCTCTGTTCCAGAGATATCCTGAGTGCCGTCGATAATCAGTGAGTACTGCAGAACTGGAAGCACCTGAATGGACTGCGCGATCCGTTTCAGCTGTTGAAATTGCAAGCTCAGGATGACTCGCGTCTCAGGGATTGGCTAGCTCGTTCTCATGACTATACCTCTCCTAAAGTGCAGAATGAAATTTTGCAATTGTTAGGGAACACTATCGTTAGAGGTATCGCGCATGCCATTCAGGTGCTTCCAGTTCTGCAGTACTCACTGATTATCGACGGCACTCAGGATATCTCTGGAACAGAGCAAGAGGCTATTTGTTTGAGGTATGTGGACCATGACCTGGTACCACATGAGGTGTTTGTTGGATTGTGCGGCATCAAAATAAAAAAATCCCGCCATCATGCTATAACAGTTAGTGCTCAAGAGAGAAGTAATGCAGGCCGCATGTTGATTACATTACATTTAACTGACGTTTTTATCCAAAGCGACTTACAGCTTGTTTTTTAAGTACAGGGTATTGGTTACAGTCTCTGGGGCAGACTCAAGGGCACCTCAGCCATGGAGTGAGATGGGCAATGGAAGGGTGGGATTCGAACCTCCAACCCTCGGATCAAAAGTCTATCTCCTTAACCACTAGGCCAAGGGTGTGTGATTATTTTGGCCCAAGGGCCACATTGGGTTAAGAATATCGGTCGAAGGGCCAGATCGCAGACAACTTGTGTCAGTAATAGGAAATAATGTACGCTGACATAACTTTTAGGCTATTTCATTCCTGCTCGTTGTAATGAAATGTACTTAGATGAACACAGTAGCGGTTAATCTCAAAGCCACAAGGCAAGACCCCTGATTTTAATGAGGTTGGGTGACAGCATCATATTGGATTTAAAAGTTGTCTTTCTTGTAAAGGCTCTGTGGGCCAGATGAAATTGCTCAACGGGCCGCATGTGCCCCCCTGGCCTGAGTTTGCCCACCTATGCACTAGGCCATGGTTGCCACTCTCATCACTAACATTATCCATTAACCTCACCTGTGAATTTCCAGCCTCTGTCTCTGCTTGTCCTTCTCCATCTCCTCCAACTGCAGGTTCTCCTCCACTACCACCTCCATCCTCTCCTTCAGCCTCTGCTCCTCTATCTCTTTCTGCCTCTTTTCCTTTACCTCCTCTGTCCTCACCTCCATCTCCTCCAGCCTCTCTGCTGTCTGTCACCTTACAAAAATATGTTGATGCATGGTTGCACAATATCACATGCTCTAATGACTTAAGACCTTTTTAAGACCTCTAAGAATAAAAATTAAGACCATTACCACAGCAAAAATATATATAAAAACTACACTCTGGGCTGTTCAGTTTAACAAAGCACATTGTATTTTAGCAACAGTGCAAACAGTCAGTGCATATTTACAAACATAAAGTGCATGTCACTCAGGCAACTGCCTTCTCAATAATACAACAATACTGCTGTAAATAACATACAAACAGTGTGTAAACAAACTGCTGACATTTGTCTGTCTGTTTGAGGCTCTGAGCAAAATAAAAAATAACAACCATGATCAGTAACATACACAAACCCAGACACATAATGGCTCGGCGGCCAGCAATCGGATAAACCAATGAAGTGAATCAATCCTGTGAAAGAATGAAAACAAGTGAATGAAACCTGCACTCACCCATTATGAAGTTAACTCTGCCAGCCCCTCCATAATCTTGCCCCTGCTCAGCCAACTCCTTGACGTTTGGTAACGTTACTGCGGCTAGCATTAGCAACTAGGCTGCTAAATCGGTAAGCATTAGGCTACTGAAGAAAGCTAGTCTTTTTAGCTACGTTATATTATCATCTGTCTTCTAGGCTATAAGTTTATAGCTATAAGTTAACCTTTGTTTACGGCCACTGGCCCTAACCTGACGCGCTAGCTGTCAAATCACCGGAAGTTTTCACCGGAAGTACTGGCGCACACACAAAAGTTCGAACGTCAACGGTCGCCATATTGTGCACAGAGCGATAGAAAATCGTCTCTCCAGACATCTTTCTTTCATTCCGCCCAGATGAAATTTAATGCCGCCCAGATGAAATTTAATGCCACTCTTCGAAAATCGGCGAAATTTAAGCCATTTCAAGACCTTAAAAAAAACGGATTTTTTAATTTAAGACTTTTTAAGGATCCGCGGAGACCCTGTGCTAAAACCGGCCTAGTGCCTAAAGAGCAGAAGAAGCTTAAATGCTTTTACGAAGGGTTTCCATTCATGAAAGGGATTTTCCTTAGTTAAAACTTGACAGAGACCCTGCACTTACATTCCTGACTGTGAAGAATGAACGAATGTCTCGTTTCTTGGGAGGGGATCAGTCATCATTACCAATGTCAAGAGAGAGAGAGAGAGAGAGGACGGGGGGGACGGGGGTCGATGGGGTGGGGGTGGTCGATGGGCGGTCGCGGCCACTGTGGGAACTGTGGTGCTTAGTTGGAGTGACAACTGGGATAGCCAACCAAGTGTAGCAAGAAACGGGTAGCTAATCAGACAAGGATATCTACGTGAAAGAGGGGGGGTTTCGAGCTGTCACATACATTTAACCCTTTATGTGCCATAATAATGGAGGACAGCGGTTGTATTGGTCGTGATTACACAGTAGGGGGCTGAATATTGGTAGGGATGTGACCCTAGCGTCCCTACCCAAAATTACGCCCTTGCTGATTACATCTGTGTATCTCATTAGATTCATCTGGCTCTTACTAAAGGTAGTTTTAGACATTTAGACTATGACAGTGGTTTTGGGTGCAAGTTAGAACAGCTATAATAGCGTAATTCAAAGCCATAGGTATATTCACAAGTCAACATGTACAAGATCATTAGACAAATAGTTCCCTCAGAGCATGCATCTCTCTGCTACTCAGCTCAAACGCAGCGATGTCTCTAACTGAGAAAAGATTAGTGTGAAAAGAGGTTGTGACCATTCACAAGCCTCTGGGAATGGCAATACAATTTTCCAAAACAGCTTTCTTGTCAGTGGAATGTGCTCTAAAAAGGGTTCATCTCAAACATATCTTGCTCCAGTACAGGTTAGATGGGCAACATAGGTTACCAAGGCTATAAATTCCAGTAAGAGGAGAAATGCCATAAACATGAAACCCCAGAGTTGGATGTTAAGCTACCGTGTTAACCACCAATCCTGCCTCTGGTGAAATGCTAATGTTTGCCTCGGCAATCTTTTAACATAATTACTGAAAGGCATTAATATAAAACTCCCCATCTTTAACTCATATTATTAAAACAAATTAAATCCTTTCCTTAAACCATTATTTTACCAATTACTATTTCACCCCTAAAATAATTTAGGAATTAGATCAAAAATCCCTTTTATCATCTTTCAGCAGGAGGTTTCCATTCAGGGAGCAAAGAAAACCAGAGATGATCTTTTGAAAAGCAGCAAAACAAAAATGTGAATCGGACTTTCTGTTTGAGTAGAATAAACATAAGCTTCTTTAGTGTCACTAGAAGGGGAGGTAAAGGCTAGGTTGCTAGTGGTTGTAATTCTATAGAGGAAGTAGTTTTCCTAACAGGACACTGTTCCTAACTGAGGATGGAGGGAATAAAAAAAAAAAAAAAAAAAAATTGTAGCAGACATCCACCAGAGGGAAATGGAGAGAGCTCCTCTACAGGAATTACTCTCATCTACGAAAGTGAATATATGATCTCGAGGTTTGTCGGTGCAGAACAGAAACGGCTGCCGAGTCTTGTCATTTTCATCTCTAACAGGTCAGGTGAGCTTCACCAAGCCGTTTCCATTTCCCTTATTATATGCATCAGGTTTTTTCTTCAAAAACAGGCAAAAACCACTTCAAGAGAGCATTTAAACGTCACATCCTCCGAATAGCAATCAAAAACAGCACTGGAAACCTGGCCAATAGCCGTTTTTGGACAGAGCCATTCTAAGAAAGTAGTTATGAGAACTACCCTCCTCGAATTTAGTTCTGATAACTATCCTTCCCCAGCGGAACTGTTTCAGTCTGCATTCGCACGAGTCGGGACCTGATAGGGACTGATGCGCCGCGCGCAGCCGTCTGCTTCAGTGACGTGTTAGCCGTTAGCCGTTTAGCGCTACATTCAAACACAAAACAAAACGGTAAAAGTAAGGAGAGTAGAAAAACCACCACCAAGAAGCTAATATGGAGAGCGGGGAGGCCACCGTGTTTATGGTCTGCATGATGGTGATATTAATCATGGACAATCACATCAGGCGTCTAATATCGAGGCTGGAAAAGCTCACAGAGAGAGTCAGGAGATACTTTTTCATTTCATGAAGGAAGAAAGGAGAGCAGAGCGCTGCAGACAAATGAGAACAGTGTAAGTTTAACTTATTAAACACCCGCCGGTTGTGTCCGTGTCCTATGAGGAAACATTTCAGCCGTGATAGCATGACATGGGGCGTAGCTACCGACCACCAAACACCTCCGTTAGATTCGTTCTATAAGAACTATGAAAAGACCCGACCTCGGAGAAGGAGCTAAATAGTTATAGGAACTGAGGGAGAAGGCCCCGAGTTCCTGTATGTCCGAACACGGGAGAAAACGGCCCCGCGGATTAAAAGGTTATTAGAACTGCCAAAGGTTCCTACAGTCCGAAAGCGGCTAATGAGATCTAAAACTATTGAGTTTATTTTACAATTGCATAATACGAAAGACAGCAAAGCCAACGCTCCTATTGTTACAACTGAAACAATGCAACAATGATGCTGAGACTGCTCTGGATAAAACACACATGATCACATACAGAAACAGAAAAAAAACATTTATATTAAGAAAAACAAAAAAAACACTCCTACTCAGCACACTAACGAATTACAGCCCAGGACCACGTTTACAGACACTTACACGAGGATGAGCGGATGGGCATCAAAAAGCGAGACATGACGGCGTAGGTGGAGGAAGACAAATAGCAACTGCCTACTGACTAAAGCCAATGTTCATTTTAAGTAGAAAAGTCTTATCAGGACTGTGAGGGCCAGCCCCGTCATCTTTCTCCTCACTTTGCGCACCGTCGCATCGTGCACGGTTAACACGTCAAGTTAATCTGTATGAACATGGTTTGCGTCTTATCATGCTTGTTATGTCCATCCCTACAGCAGCATTATTACTGTATATACGACACCAACAGGACTTCATATCGTTTATTTTGCTCTCATCTCCTCACAATATGGCTAAGTCTGAGACACTTATCACAAAAATATGGTGTCCTTGTGGATGCCTGACGTCTCGAGGACAGATAAAATTGTAAGAAAACTTACGAAACTCATATCAGAGAACTGAAACTCTTGTTTGCTGATACAGAGAACGATTCAAATGTGCAACTTCTGTGCATCCAGAGCATAAGCCAAGGCAATTTCATGCTTTACTTTTAATTCAACTATGTGCAACTGAGATTGGGACACCGACCGATCTAATACCATGGACAACGTTCATTTTGGCTCTACAGACAATTCATGAAAAAAATTGCACCATTAAATAAATAACTTAAGGACTGCTGGTTGTGATGAAGTTTGGACAAAATGCTCATTGGATCGCTGATGCACCTTAGAGGTGTAACTAAAATGTGAAAACATACGGTACATAAGCTACACTGCATCAACTGAAGGCATGTAGGTTCCCATGGTAACCCAACAGTGCGTGCCACTATAAACGTGCCTTGGTGGTTAAACCTACAGCTCGGCAGGTTTAGATTTACTTAGACACGTGACAATGAGAATCATTCAGTGGGGTTACATGGCACTGAAAGGATCAGATAATTGGCTAAATTACAATAAGAATGAGTTGAGCTAGGGTAATTATCCTTGGATATGTGGCGGTGAATGAATCGGATCAGAGGCACAAAGCTGTCATACTCCAAAACGATAGGTGGCGCTGTACACATTTCAACTATTGCTGATAGTAGTGCTAATAGTCGTCTCAGGGTCTTAATCTGATCGCAAGTAACTCGATTTGATCCAATTTCTTGTCAGATTAAGGTGTCTACATGCACTCAATAACTCAATCTTATTGTAATTTAGCCAATTATCTGATCCTTTCAGTGCCATGTAACCCCACTGAGTGAGTTGTTCATTCAAACTAAGTTTTACTTTCAAAATGGTTGATTTTTGGTTAAAGTTCAAATCCATGGTGGATCAAATTTTTAACAAACCAAACACTGAGAAAAAAAAAAAGCCATTGAATCAACAAGTATTAAAATGCCAACTAGGGATGCCCCGATACCACTTTTTTTCAAACCGATACGATACCGATACTTGGATCTGAGTACTTGCCGATACCGAGTACCGATGCCGATACTTCTACCACAAAAAAATGTAATGAATTGGAAGACAGGTTTTGGTCTCACTGGCCCAGTGGTTCCCAAACTTTTTGTGCCCAAGGCACACCAAAGGACAAGTAAAAATCTCAAGGCACACCTCTTGTGCAAAATAGCCCTTATAACAGGTGTTATCATTCATATCATGTAAAATATCTGTGAATGTGCATCATTATTTACTAATGCCAAATAAAATGTGACAAGACAACTATTACTCATGAAATATTTATTAACGAAATATTTAAAAAAATAATTTGAAACTTTATCAAATTAGGCTTCATCAAAGCAGCAACACATTCATTTAAACCAGACGGGTCACAAAATAAAAAACGAGGCAAAGGAAACTCAGAATGCAGAATTTCAGCACAGAGAACTGTCAATGCAAGGAAGCTGAGTTGTCCATGGTCTTAAACTACAAATGATAAATGCAACATTTCAGCAATCAGTGAAACATGTGCTATTGTAAATATTTTGCCTACTTACAAATTAGTGAGTCGGGGCGCGCAGGTTTCTTTAATCCTCGGTGGCACCGTGCAGAGGGCCACTCGCAAGTCCTGTTCAACAGAGAGCCGTGCCCTCCTCTTGTTCTTTATGTTTAAAAAGAGCAGAGAACGCCAACTCACACAGGCAGGTAGCGGGGAAAAGAAGAAGGTGCTCAAACGCGTGGTGGGAGATGCTTAGGTAGTCCGATGCAGAAGAATTAGCTAACTAGCAGTTAAGTTACCATTAGCTAACTAGCAGTTAAGTTAGCATTAGCTAACTTCTCCCGACAGGACGCACTCGGGCTGAGGATTGTTGACACCCCCGGTCCAACTGAAGCCATAAGACGGTAACTTTCATGATACTGTCAGCTGAGAGTTTTTTTTTTTTCCTCTTTTCTTTCGGTGGTGGGTTGTCAGCAGGCTCTGCACTGGTGGTTGGTGGTTTGCTCCGCACAAGAAAGCGCTCTCTCTGTTTTCATGTTGTCCTTCAGGCTCTGATGTGTCACAGTCTCATAATTCCCACCTGCGCAACTGCGCTAACAGCGAAATATGGGTTCTCTGAGGATTATTCTTTTTCATAATTTTTTAGGGAATAGAGTTTTCCTCTGTATTATGAAATGAGTACATACAAAGTACTAATATAGTAAATAAGATAAAAATATTTTTGTGTAGTTGTATATTGCACACCAGGACTTGGACACCCTCTGATTGCGGTCTTCATGGTATCCGGTTATGGTATCGGCTAACTTTAACGAGTACGAGTATGTTAGAGCAGTATCGGCCCGATACCCGATACCAGTATCGGTACATCCCTAATGCCAACATCTAATCAAGGTCTAAACGGAGTTCATGGACCGATTTTGGTTGAAGCACTTTATTTGGTTTTAATCATGTCAGATATTTACATAGATTCAGTACTTGTGCCTGAGGACGTTCCTTTTGTTTCAGTCTGGTTTTGCTGTCAGATTTGTTCATCTTCAGGAAAACAAATCAGTGGCGTCACCTCTTTCAGAAGATTTCATCTGAAACTCTCATAATAAACCACTCCGCAGCAGGTTAGATGTTTGGCTAAGTTACCATCAGATGTGGGTAGTAATGAGTTACATTTACTTGAGTAAGTTTTACAAAAAAATTATACTTCTAGGAGTAGTTTTAAATCACTATACTTTTTACTTTTGAGTAGATTTGTGAAGAAGAAACTGTCCTCTTACTCCGCTACATTAGGCTACAATGAGCTTGTTACTTTTCTTCTTACCTCTTTGGTATTCTACGCCTCATTATTTTTATCCCCCCGGGCGTACGCCTCATTTTAATGTTTTATTTTGACAGAGAGAGAGACTTCCACCAAAGGATCTACCATGTGACTGTGTTTCACCAATCAAGCCATGCAGTCTCGTCACATGACCATACTCAATCTCAGCGGCAGGACGGGTTAGCTTTACAGTTTACAGTCGTAGCAAACAAAAAAAGAAACAGATGAAAAATGTCAGAATCAACGGTGGGAAATGAAGACACAGACGAGGCCTCATACTGAAAGTATGGTTACCTTACAAAGAGTGCGAAACAGCAGCTACATTATGTGTCTTCTGTGTCAACCAAAACAAATGGACATTTCAGCATTCAGAAACTCAACATCTAACTTGAGGAAACATGTAAGTTTCCTAAATTTGTTTCCTCGCGGATAGGCGAATAGTCACATAGGCCTATGGGTTACATGTTTTAAACATTTCCTAAGTCTCTTATTATTATTTTTTTAAGTACTTGAATTTGCCTGGATTTTAATTTAAGCCATTTTGTAATTAATTCATTTTAATTTATTTTTTCAATTGGATGAACTCTAATTTGCCTAAAGATGATTATTTTGTATTTTTGCCTGTCTATTTGAATGCTTGTGTTAACAAATAAATCAGACGTTACTCAACAGTTACTCAGTACTTGAGTAGTTTTTTCACCAAGCACTTTTTTTTTTTTACTCTTACTCAAGTAATTATTTGGATGACTACTTTTTAACTTTTACTTGAGTCATATTATACTAAAGTAACAGTACTTTTACTTAAGTACACTACCCACTACACTACCCACCTCTGGTTACCATGGTAATCTAGCAGGATAAAAAGAGTGCCATCTTCGTCACACTGGAAGCTTTTACTTCAAGCTCAACATACCTCCCTTGCTTTAATTTTGCTTAGTAGTACTTCGCTCGGTTTTGAATGACATTTAGTCTAGACGCACTTCCACAACTCTCAGGTTTGAGTGTCATGGACTTTGCTGAGCTCAGCTGTGATAACAAGAGTATCACAATCATCAGGAGATAACAGGACGTTTGCTGCAGCCAGTGAGATTCAGGTCAAACAGAAGCAGTCGTTTGTTTATACTGTGCTCTCTACATAAGGATTTCTATTTCTTTTTTTTCCCTCCAGCACGAAAAATGAAGGTCTGGGTGGTTATTTCTGTTGGAGGAGTGTGCAGTATGTGAGCTGCAATAACATGCAACCTGAGGGGACTTTGGAGAAGTGGTTGCATTCAAAACTGCTGACGTGACGACTTACGATGAGGAGGAACACACTAAAAATCATTCTTTTTACTGACGGCTCAGTCCGACAGAGAGACGCTTATGTACGCTGGACATGAAGAAGTGAATCCAGAAGGTTTCATCCACAGATCTGCAACAACAGTCCCCATTTAGTTCTCTACCTACATAACAAACACACGTCCATGTCAAAATGCAGCACCTTCCTCACACCGGAAAAATAAGCCATGCACACTGAAACTAGAAACACACATTTAGCCTGTTGAAGCAGCAACAGGTCTGCCGACACTTCTTGGCAAAAGATTTCAAAAGCAGACACACACACACACACACACACACACACCAGGATTTCTGCATGTCCCGTTTCTGTATGAATTCAATGATCACGGGATGCGTTATACGTGAGCAAAAGACCGAGTCACGGAACATTTGGAACGAAAGGAGGACAAACCTCAAAACTTTTTTGTAGTTCAGAGACGTCCGGATCTGAAGATCCCAACTTTTACTGAGAGAGTAGACAAATATTCAGGTTATTGGGTCAGACACCCAGCATTAGAAAATCCTCAGGCCACAGATTTTAAACCTTTTCATATGACTAACCTTTGACCGCTTACACAAAAACCCTGCTGTCTAGACACACACAAACATTAGGCTGGGATGAGAGTCACACTATTAGCCAACAGTTTTTTTTAATTTATTTATTTATTTATATTAAACTGCCACCCTTCACCTTTGGTTGTTCATATGGATTGAACTGAGGGCAGCGGGACACAGTTTCAGTGTGTGCTTTCAAACCGCAAAGCAGCCATCATTAGTCCAGCCTTTAACATGCTGTGTGAATAGGATCAATGATGGAGTGAGTGCCTTATTCTGGAGAAAGGCGGTTCATTTTTTTGTTTTTACTCAAACGCCAAACAAACACACCCTGCCTTCAACTCTCCTTCAGAGGCCAAGCATCACATCCAAAGGTTACTCTTTGGCAATACCAGTGAACATTTGGTTCCTTCATTTAAAGAGGTAAACATTCACAGTTTAATCTGGCATGCATGATGCACTCTGATCAACGAGATAGAAAAGCTGTCCATAAAGTGATTAAAAAAAATGTGTTGTTGTAATAGTGCATTTTAAAACAAACAAAAAAAAACTTGTGTCACAGAAGTTTATTTAGGTTCTTATCGACTGCGCTGCTGGTTCTGCTCCTTCTGCTTTTCGCTCATCAAATTTCAGTCTGAACAGGTTCAATAGCTTTGGCGCTGAAAGTCAAAAGGACCTCTGGCAGCGGGCCAAGCCCAGAGGTTTTTATTACTAAGGGAAAAGCACAAACAAGCCCATGTCCAACTGAACAGTGCAGCTGGTATTATTTATGAACATGTTGAATTACATTGAGGTCAAATCGGCACGTAGAACTGGAGCAAAGAGAACAGACAAACCCAGGGATTGTCAAATTTGTACATCTCAAGAGAATGGAGAGTCCTGTTGATCATAGCATGTCCTTGGAGGGATGCAATTCAACTTGTGACAGTGAATACAAGGCAAATGACAGCTTCTGATAACTAAAATCAGCTGAGGGACTCAAAGAGACCCTAATTTTGGAAACCACTGACCTTAACTGTCAGCAGGCATTAAGAACAAAGCTCCATGGATCTGCTCCTACAATTTTTAGCCAGCTAGCTCAGGCTGCCCACATGTGAACATGCCAGTCATATCAAGGGCAAATGAGCAAGGGAAAAGGGCAGTCAGGTGGTCTGTGTCCATAAAGGAACGCCCCCCCCCCCTCCCCCCTCAGCTATCTGCTGCCCAACAATGGCTCTCTGAACACAATGACCCATTTCACTCACCAACATATCAGCTTACTATTACACAAGCAAGCAGCCAGCCGTGTTGCTTTAGAACCAACTTCGTGAGCGCAAGCAGGCAGAAAATAAATACATGTCAGTGATTTCAAAGGGGTGGGTGTTGTGCAACAGTCTGGGCCTGAGCCCTTCCGTCGTCCTTCATCTTCAGCAGGAGACGCGCAGAGGATGTTGCTCGTTTTTAACATAGATGACTCAAACACGAAAGAACACCGACAAGTCGGTGACAGGATACCCACACCGACAGTCCGTGTTCGTTGTGTTTTCATGAAGCTAAATTGATTCCCGTCTGTGCTACGTTATGTAATATTTGACAATAAATAAATAATAAAAATTAAAAAAAACGAAAGACATGAGCACAGCGGAAATCCGGGGAAGATATGTCCGTGAATGCAGTCACGTACGCGCAAAGTAAAACGATGTTTGAGCTGAAACATTCATATGGCATACCGAGATGACCGTCCTTTAATAATTCTGAACCGTCCACCCGACAGTAAAGGCCGAAAACCTCCTTAATGATGCTCCAAACATTTCTATGACATTCAGTTTGACCTAGAATACATCGTTAATGGCTTCGCTCAGCGTCACGAGCATCCATAGCTGCTCGTGTGTTCAGCACGCGGCAACTGTGCGGCGGCCGCAAATCCACACGAAAAAACATGCACAGAAGTAAAAGAAAGAAAGCCTCACACTTACAGGTTTCGGGAAAATGCTGGTTATCTGGACCTGGTGATTGAGACGGTGTGGCGTCTGGCAGGAAGATAAGGCGGAAGGCTAATGTAGAGCTGAACGTGCAGCAAGGAGGAAGAGAGGCAGAGGAGGAGGAGGAGGATGTGAGCAGTCAAAGGGGAGGGGAGCTGAGAGGGGTGTCCGGCCTGTCAGGGTTTAACATGGGAAACTAATTGCTTCTTATATGGGTCAAGATAACATAATTCTCTGTTTATCACTGCTGGAAAGTCAAGAGCTACAGGTTTCTTTTTACTGAAACAGAAAACTCACCCAATAACCAGAGAGTAGTGCACCCTGATGTGTATGAAGCAGGTTTTATACTGGACCAGGGGCGAGGCTAGGGTATTTTTAGTGGTGCCAAGGCACCAACCATGAGATAGCTCGGCACCCCCTGGCTCAGCACATTTTTTAAATATTATATTATGCAAAAAAACTTCCTTTTTTTTGCTCAAGGATGCATTATTTTAGTGACCATTTTATTTATTTTCTAGCATTTGTTTTTGTTTTAACTCTTTACTCCCAAAATAAATGTTGAGTTGTCTTCAATATTTGTCTCAGGCTCTCTGTTATCCCTGTCGAGCCACAGTCTTTTGAAATGAAGAGGTCAAAATTGAATGTTGTAGGGGAAAATGAATACAGCTAGGGAAAAACTAATACAGGTCCAAAATTTATAAATGTACTAGTTCGCCTCAATTAGTGAGAAATAATGTGCCTCTGTGAGCACTGAGGGGGCTGGGCACCCCTAAAGACCAGATCCTAAAATTGCCCCTGTACTGGACACCGTGTGGATATGTAAGACTGTGCAGATAGAAGCATTTCTTCGTACATCTGGCAGCAGTCGATGCTAAAATGTAATTAAATGTGCTCCACTGTAAGTTAACCCAGCACTAAGCTCTCCTGAGAGCTTCTCATTTGACCCATTCTGCTTCCATTAAGCCTCTGTGCTGTTGCAGAGGTTTTCCAAACAGAAATTCAAAAATCTCAGAAAAAGCTTCTCAATGCTCCTGTAAGCATTATCAAAACAGTCTAGTAGTATAGCAAATAATGGCATATAGCTTTGGGATTTTCTCCTGGTGTTGATTGACAACACCTCTGTATCCCAACTTCGGCCTCTAACATATCAGCAGGTAGCTAACCCCGAGAAGCAGTATTCCTCATTGCTTGAAAGGTCTGTTTGTACCTTATCAAGGTGGACTTAGACACAGATGGACTTTCCCCTGTAAACATTTCATAAGACTCTTAGTTGTTGATATTGTGTGACCTACATTGCATCAAACCGAATGCTTGTTTATACATTTTCATTCTGAATGCAAATTTTTTTTCTCATACTGCAAGCACTGTGACAGCAGACACGTACTACAAGCTATCCATCCGTCACATCTGGGTCATGCGAGTTTATGGGCTCGCCGGTATCTAGGTCATAGATAACAAAAGTAGAATGTGAACTGAGACCCAACACTCACCTCTGCTTTGCCTCTACTCCTCTTCCTCCTTCCCTCCAGTGTCAGAGCAGCTCTGGCTGAAGATCCTCTTTAGTCGTTTCTTTGTTCAATTTCATGTGTTCACATATAATTCTCTTAAGAAGATTAATTGGGATTTTGTGTGTTGTGAAAGACTGTTGGACGTGTATTCAGTTTGTCCCATTTGCGAATGTGAAACAAGTGAAAAGAAAATCAACATGCCGTTCCCTGAACCATTACATGCCACATATAATGATGGGGATAATAGTGGAAGAGGTGGTGATACAACCTGTTAACCTTCATCTTGTGAGTAAGATGATCTCTTAAAGGTGCCTGCTCTGTAATTATGATTACAATGAATTGAATTCCAATTGGCTTGAATTGGACTTTATTATTTAAGTGCCTTGAGATGACATTTGTTGTATTTGGCGCTATATAAATAAAAATTAATTGAATTGAATTGCTGCCTTGAGGACCACTGTGTGCAGAGCAAGATGAAGCTACGTCCCTCTACATTTCGTTTGTGATGAGCTGCTTATTGCACAAGCGGGATGCACAACGGCGCATTCTCCTTTGCGGTGTTTTTCTTTCCGACGGCGACCACGAAGGTAATATCGTCTCTTCCGACTTCCGGTTCACGACTGCGGGGAAAAATCTTGAGCATGCGCAGAACACAAAGTCTAATTCACCGCGTGCTTCACCCGTCTGCAAACATGTTTAATTTGACTTTCAACCGAGTTATCTCGGGATCTTAATCCGATCGCGAGTAATCCGATCCGATCCAATTTCTTGTAACTCAGTCTTATTGTAATTTAGCCAATTATCTGATCCTTTCACTGCCATGTAACCCCATTCAGATAATTGTGTGAGCTGAAACATTCATATCGGTATGCCATATGAATACCGATATGACATAGGCATAATATACGTAGACGCCTCATAGACTGACGCTGCCAATTGGAGCTGACGTATCAGTGTTAACAGGCTGTTAAACAACTCCACCCCTACCCCTGTCCAAGTAAGTGTTGTCTCTTTCTTTTACTTTTTCAGTCTGTGTTGTACTCTCCCTTTATGTCTTATGCTTTCAAAAGGTTTCACATAGTTCTCACAATCCCCTTAATAAACAGTGCTGATTTTCGGACAAACGGGTTGATCTGTCCCTGAGGCTGCCAACTTGGATTTGAGAGGAAACAAACCCTGTTCGGTTTGAAAAGTAATGAATGGGATAGGTTGAGTGAGCATCATGGATGTTAGCATGTTTTTTTTTTTTTTGTTTTTTGTTTTTTGGGGCTTTTTACGCCTTTATTGTACAGGACAGTCGAGAGAGACAGGAAGCAGGGGGCAGAGAGAGCGGGAATAACACGCAGCAAAGGGCCGTCCGATGCAGGATTCAAACCGGGGCCAGCTGCAGCGAGGACTATAGCTTCTGTACATGGGGCGTCTGCTGTACCCACTACGCCACAGACCGACCCTGGATGTTAGCATCTTAACAAAAAAGTTCACTCTGTTCAGACCCGTGTTCATTTCAGGTGGTTTTATTAGTCATTTGCACAGCAGTACACTGCACAAGCACAGATCAATTCTGTCATGATTCATTATCAGAGGAAGGGAAAAAAAGAACAGAAACATCTTTAAAACTAAGCAATGGACAAAATTCAGACTGAAAATGGCATGATCTGCGTTGTAGCATGTGGCATTCTTGGGTCAGTGTGATAATCCATCCATTTATCCACTTTCTATAACGGCTTTATCCAATTTAGGGTTATAAGGGGGCTGCAGCCTATCCCTTTGAATCAGGAGATATTGTGTCTATTTTATCTCCCAAACCTTGCCTAATGGATTCGGTGTGTATATTTATATACAGTATATATATTTGTACATTTTAGAAAAAAAAAGGAGGAACAAAAAAAGTGACAAGACTCTCCTTGGAGTGATATTTAGGATAAAACGAGAGGACGAGATCATTTTTCTTCAGGAGTCGAACTCTGGGGGGTGTTTTAGCACCAAGCCTGGAAATAGGAGGAACCAGCAAAACTGGCACAGCTCAAAGTAAAAAAAAAAAGTTTAATAAATGTTTAATCCATGGGCACCTTTATGAGAAGTCAATAGCTTAAACTTTAACCTGCAGGAACCAGCAGCAGAACACACTGGCGCTGCTACGCATATCTTTGTACTTTGGACAGAGCAAGGCTAACTATGTCATCACTTCCATGGTGAGCTAAGCTAATCACATGCTAACTGCTGCTCTGTATCCACCTAGGGTGACCAGATTTGGGTTTCTGAAAAGGAGGACACTTTTTTTTGGGGGGGGGGGGGTAAAGCAAATTAATTGACATCAAAAGCATCCCAAATTAATCAGCTGACACCATTGCACAGTACATAAAAGACACACTGCAAAAGAAAGGAATCTTTTCTAAATGCATTGCATTTACTGGAGATAATTGCAATACAAATTTTAGAGGACTCCGGCGTAATGAGGAAGGAAAAAATGTTTTTGCAAATTTAAAGAAGTCCTGCAGAACACCGCTCTTATTGGTGTTGGCTGTCCAGCTCATATCCTGAACAATTGTGTTCACCATGGCGCTTGGCGCAGACACTAGACCTTGACATTGAGCAGATAATTTTCAAAATCTACCACCACTTCAATATCTACACTGTCCTGTAAGGAGTATTGTAAAAGGAGCTTTGAAAGCATTAATTTTGTCCCAGGACAGGCCACCAGTGCAGATCCAGAATTTTTTTGAGGATGAGTTTAGTGAGACTTACCTGTGGCAAATGCACTCACTGACGTCTGTGTTTCAGTCGAGTATTCAAGAGATGGAGAGGGAGGACAACTCTGTTGTGGAGGTGAAGAGCATTCTGGACAAGGTCCAGAGTTTGCTTCATGAGCGCAAGATGAACAACTTCATGCCTCTCAAAGTCAAGAGTATGCTGGTTCAACAGCAGAAGGATGGGTATGGGCAAAGGTGTGACCATTTCAGCACTCAGGTTCAGGGCCTGTACAGTTCATGTCTCGACTACCTTCAAAAATGGATGGCGTATGATAATGACACAAATGACACAAATGTAATGACATAAAAACTGCATTTATTGATAACAACACAAAACAACAGAGTGCACTAACAACACCATATGTACACTAACAAAAACATATGTACACTAACATTTTGGAGTGTTATAGTAATAGACTAAGTAAATAATAATAATAATAATAAAAATAAAGAAATGGGAAAAAGGCTCCTCTTCAGCCCTGGAAAAAAAGGCTCCTCTTCAGACCTCCTCTGGCGGGTTGTATTTGTCAGAAGACTGCATCTCTTTCAACAGTTTACGATTACCCATTAAGTAGGTATGGAAATCTTTGCAGGTCATGTTCCTGAAATTGTACTGGGTGCACAAAATCCCTTTCAGTGACTCCACAGACATGCGATTCCTCTCCTTCGTCCACTGTGCTTGCATCAGTGAAAAGATGCGCTCCACATTTGCATTGTGTGCAGGTATGGCAAAGAAAAACTGTACCATCTTGAGCAGCTCTGAATGGAAATCCGCACTTTTTGACCTTTCAAAAAATGTGGTCCACCTCTGATGTGCTTGTATGTCAGTGAATTCTGCACCATTTTTCTCAATGAATGTCTTGAGGTTGGCGACCTGATCGAAGCACTTTGCATCATCGATTTCGACTTCCTTTTCAGTCAGGTTTTTGATGCAGGCCTCTACGTCATTCCAGTCTGGAATTCCACTCAAATCCATCCACATGAAAGTGGAAAACTCCTCCATGGGTGCCATCCATTTTTGAAGGTAGTCGAGACATGAACTGTACAGGCCCTGAACCTGAGTGCTGAAATGGTCACACCTTTGCCCATACCCATCCTTCTGCTGTTGAACCAGCATACTCTTGACTTTGAGAGGCATGAAGTTGTTCATCTTGCGCTCATGAAGCAAACTCTGGACCCTGTCCAGAATCCTCTTCACCTCCACAACAGAGTTGTCCTCCCTCTCCATCTCTTGAATACTCGACTGAAACACAGACATCAGTGAGTGCATTTGCCACAGGTAAATCTCACTAAACTCATCCTCAAAAAAATTCTTGATCTGCACTGGTGGCCTGTCCTGGGACAAAAAGAATGCTTTCAAAGCTGGATACATTTGAAGTAACCGCTCAATGCCTGGGAACAATGACAGCCACCGTGTCTTGCTGTGAGAGAGGAGAGCCCTGTAATTGACATCAGCAAACTCACAATACTCCTTCAAATTTTCTGTGCGGACAGTGTAGATATTGAAGTGGTGGTAGATTTTGAAAATGATCTGCTCAATATCAAGGTCAAGTGTGTCTGCGCCATGGTGAACACAATTGTTCAGGATATGAGCTGGACAGCCAACACCAATAAGAGCGGTGTTCTGCAGGGAGTTCTTTAAATTTGCAAAAACATTTTTTCCTTCCTCATTACGCCTGAGTCCTCCAAAATTTGTATTGAACAGTTTTACTGCTCCATGGTTGCTGCCATCAGTGGAGACGCCACAGTAGGGAATACCTTGAAGTGCTTCTAAAGCAACGTCAACAGAATGGGGGGCTATCACGGAATTGACAATGGCTTCTGTCTTTGTTCGGGCGCATGAGAATTTTTGAGCTGTTGGGGAATCTGTGAAAGCCTTCTTTAACAAGCCAGATGTGCAATCCATTGACCTGTAGCTTTCATGGTGCTTAACTGTATGAAACGCATAGCTTCCTACTGCTGCAGTGACAGCTACACTATCTGACTTTGTTACGAAGAAATCCGTGACTTTAGCCGTAGAGCTCTCGCCCCTGGCTGCTTTCGCGTGCTTTGTTGAATTGACGTGCACCTGCAGGTCGTTGGCACTTTTATTTGCACGTAAATGTGCACTTTCGTTTCGGCATTGCCGTAGAACCGGCGGACACACGTGCGTGTGCTTTCGTGCTACACACTCGGGGGTAGACTGACAAGCAACACACCCTTTCTTCACACAGTGCAAATGACTAGACACAGTGCAAAAGACTAGATTTGAGGAGAAGGGCGTGACTAATGTGCGATAGGCTACAGAGAGTGGCAATTCTATTGACAATGCACTGTACATGTAGGTGTATTTATTTTTGAGCCAGTCGAACAAAATCCCGGACGATTTTGAAATTCCCCCCGGACATTTTTTTAGGTCTCAAAAGTAGGACATGTCTGGGAAAAAGAGGACGTCTGGTCACCCTATATCCACCTCGCAAATGACTTATAAACAGCTCATCTCACTTTCATGCGACATATTTCTCTAAACAATGAATGAGTAGAAACTGAATACCGTACTGGTGAATTCAGTTTGTAAACTACAGTGTGCATGAAGTGTTATAACTGTCACGCTGCTGTCAGATTTTGGTTTAGGACTTTCTTTTTGTTTTAAATTCTGACTGTTTTTTTCAGTCAGGAAGCCTCTGGTGACCTTCTTTCTGCATTTTACCAGCAAGGTGAATAGTTGTGTTGCTGCACACACACTAACTGCAGAGTAGAAGAACGCAGCAGCAGACACACGCCCGTGAGGGTAGCGGCTGCATGTCAGCTTTTCCAGTGCAACATGCTGCAGTTATGACTGTAAACAAAGAAGTGAAATGGACTGTGGGTGCAAATGTTTACTCTTTGCTGACACAGAGCAAGGTCAGTCGGCCAATCCTCCCTCCGTCCAATAGGGAAGCAGGCAGCTCATGTGGACAATGGCACTTATTGTGTTTATATCACCCAGAGACAGAGTGAGACAGGAGGGGGGGGGTGACCTTACATGACTGTAGGTTAGTGTGTGAAGTGGCTCCAGCTGGAAAATCAAGTTGCTAACTGCTTTTCCCTTTGACAAGTAGCTTCCTCACCTCTACTCTATCTGTCCTCTACTCTTATCTGACTTCTATTCTTAAACTCTCAACTGCTGTCCCGTTGTTTGTTACCTACACAAAGTCCCTCTCCTTAGTAGTTAGAAGATGAGCCACATATTTTATCCTGGTTATAATATTTCCTGCTCTTATTGTAAGTCAGGTCAGATCAAGGTTCTTTCAGAGTGTCATATGTACAGGTTTACAGATAAACTGACGCTTATCTGTTGCTTCTTCCTTTCTTCGACATAGTAACAGTGAAAAGCACTGGTTGAGCACCTCACACTTACTGAGTGTGAGTAGAGCGACTATATGCAGTAACACTTGTGGAGGAGGGTTATCCTTAGTGTAATGTAGTCTGTTTTTTTCCAAAGAGCTCCCTCCCTGCTCTCACGGGTTCACCAGACTAGCTGTGAATTCGTCCCCCTGCGGATTCCTCAGAGCAAGTCCAGACTGGTTCCTTTCATCCATGTGACCCGGAACACCAGCTGCTGTTTTGCATGACCTTCAAAGACCTGTCCAAAGGCAGCAAGAACAAAGGCTGCAAGCACAAATGCTTTGGCACAAACTCCGTCTCCTCCGCCTCGGGTCTGTTTCTCTGTGGAAAGATACAGCCAATGTCTGCCACTTCTCCTGAGAGAGACACAGCAATAGGCAGACCTCCCACTTTCTCTGAGGCGTCAGCAAAAAGTCTTGCAATTCCACAGTTTAACTTTTAGGTGCTGTTTACACATACCCGGGTATTTTGATAAACGAAGACCTTTCCCTTCGTTTGTGCCTTTCGTTTATACACAAACGGAGTTTTTTCCTCCGAAAACGAGGCATAAAAAAACCTCCGGCAAAAGTGGAGATTTTTTAAAAACTCTGTTTAGCGTTTGTGTATAAACTGGATGAAAGAGACAAAAACGGAGTTTTAGGCAATTGAGAATGAGGAGTTGTCTTCATAGTACAGAGCCCCGCCCCTATCCGCCATGTTGGCAGGATGCTAGCGTGAAAACGCCATTCTCTCCGTTCGTTTACAGTGTGCGCGTGTGTTTTTAAATCAGTAAGTTTAAACAGTCCGGAATTGCAAGAACATGCCTGGAAATCATCTGCTGTGTGAAGAACTGTTCCAGTACCTCACATAATACGTTTGGGAAACATAGGAACAACGAAATACATTTTTCCGCAGTTCTTCCTGTCAGCGGTTCTCTATTAGGCTTCTGATTGGCTTGTGTGGAATTCTCATTGTTCTAACACTGCCACCGTCAGGCTTGGCGTAATTTAACAGCTCCTGATAGCGTATTTATCCTGATCAATGTAGACGTGTTTTTTTTTTAAAACGGGGCTGTGTGCACCAAGTTATTTTTGCAAACGAAGGTTAGAAAATATGCGTTTATCAAAATACCCGGGTATGTGTAAACAGCACCTTAGTTTAAACTAGGGCTGGGCAACGATTAAAATTTTTTATCTAATTAATCACATGATTTCCCTGATTAATCACGATTAATCGCATTTGTACGCAAATTCCTAAAATTAAATCAAAAGTAGTGTATAGCCTTTAGCATTTAGTTTTATTTTAAATGTGCTGCCATATGAATGAAAGTGCCATAACATTTGTTGTGCAAACACACTTTTAACATCAGCATCTTTATGTAGTTTTTATGTAGAAGCCTCGCTCCACTGTCTGTTTCCTTGAATAACTTGCTGCTATCAGTTGTGTGTTTTGCCTTTAAGTGATATTTTAGACTGGAACTACTACGCTGAGAAGACAATTCAACTTGGCTGTGTTTACAGATGACTTTGGTTCTGTTGACTCCGCCGTCTGGAAGAACTTTAAAATGAAAGCGGCCGAGTAAAAGTTCCGTACCCTTCTCCATGTTTGGTGGATCCGCCGATTACTTTCTTTTCCGGTTCCGCAGCAGACAGCAACAGACTTTTACAAAATAAAAGCCTGTGAGCAACAGACTTTTCCAATAATAAAACAAATGATAAAACAGGGGTGGTTTGTCGCGTAGTGGTTTGAGCAGGCGCCCCATGTACAGAGGCTATAGTCCTCGCTGCAGCTGGTCCCGGTTCGAGGCCCCGTGCTGCATGTCGTTCCCTCTCACTGCCCTCTGCTTCCTGTCTCTCTGAACTTTCCTACCCATTAAAGGCACAAAAGCCCCCCAAAATGTTTTTTTTTTTTTTTTATAAAAAAAAAAAACATGCGTTAATGCGCGATAAAATATTTATCGGCGTTAAATAATCAATGCGTTAACGCGATAATAATGAGTTAACTTGCCCAGCCCTAGTTTAAACTGCAGTCTGAGCGATATTGTGATATCACACGGACTCCATGTGCGAGGCTCACATTGATATTTTTTACATTTCATCTAAATTGAAAACATTAAAGTTCTGGCTCGTAAAGTGAAGAAGAATTATGTCCAGTCAAAGTGAAGCAGGTGAGACCATGTTAACTCTTTTGTACAGAGCAGCAAATCTCCTGACGTTCAGATGAATTTGATTGACTCATCAGAAGCTTGTTCAAGTGAAGCAGATTAGTGGGAATATTCGTGGGTACAGATGTTTCACCTTTTCTTACAGTTTGACACCACCACTCTGATGAATGAGAAATAGTGCTCCATTCTTCATGCTTCGTCCCTCTGTTTTGCATCTTACTAGCTAGCAGTACGATAATAAGCCCAAACACACGCCTCAAAGACTTTATGGTCACCTGACCTCTGCCTTGCTGAACCTTTAAAAGAAGACACTTTCCTTTTAAAGGATAATCAATTCTTCGAGCTACCTGTTGCTTCAGAATCTGTAGAAGGATGCTGATGTATTTACACTGTGACTGATGACCCTGCATCTCTGCTGTCTTTGTGTCTGGTGTTGTGTCAGTATGAGTGTTCGGGTCATCATCTGAGCCCTGTGTTTGCTTTATCAGAGTACGCTCCAAAAATTTCCTGTCGTGTTCAAAGGGTTAATCTCTGTCCAGTTTGCACCGCCTGCGTCTAAGCTTTTGGCTTTTTTTTTAACACACTGCGCCTCATTCACTCCTCATTCATTTTGTCATTCACACGTACATTCCAGCACTAGTTATGGACTGGCACTCCATAACGTAGTCTTTTGATACATTTTATAAAAATGAGTTGAAAATAGAAAATGATCAATTTATTTTTAACCCTTTAACAACCCCACCAAGAAAAGAACTGTGAAAAAATTCTTTGCATTTCTTTTACCCTTGGGGGAGTCATAAGAAAAATCAATGATTTTTTTTTAACAGACCCTGTGGTTTTTAAAATATTGATCTCTACCAAACGGTTGAGATTTCACTTAATGCTTTAAGTGCATAACTTCATGAAAATACCAGGAACAGTAGATAAATTCAAATAAAACGCTAATTTATGAAGAAATAAACAACAAAAAATGTCTACAGTGCAAAACATTCATTTTTCCATTCAAAAAGGAAAAGAAAATACTGCAAAACAATATAAACATTTGCATTTCTCGCTTTAATATCTCAACACACCTCGTCTGTGTTGGTGCAACAGCAGTCATGTTTTATGGGACACAAGAGTCACATTTCTCATGGAACTAGTATTGCTGGTTACCATTTAAACTTTGAAAAAACATTGCAAACACAGGAAAACATTTCCAAACATATTAAAACATCACATTTTCGACCTTTTCACCTCAAAAAAAACCTCATCTGTGTGGTTGTGCAACAGCACAAATGCTTTTTGTGCAATAGATCCACTTTACCTCTGGTGATATGCTGCAAAGCAGTCCTGTTTTGCATTCAAACACAAGAAAACACTGCATCATAAAGCGACAAATCAACCATTTGGTCGAGCATGTTTTTAAAAAATTATTAGACATTTAATTTAGATTTTTAGGTGGTATCAAGTAACATAATTCTGTTTAGCAAGGTCTCTAACACTATCATATGTCAAAAAATTATTCCTACCTTTCAAAGTTTTACTAAAAAAAGTCAACATGTCGGGAAGGATTTTCGTGTTTCTGACTTCCTAGTTGGAGGGGGGATGACAAAGAATACTATTTAAAGACACAGTGCCCTCTAGTGGATTTCTTTAGCGCAACGTACCTCAGCCAAGTGGTAGAGATGGCTCAACCAGGTTAAGCTAAGTTAGGCACTCATCTCATTGAGATATAGTGATCCAAAATGTGCTCAACCATATGGTTGAGTGGGCAGTTAATGGGTTTCGAGCCCCTCGTGACAACACTTGACATCACGTGTCTCGAGAACACTACGAGCGCTGTGTGTGAGCTGTGGAGGATCAAGGGTTAAAAGGTTACTCTGAAGTTTACCAAGAGGGTCTCTGTTGCCATTTAGAATTGAGCCAATGTCTTGTGACATGTTCCTGTAGTTAATGCTAAACTCCCCACTGCCCAGAGTATGAGATCAAGGTTTTAACCATATTTCATAGTCCATGTGCTTTCTATCCACCTGAAAAATCTTCAGCAGGATAATTCATGTCTGGGAGTGCTGACCATGTTCATTCTTTAGAAGCACAGACTGCTCATGTGAGCACTCATGGGACTTTCATATTCAGTATATTTCAGATTCAGTGTTTTAATCTCACTTAATGTTTGATGCATGTTATCTGTGCGCAGGGGCGCAGCTAGGGATTTTGGGCCCCATGAGAATTATTTTTACCGGGCCTCCAAACAGCCAGCCAGGAGGCTATTTTACATAAAACTATACATTTTTATGGTATTTTTGACTATCATTCCCATATTTTTGAAAAAAGAAAAACACGACAATTGACAGGTAGGTAAGCACTGAGCACTCTGAGTACAATGGAACACAATGGAATTCATTTAGCTGAATTTTAACAAAATAAAAAAGTGTGTGTAATATATATAGATATATATAGATATATATCTATATATCTATATATATACGCTTGGCGCTATTTCTCTCTACCTTTGTATCACTACGGGCTGTGTAAACTGTGCAGACCGAGCAGTCCCCTGCTTCCGAGCAGTAAACACCGTAACAGGTGCGGCTATCGCTAGGTGGCTAAACGCATTGATATGAAGGGAGGCAAAAATAGCACCAAGCGATTGTGAGGTCTGACTTTTTCTGGATTGACAATTTTGTGATACAAATGTATTACTCTTTTGAACGCATATTGTTTTGAGAAGCAAGACGCTTTATTTTCGCAACCCTAGCCAACTAGCCGGACTACCTTCGTCAACACCAAAACGAGGCTGGAACTCGGCTCACAGGACGCAGCAGGGGGTAAGAAGATGTTCATAAATGATATTGCTAATATGGGATGTCATATAGCTTCATGTCAAAAGAGGCGAACTATCCCTTTAATCTTTTATTTTATAACATTTTCTCATTTTTAAAAGCCATTTTTAATTTTTATATATGGTTAACTATTGTGCACTTCCTTTGCCACACTTAAATAACATGTTTGCATGAAGTCCAAAATACTTTTCTTTGAATAAACAAGAACTGATGTGTGAATCATGAGCCGCTTTCACACTGCCGAATAACCCGCGTTTAATTCGCGAATTTAGCGTGTCCGCTGTTGTGTTCACACTGACGACCCGGGCTGCCGCGTCAACTCGACTCGCCTTTCGACCCGCGTCGGACCCTAGTCTTTTTGCCGAGCTGAGTTTGATGTGAACACAATCGACGCGGGTCGGACGTTGGCGTGGCGTGACGTGAGGAGTTTAAAAGACAGAATGGACAGCTGATTCAGAACAACAGCGACAGGTGAGGACAAGTTTTACTCTGTTTTAGCCTACATCAAGTTCGAGATATTTTTTAATATGGCCAACTGGTGAGACAAGGAGGTCCGCGAGCTCCTCAGCCTCCGAGCAGAGGACGTTATTTACTGCCACATGTCGGGGACGGTGAAGGATGGACATCTGCTGGAAGGGCTGGCGAGAAAGATGGGAGAGCTCGGTTTCCCACGCAGCAAGACGCACCGTAAAGTAACATCTCCATGAACTGCATTGCAAAAACGAGTTTTCAAGGTGTCCCGCCATCGTTTGTTTGAAAAATTTGATGCAGACAGGTGTATTTAACCCTACCTCCGACGCATGGCTTGTGCCTACGTCATTGTACACGCCCAGCATTTTATGTGTTTCGTGTGACGCTCTGCCACTAGGCAACGCCCCCTGAACTCGGCTTCAGGCGACAGGGGTCACCCTGACACGCCAAGCGTTCACATTGCTCGACGCGGGTCGAAGGTGCAATTTGGACCCGCTAAGGTAGCGGGTCGCAGTGTGAAAGGGGCTATTAAGAAGTTTGCGGCTGCGATAATTACAGCACATAGACCCCTGACTAGTAGGTTCTGTCTTTGAGGCTTTGAAGCTTCAAATCTTTTTTTTCTGCTTCAAACGCTTCACAAACCCTCATCAGCCTATCCCTGAATACCAGTTTCCTTAGATCTGTTTAAATAGGGTTGGTGCGTAATTGGGCTGTATCAAGGTGTTCAGGCAGGAGGGGAAGATTTAGGTTTTTCTAGTGGGTGTTTGATTTTCTTTTCTTTTTCCCTTTGCCTGGGCCAGTTTGGATTGTTTTTCTTTGCTCTCCTAATAGGTTACCACTTAGCCCTCGACTGATAACCTTTGTTTTAGTTGTCATTCATTTGAATAGGTTGTCTATTTCCCCCTTTTTTGTCTGAATGGCCTGATCAACCAGTATATACAGTATAAGTTTCCCTGATGTGTTTGGTTGGTCAGTTTGTTTGAGTTTCCTGTGTCGGTACCTTAATTAAAGTTAGCTTTATTGACCTCTTTTAAAGTGCTTATGAAACGAATTTTAATTGTTGGAATTTCACAGTTTTTGCTGCTGATTCTAAAGGTTCCAAGCCTTGCGATTAAAATGAGATATTGTTTGGATATTAATTTATCCGGGAAGTCATGTTAAAACGGGCTCAAAAGGAGCCACATTTTGTCTTTTTGTGCGAATTCTTTTTTTAATGCGTGACGTCATAGGGTTGACACAGAAGTTCTAGTAGTCTAACTGTAATGGTGGCGTCTATGGCTAAGACATCACAGCACGGTGGAAAATATTGTGTTGCTGGAGGGCCAAATGGTGTTAGTTGCAAAAATAGCAGCTTCACTGAAGGAATCTCTCTGCACATGTTTCCCAAACCAAAAACTACTGGAACTGAGGCTGACAAGGAGAAGGCAAAGACGAGAGCACGGTGGATACAGTTTGTACGGAGGCATCGTCGTGATTTTGACGTGTCCTCAACATCCGTGTTGTGCTCCGTACATTTCCATCACAACTGTTTCACTAAAAATGTGGAGATCGCGGGAATGGTTGGGAGTAGGAGACGTCTTTTAGCTGAAGCTGTTCCAACTATTGACATCGCTGGACCTGGTGTGCCGACGGAGACTGTCCCTGCTAGAACTACTGCTCGGGCGCGAAGACAGGTGAGTCTGAAATTTCCAGATCGGACATTACTGGACTTGTTTTTTTTTATATAAAATAATGTTCGCTTACTGTTCGCTTCTGAGAGGCAAGTGTCGACCACTGCTATTGGTCTGAGAGCACGGTGGATCGTATCACTGCGTGCTGCCGCCTGCGATAGCTGCACCTGAATTGCTGCTCGGAAGCAGGGGACAGCTCTGCACTTTTTTTAAGTGGCTGGATTTCAAAGTGCCCCTTCGTTAGGTTTCAACGTGTCAAAGACAGCGCAGCAGAATGCCATATCTGCCAAACCGGCATGTTCAAATCTTTTCCAGTTTACCACAGCAAACACACACTAGTGTGTCATTTGATTGATAACATCTTAATAATAATCAGCATGTAGTAGGAGCGATGGCTGTTTTGTGCCGCCGATCCTGTGCCAAAAATGGTAACTTTCTTTAATTTCCATTACCCATACGGGAGGTGCAGAGAGCCTCTACAGTATAGATATTAAATCGATTTGTGTGGCTTAAATTCAACGAAAGTTTTTCCACATAATGTTAGAGGTGTGTTCTTTCGACCTGCTGATGTTTGTATCAGAATTTTGGTTCCTTTATGAGATATAAGTCCATCCAATGTATGTTGTTTTCGCAGCCAGCCATACTAGCAAAAAAGGGAGTCAACCCTATGACGTCACGGTCATGTGGCCAATTTCGCACCAAAGGCCACATAATTCACACTTTTAAATGGACGTTTTAACAAGTTATGCCCGGAAAATTTAGTTCAAGTTGGATTGATGGTTTTAGAAAAAGACAAAAATTTAATTTGAATGATAGATGAACATTCGTTTCAGTGCATCTTTAAAGGTCCAAGTGTGATTGTCATAGAATTTTTTTTTTGTCTTTTGTTCTGGCGCCACCTGTTGTCACTATCACTCCATGAACCATGAGCCAGGCGGCCTCTGTGTGACCTTGCTCAACAAAACTCAGACATAATGCCGATCAAGATAGAAATTATAACTTTTTTTGGTTATTCTGGTGATCATTCTTCAGGAGTTCCCTTAGTTATTGATGTATATTTGTATGTTGTATATGTGTTGGAGATAAGAGTATTGGAATTAAAAAAATAAATCATTATATTGCTGTAAAATAAGGCAAGAAACAAATGTTAGCAGAAAATTTAGTGAATCAATAGATGTGTTAATATTTATCACTCAATGCATTCTCAGTGCAGATCATCTATTTCTAACAGAACACCAGAACTTCTGAGCTCTTAACCTACTAAACTGTAAAATGTGAAATTGATGAGGCACAAATTGCTGCCACTGTGCAATAATAAAATTATGTGAAAATCTTTTTTTATGCCACTTTGAAATGAAAGAAATTTAATTTAGAGTACTCTCTGCGATACAAACGAGTGCACTCATCAGGTTTATCATCAGCGGTATAAGCCCCATTCATATAGTCCGTGATGAATGGAAAGCAGTTAGTCAGCATAAGATCAGCTGTTAAGAGGAACAGTAATAATAACAATAATAGATTGGTTTTATATAGTGCTAATACTCAATGCCGCTTCCAGTGAATACCAGTGAATGAAACAACAGCAAATTCCGAACGACATAATTTATTTATAAATAATTGCACAAAGTATTTTACATGACACAACCATCAGCCGTGAGCCTGTTTTCGAGTTGGTCCATCCGGTCTCTCGTTGTCAGCGTGCGCAGAGTTCCAAAAATCGACGGGTGCACGACAACGTGCTGCGCCGTCTTTTCAAGGCAAGCGCCAGGCCTGAAATGTCATTTTGACGCCACGGGCCACCAGTGCCGTGAGCGACGCGTCAACTGTAAATCCAGCTTAGTCAGCACTCCTCATGCATTTTGATATCACAATTAACAAATGTACAAATAAAAATATTAGAAATCTTTTGGTAAATTTAACTATTCCTTCTGCTAATTTTTTTTGGAAATCTCTTTATAGAGATGTGGAATGGAAAAAAATGTGGTCGATCAGTAATAAATTCTGTCTAAACAATAAGATCAAGGAAGTATCTTTCAAAATGACACACAAAATATATCCAGCAAAAAAAAACATTAGAAAGATTTAAACTTGATATTGAATACTCTTGTGATTTCTGTGGCTTGTATGATGAATCAATTGCACATTTATTTTTTCACTGTTTATATTGTCAAATGTTTTGGTTGAATGTACAAAATTTTATTGTAAAGAAAACTGGACATTCAATACATTTGCACGAAAAGGACATTTTTCTTTACTTTGAAAATAACCAAATGGAAAAGGATTTAAGTTTGTTTTATTTTTAGGTAAATTTCATATTAAACAAAAGGAAATGGACTGACAGCAAACCAAATTTTACACTTTTTTTTTAAGAACTATGAAAGCCCATTTCCGCCATGAAATAAGAAATAAAAGACCAACAGGAAGTCATAATTTCAACTTTCAAAGTCATAATTATGAGATTCAAAGTCATAATTTCGACTTTCAAAGTCATAATTATGAGATAGAAAATCATAATTATGAGATTCAAAGTCATAATTTCGAGATAGAAAGTCATAATTATAGGATTCAAAGTCATTGTCATGAAGTAGCTGTTAGGATAGTTCAGCACCAATAGAGGGCTCCAGTGTTATTTGGCCCGATTGCATTATGTAGCGTGGTGTTTTTACGACCGGTCCAGGAGAAGTTGTAACGTGACTCCCCAAGGTTAAGCCTGCATTCTGATGGCCAATGTTGGTAACTGCAATAAAGCCAGTTCAACGGATTATGAAGTATCTGTATCTACTAACTGATATCCCAAGATATCACATATGGGGACGAGGATAAAAGCCTACAGCAAGACAACGAGCACCGTGCTAGCGTAGCAAGTGAAGTGAAGCTAGGCTATTGCTAACAGTCCGTGAGGGAGCTATTGACGTTGTACCGATAGCTTGGAAGAAGCTTGGTGCTCTATTTAGCGAAGAAACATGGCTGCTACGGTGGGTTCAGTGGCTCCTTTTGATAGCAAGTCACAGTCATGGGAAGAATACTGCGAGATTCTGGACCATTTTTTCGTTGCAAATGATATCGCTGACGAAGACAAGAAACGTGCTGTGCCGCTAAGTGGTGTGGGTGCCCAGACCTACGCGCTGATGAGGAACCTACTCAGCCCCGAGAAACCAGGAGATCTGTTGAAAAATAATTTTCACCCGAAACCAAGTGAAAAAATGCAACGTTGGAAGTTTAATACAAGAAATAGGAAGCCTGAAGTGTGAAGTGTGAGTGACTTTGTGGCAGAGCTGAGAAAGCTGGCACAGGACTGTAACTTTGGAGATACTTTGACAGTGATGCTGAGAGATCGGTTGGTTTGTGGCATAATTGAAGAGAAGATACAGCGGAGGCTGCTGTCAGGGGACGGATTGACTTTTGACAAAGCACTCAAGTTTGCACAAGCCATGGAGGCGGCAAATAGAGACATTGTGCACGGCGTGAAAGAACATGCTAAATGGAACAGGGCAATGGGGTCTGTGAACAAGGTGAGTGACGCCCGCGCAAAACCCCAGTGGGACACGAGGAAATGCTACAGATGTGGTGGAGACAGCCACATAGCTAAGGACTGCAGGTTTGCCAACAAGAAGTGCCACAGCTGTGGTAAGTTGGGGCACATAAAAAGGGCCTGCAGAATGAAAACAGTGGACAAAGAAAAGACCAAACATTTTAAAGGGGGGAGAGGCAAGCATGGCAAGAGAGCAAATTTCATGCAAGACGAAGAGGGTGATAGTGATAATGAGGAAGTTTTCACTATATATCACATCAAGGCTAGTGACATGACCATGTACAATATGAATGAAGAGATAGTCATTCCCAGAGAAGAGCCTATAAAAAAAGAGCTAAAAGTAAATGGGAAAGTTGTAACCTATGAAGTGGATACGGGCTGTGGATACACCATAATGTCAAAGAGGGCACTTAACAAGTTAGTCAATGACAACAAACCCAGACTAGCCAAGTGCAGGATAAAACTGAGTACCTATGGTGGTCATAGAGTGCCAGTATTAGGAGCAGCAAAGGTTAAAGTGGAACACAAAGGCATGGCTAAGATGTTAGCAGTAGTGGTTGTCAAAGGTTCAAGCACAAGTCTGTTGGGACGAGGGTGGATTAAGGCTCTCAAGGTAGACTGGCAACCTGTACATAACATACAGGACAGAGAAGACCCTCTACAGGAAGTACTTTTGAGACAGTTTTCAAGGATGAGCTAGGAATGTTGAAAGGCTTCACGGCAAAAATACATGTAGCCAGTGATGCCACACCTTGCTTCTATAAGCCCAGGTCAGTACCTTTTGCTATGAAGTAGAAAGTGGAGCAAGAGTTAGAGAGGCTCTTACAGGAGAAAATTATAGAGCTAGTGAAATTTTCAGAATGGGCTGCACCCATTGTACCAGTTCTCAAACCAGAGACTAGGGCAAGAATCTGTGGAGACTATAAGCTAACCGTAAACAAAGTGTCACCCATTGAACAGTACCCGATTCCGAGAATGGAGGACATGATAGCCTGTTTAACTGGAGGAGAGAAATACACAAAGTTAGACATGAGCCATGCATATCAACAGATTGTACTAGATGAAGAAGCAAGAAAGTACGTCACAGTGAACACACACAAGGGGCTGTTCACATACACAAGACTACCTTTCGGTGTGAGTCCCAGCCCAGCCATCTTTCAGTGCACTATGGAGAGTGTGCTTCAGGGAATCGAAAACGTCGCAGTGTACCTGGACGACATCATTCTGATTGGACATGGACAGTGACATTGAAAACAAGGTAAAGTCATGCACCACATGCCAAGAAAACAGAAAGGCACCTGCCTGTGCACCACTCCACCCCTGGGAGTGGCCTGAGAAGCCGTGGAGAAGACTCCACATAGATTATGCAGGTCCTTTTATGAGTAAAATGTTCTTGGTGATTGTAGATGCGCACTCAAAGTGGTTAGATGTATACCCGGTGACCTCAGCTACATCAGTAACCACAATAAACTGTCTGAGAACCAGTTTCAGCACACATGGCATTCCAGAGATGACCGTGTCTGACAATGCACAGTATTTTGTCAGTGAACAAACCAAAGAGTTTATGACACGAAATGGAAACACACGTCACATCAGCACCGTACCACCCCTCATCTAACGGCTTGGCTGAAAGAGCTGTACAAACCTTCAAAGATCTCATCAAAAAGAGCACCGGTGAGACATTGGAGACCAAGTTAAACAGGGCTTTGTTTAGCTATCGCATCACTCCACAGTCAACAACTGGTCTATCACCTGCTGAGATGATGATGGGCAGAAAGTTGAGGTGTACACTTGATCTCATACACCCAGACTTCAAACAAAAGGTGGAATCAAAACAAGCTTACCAAAAAGCTTACCATGACAAGCATGCCAAAGAACGCAACTTGGTGGCAGGAGATCCTGTCTATACCAAAAACTATGGATGTGGACCTAAATGGATACCAGGACTGATACAGAAGATCACAGGACCAGTTGCCTATACAGTGTTGCTGGGAAATGGTAAAGTGATCAGGCGACACGTGGATCAACTGTTCAGCAGACATGATAAAGATCTGCCAGTTCTGATACCAGATTTGACACATGATGAGGAGTATGTGGTACCTCCAACAGTGACCAGCACAGGGCCACAGGACCCAGGTACTACACAAGTGGTTGACAAAGTTATCCCTATGGTGATACAGGACAAGGAGAGCAGTGCAACTGGTGGTTCGCCAACGGAAGAGTTGTGCCGATCTCAAAGAAACAGGAGGCCACCAGCCTATATGAAAGACTTTGAAGTAAAGGACGTGTCAAAGTCACAAAGATGAGACAATTGTTGGAACTGGACTGTTAAGATTGTTCAGATCTATATGTATTTGTTTCATTTTGTATAAAAAAACCAAAAAAAACTTGATTATGAGATTCAAAGTCATAATTTCGACTTTCTATCTCATAATTACGGTACCGGAGCAGTGAGAGAAAAGCCTCCTCAGAAAAACAGAGTACTCCAGCACGCATAATTACGATCTCATTATTCAATAACGTTTTCTATTGTGTTAAGAGTCAGTTAAAGGTCAGTTCACCTTCCTTGATTTCCATGGTTATAGTTGTGTTAGTTTTGTGTCGCCACGGATTTATCAAATATGTAAACGAGTGAAATGTAACTATCAGAAAAAAGCTGCTGGATAGTTTCGGTTCGTGTTGCCAGGTTCTAAGGTTATTTCGTTTTAAATGCTTTTTGATCGTGTGGTGGTGTGTACAGCGGTCGTTTTCATAGCAATGTTAGCTAGCCGCAGGTTAACCGTCAAAGCGCGTTAACCTTGTTATATGACATTATTTAATTGGGTTTTTTGAAGTAGTCCGTTAATCGTTTTTATTTCAAAGTGTGAAAAAAAAGTTTGTATGCACTCCAAGAATTCAACAAGTTATGTATAATTATTTTGCAGCATAAATACAAGCACGCGCTAGTAGGTTAAGACACACCCCACAGCTTGTTGTATGCACATGTTTTGTTATGCATAATATGATTCACTACCTTCCCCGTTAAATTGTTTTAGTCGATATATAGACAAGAGTAAAACACTTTAAGTGATATGCATCAGTTTTCAACCTGTTTTCTTAAGTTTCATGTACATTTAAGCTAAGCTAATGCCGGAGGTCTTCAGCTTTAGATTGACAATATTTACAAAAGCAATTAAAAATAAGGAAAATTGATAAAGAAGGAACTAAACAACAAAAAATAAAAACAGGCAGGCGCTGTTGAAAATTTGAACTGTTTAACTTTACTCGACTTTCAGGATACCTACAGGGCCTAAAGAGACAGGCAGAGGAGGTTCCTTTGACCTGAACCTAAACAGAGGTAAAAATACTCTTGTAAAAATCCAATTTATCATATTGTGTTTTTAAATGAAAGTAATTATGATCAAAACTAAGATCATTCTGATGATGTTCATGTACTTGATCATTTTACAAAGATGAGAATTTAATTTTGGGAAGTGTTCAACCATTAAAATGTTTCAGGGGAAAAATGTAAACACAGAACTTTTAAACTAAGGCTACGGCTACACAAAAACGAAACGAGTTTTTTTTTTAAAACGGGTACGAAAATTATTGCGACCACACGGGGAAGCTGCTGTAAAGACTCAGGTCCAGATGGCAACGATGAAAACGATGCAGTACACACGAAACACCTCTAGGTGCGCTGTAAGCCACCCCCACCGGTTACACCAGAACAACAGAAGAAGCAGTGGGCATGCGTGTACGCCTCTACTTCTACCAGCACGAAGCTCACGTTGTTCCTTCAACAACGCCGCTGTAGTTAGCAGTGTCTGCAGCAGTGCTGCTATCAAAGTTGTGGGGTCCATGATGATCGCTGTCTGTCCTTGTTGTGTTGTCTTCTTCTTCCGGATTTTGAATGGAAGCCGCTTTTTGTTCTGGTCACTGACGTATGTGTATACGTCACTGGCGTTAGCTATGTGGCTGTGACGCAGATGTAAACAAATCCGTTTTCGATGTAACAATGGAAACGAAACTACGCCGTTCTCAGATCTTCCCACTCTGGAACCCGTTCTCAAAAACTATCGTTTTGGGGTAGTGGGAACGCCGGCTCCGTGTGGCTGCGACAGCCAAACGATAAGAAAAAGTATCGTTTACAGTGAAAAACGTTTTCGTGTAGCCGTAGCCTAAGCTAGGTTGATGGCATTATTTAACTCCCTCACTCACTCACTGGTGAACTAGCAACAAGCTGTTGAGTAACTTGCGGAGCAGCAATTTTATGTTTCGCCACCGTGCTTCATAACTTTAAAATAAATAAATAAATAAATAAAGGTGTGACAGCTGTGGATAAAAGAGGAAAGATCACATCACCAGTTTGGCAGCATTTCAGATATAAAAAAAAACAAAACAACAACTAATCAATAATTATTGATATAAACTGATATGAAATGCTTGCATCGTTTTTCAGTAATATCATCCAACCCTACTATCATGTTCATAATAAATCTTTTGCAATGTTATATTTTATTAGACGTTATTCATTACTTATTGTGTGCAACTGTCACAGGATGGAAGAGATATGTGACTTCTTAAAATCATGGGATGTTTCAGAGGAAGTCGTATAACGACTGGAAAAGGATAAGGTAGTTAGATAGTTGAGGAAATCAGTACCATTTAGCAGTTATCATACAACACTATTGTAGAGACATAGTGAAGACAGATCAGTTTTATCAATTGGCCTTTTTTTCCTTTTTTATTTATAGGTTAAATAACTGTTTTAACAATTATTTTTTTCTAGATTGACTCCAGTGTCCTTCTGCTCATGACAGATGAGCAGCTTAAGGAGTATATCCCATGTTATGGTGATCGACTGGCGCTTCTTGGATATTGCAGACGGAGGGGAAATGATCCTGCTGGCCGGAAATCAAAACTTTTTGACCGACTGAGAGCCAAGATTTCAAGGAACAAAGGCAACGATCAGAAGCAGGTCTCAGAAAATGTTACCATCAGAAATGCTCAAAAATGTATGCGAAAAGTTGAGATAGGATGGCTGAATTCTCGAGATGGGAAGTTTTTTCAAGTTAGGACAAAGAAAGGTGGTGGAGCAAGAAAAATTGATGTGTCAAAGGACTGTAGAAAAAATGAGTTAAATGAAAAGGCAGTGGGTTTGTTTTTTCCGTCTCAAAGAAATTCACAGGGAAGGATCACAGATTTTGAGGTTGATATGACAGATTTTAAGGAACATTGTAATTTCCCCCTCGTGGATTAATAAAGTATTTTGATTGATTGATTGATTGATTCACTTGATGAACATATTGCCGTTGGAGAACTTTATGAGCAGACAAAACTACCTCTTGCGATTTTACCTAACAACCAAAAAAAGGACATTGGCAGTGACTCAGAACCAGACAACCCCAGTGGAAATGACCAAGAAGCTTTAAGTTTTTCTACTCACTCTAAGGTTCACACACCGCTGACTCAATCCAAAGCACCAGACAGTTTTGATGTCATATATGTTGGAAACAGCAGTGACATGGGTGATTTGTCCAGTGTCCAAGAGCTAGATGCAGCAATCAATGTTGACATTTTAGAAGACAGTGGCACTGTTACCTTTCTCACAGGACACATTTCTAACACAGATAGTCTCAGTCTTGATGACACCCTTCCGCTGTCTCCACAGTCATCTAGTGCAGTGCTTTCTTCTTCACACTTTGATTCTTTGGAGGAGCCCATTGTTCAGAGAGATGGGATTCAAAAAAATCCTTGTTCTTCACCGTGGCCAAATCCTGAAAGAACTAATTTCACATTTTTGTGATCCAAGTGTCACTCAGGAGGACATATGTATTCAAGTGGTGCTTCCTGATGGAAGGCGAGAAAAGGCTGTTTGATGATGGTGGAGTTTTGAGGGATGTCCTCTCCGAGTTTTGGCAGGACTTTTATGAACAGTGCACAATGGGCAATAACTTTAAGGTGCCCTACTTGCGTCATGATGTTGGACAGCAACAATGGGAAAGCATTGGCCGAATCATCTCCTTTGGCTGGCAAAAACAGTAATACTGGAGCAAGCAGCTCTTGGTTGTATAAAGAGTCCTCTTGTTGATAGCTTCCTTAGGTATGTCACAGAGTCCGATCGAATGGTGTTTGAATCTTGCCGTTGAGATTTTCAGAGTGTGGACAGAGAAGAGCTTCTGGAAATCATGGATCTCCATAACTGTCGAAGAGTACCAACAGCTGATAACATTGAGCTGCTACTTGAGGAGCTTGCTCACCAAAAGCTCATTCAGGAACCTGCCTTTGTTATTGAGCAGTGGAGCACTGTGCTTTCCCCGCTGAGGTCAGAGATGGAAAGTGTTACAGCTGCATATGAAAATCTCCAACCAACATTAAGAAAGGTTGTACGTTCAATTGTATAGCCTGCAATCATGAATGCACAGCAGAAAAACATCAGCAAACATTTAAGTTCTTATCTCAGGGAATCAGACACACAGCACCTGTCACTTTTTCTTCGGTTCTGCACGGGATCTGATTTGTGTCTTGGAAAAACCATCAGTGTTAGCTTCACTCAACTTCAAGGTATTCAGAGACGGCCAGTTGCCCACACATGCGGTTGCTACCTTGAGTTGCCGGTTAATTATGATAACTATCCAGAGTTTCGATACGAAATAAACAAGGTCCTAGAAAGCAGTGTATGGGTGATGTGTTACAGACTTCAGAAAGTTTAAAACATAAATTTGAGTCTGCAGTAAAATGTATTTCCTCAATATTTTGGGTTTAATTTAAAGATTTTGTATTGCTGCTATGATTTTTTTTACTTTGAATCATTTTACTTGAGAAAAGCTGGCTTGACAAAAGCTGGTTTATTCCACAGTTAAAAATTGAGATATGGCCAACATGCTTGTAAACAAGCAGCTCTTGGTTGTATAAATCATTTATGAATAATTTCTGATGTTTTGTTTCTTATATCAGTCACATACTTTAAATGTTCTGTGCATGAACATGTTTCTACTCTGTAGTTCTGGAACAAATGCAACAGAGTGTTTTATTTATCCTTATTCATGAAAACTTTTCTTTTGTTTACTCAGCATTTTATTTATATTGCTGTTATTTTAAGGTTATGCTTACTTATATCTTCAATAACAGATTGATGCCATTGCAGTAGCTCAATATCAGATTTAACCAGAAAACAGCTGAGAAAGAACACTTTTTTTCGGTTATTCTTTTTTTTTTTTTTACACCTTGAAGCATTATTTGTCATTATTTTTAAAAATAATTTAAAAAAATAACTCAAAGCCTTCTGTAATGGTTATGTAGAGATTTTTTTAAATTTTGAAATACAATAAACCACATTCTCAATTTAAGTGTGATTTATTTGGGATGGGGGCTTTAAATCAGCATTGGGATGCACACATGAAAAATTAGGTTTCAACAGCAGTTTTCAATTCCTTTATTTCCTATTATAAAACAACATAATGTTATAAACTGTAATGAAGTGAAATTGATAATAAAGGGAAAAAAATCTAAATCAAAAACCATCTGACCATACTTGTGCAATGTATCAATATATATTGATTATTTTATCAGCTCAGCATGCATTGATCTTATTATTTTAGCGTTTCTTCTTACTTGGTTACAGAGCTTGTGAATGGCTTTGACCCATCTTTATACTGGTGCAACAATGTGCTGAAGCAAATGCAGGTACTCCCAGGAAATGTCTACTGAAGTCCAAATTAGTGACAAGGTAGCAAACTGTCAACGCAACAAAATGTTTTTACATTTATCACTACAGTTCCAAATCACTGGTAATCAGCCGTCTGAGTCTTATATATAGATCAATTGTTGCAAACACATCATCTGTGACATCCAGGTTATGCTCTGAAATCAGGTCCACACAGATACTGAAGACATCTTCATCGCATGGAAAGTCTTTGAAAACACAGTTTTCCAAGCAGGCTTCAACCCTGTTCAGATCGATGCTGTGTAGATAGTCTCTGGTTCCATACACCTGAGGTACTGTGTACATTATGGATGGGCGCCCATGAGGACTTTGTGAATTGTGTGCTGGACGAATCCTGTGGTGGTTCCAAGCTAAAGCAACTTCATTTAGTTCTTTCTAGAAGAAAATAACGACCAAACTAGACTCATAGCCTTGAAATAAGCATTCAAAAGTAAAACGGAAATATGAATCTAGCATCACTGCTACCTATCTGAAAACGGGGAGATTTCATTCAAGCAACTATCCAAACATGCAATCTTTGCAATATTTAAGATATGCTATTAATTTAGTATCATACTCAGAAAAGAAATCGTTGCACATTATAATCACTTTATAGCAATCATAAATATTTTCAATAGGTGAGAAGGTGTAAGACAGAGCGGCTCAAATCAAGCTCACCTGTATTATGTGGAGAAAACAGAACTGAATCAAGGCTTTGTCCAAGAAGCTGTCCGAGAAGTGTCCATCTGCTTTCAGTTTGTCAAAGAGGTCCATCCAAAACTGGATACATTCACTTTGCAGGATCAACCACCATCTTTCAATCCGCTGATTTCAAGTGCTTGGACCAAATATTACATTAACACTTTCAGGTTGATCTTCTGTAAGATGCAAATATCTTTGCATGTCAGCCGCATGAACATTTTCTGTCCCTACATCCACTCTCAGTCTTTCAGGACAACCCTCGGCTTTAATCACTGCATCCATGAAGTATCCAGCAATGACTTTTGGATCATTATTTGTTTTGTATGCCTCAAGCCATATTAGCCTTCTGGGAAAACCGTCAATGCAACCGTTGATCCCAATTCCAACTGGTTTGAGCTTATCATAGCCATCCATATGCCAAACATAGTTTGGACCACGACTATAGTAAACCCGTCTCCTCAGTCGATTTCTTGACCTTAGGTCCACTCCTTCACCATTTTGTAAGCGTAAAAGGACTCAAACTGTTTCCCTGTCTGTAACAAGACCATTCATCCAACATTTTTGGTGCATCCATCGATATCCGTGACACTGTCCAGAGGTTTCAAGTTGCTGTCGAATGAAAGCTGCCACTACACTCGCATCAGTTTTGTTCTTTCGGCGCCAAAGTTTCTTCTTATTAAGAATGCTTTCTAGTGTCCTCTTGCTAAGAATAACCCCATGAACCTCAGCCAGCAAAGCAAGAATTTCATCATTGGTTAAACCACGTCTGAAATACACCTCAATTTGTTTATGATCCATTAAAAAAGGGGGGAAAAAAATCTGTTTTTCACTGGTTAGACTTATCAAATGGAATACTGTGTAAATCTCATCCTCAGACAAGACAGCATGTCTACTGGAAAAAAATGAGAAATTGTCAGTTTCGGAAAGTCAAAATTATGACTTTGAATCTAATAATTATGACTTTGAATCTCATAATTATGACTTTGAATTTAATAATTATGTCTTTGAATCGAATAATTATGAGTTTCTATCTCATAATTATGACTTTGAAAGTCGAAATGACTTTGAATCTCATAATTATGACTTTGAATCTCATAATTATGACTTTCCATCTCATAATTATGACTTTGAAAGTCGAAATTATGACTTTGAATCTCATAATTATGACTTTGAAAGTCGAAATTATGACTTTGAAAGTCGAAATGACTTTGAATCTCATAATTATGACTTTCCATCTCATAATTATGACTTTGAATCTCATAATTATGACTTTGAATCTCATAATTATGACTTTGAATCTCATAATTATGACTTTCCATCTCATAATTATGACTTTGAAAGTCGAAATTATGACTTTGAATCTCATAATTATGACTTTGAAAGTCGAAATTATGACTTTGAAAGTCGAAATGACTTTGAATCTCATAATTATGACTTTCCATCTCATAATTATGACTTTGAATCTCATAATTATGACTTTGAATCTCATAATTATGACTTTGAAAGTCGAAATTATGACTTTGAATCTCATAACTATGACTTTGAAAGTCGAAATTATGACTTTGAATCTCATAATTATGACTTTCAATGTCGAAATTATGACTTCCTGTTGGTCTTTTATTTTTTCTTTCATGGCGGAAATGGGTTAATAAAGTTTGCATTCACTTTCCACATCTTTTCAACTTCCTCCTTCAGCCCTAAGAATACTCGTTCCTCGAAAAAACGAATTGTTTTTGGCGGGAGGCGCGAAGTCCAACCAGGTGACTGAGTGGGAAGAGGAGAAAATGCTGCTGTTCAGTACGTCAGTTCGAAGGTAAAAATTTCACTTGTTAGTTTCAGCTGGAGCTCAGAAATGGTTACGAAAAGAAAAAGTTTCTGAGGTGAAACCGGAAGTTGATGTCGGGGTACTTTTCTCTGAGGTGCAGGTGCCTGCAGCAGGTTTCAGGGTTTTATCATGAGGGGAAGTGCTGTGATGTGGGTTCACTGTGGAGTCACAGCCAGGAATCTGTAGTACAGGACAGCTTCTACTTATTATATTATTATATAGCCCCGTGAAGTCTCCCTCTAATCAACTTTTTGAAAATGCATTTTGTGGGGTGCTTCTGCGCTCCACCCTATAAAATACATACATAATGTTTCTGCGCTCCACCCTTTTCTTTGCTTCTATGCCATTATTTATCGTTGAAAATGTAACCCCCAGCACTGTTGGACGCGTTTACTCAATTCTTTTATATAGGCATATTATAGCACAATTATCGGCTCTGAGAGAATTGCATGCGTGCGCATGCGCCGAGCCGATTTTCTAAGTTTCGTTTTCACGCCCATAATGTTTTGCAACCCTGCGTCTGATTATTTTCTCTTTTGGAAGACATGCAAAGTAATAAAACACTTATCGTATTAACAAGCAGTTAGCTTAACATGCACAAATGGGGTGTCATTCACCATTTGATTTTTGTATTTGGGACACTTCTGTCTTTATTTAGGTGACTCTGCTCCATCATTGTCATGAATGCATTGAGAAGGGGGAGCATTATTTGACAGGGTGTTATTGGACTATCAAAATATGCTACCCTCTTAAATATATCAATTTCATTACACTTTTTATAATTATATAAATTATAAATTATTTATTATATAAATTACACACATGAGAGACAAAAACACTTACTTTATTTGATATACAGAGGTAGAAAACCATACAGTAGCATTTTTTGATAGGGTAGCTTGAATCGATAGACACGCCTGTCGGTTTTTGCGGCGGCAGCATTTCTCGACGAAGTAGCACAAATCGACAGAACACCGGCTCGCATCAAGTAAGAGCCGACTCCAAGTTTTTTTTTTTTCCATTCGCTGCTTAGGTTTCACTTTCAGTGCTCAGTCCCAGCTCTGGTTACGACAGAGCTTTATTATGATTGGCCAGCATGGCGACCAGCATGCGGTATTCATGTGAGAATTAAGGAGTTTGGTTCTGGTTTTGGTTCTGTTCTGTGGATTTGTTTGAAGTTTATTGTTAATTTGTGCAATAAAAAAGTTGAATTGAAATAAACAAATGTAAAAGTGGTTTTGTCACAGAATAAATGCACAGAATTAGGCAATTATAAGGTCTCTCAGAAAAACACTGAAAGCAAAAGGGTTTTCTTTGGGAGCGGTGTCAAAAGAGCCAAACTTCCCAACACTACTTTACTGCATGTCATTCTCCCTCTCTCTGCCCCCTGCTTCCTGTCTCTCTCTAACTGTCCTGTCCATTAAAGGCATAACACTCCAAAAAAAAGCATTTTGTTTATATGAAATAATGATTTTTCTAAACGGCGTCTCCAGCTCTGTGAGGAGCGGCTCTCAGGCTGACTAAAGATGGATGTTTGGGCTGACGTCCCGGGGGACCGGTCCACAGAGGGTCCTCCACACTCCACTGATGAACCTGGACACTCGAATGCAAAGTAAGATTCTGTTTCCACTGTTACAAGTTCTGGATGAGACAGAACACCGAAACCAACCTTTCAGCAAGTTTAGAATGAGTAGAAAACAGATTCTTATCATTTCCAATAATTCAACTTTATCAGCAATTTAGCAATCAGCAATCAGTGGGTCTGAGGTTTAATCATCAGAACCAGGAGCTGATGAAGAAAATTGGACCTCATTTCTCACACACAGCGCCCACTGGCCTATCAATACTCTGAAATTTCTTTATTAAAGACTCGATTGCAAAGAAACGTCTTAATGTCCACAGAGGGAGGAAGAGGAGTGATGTTTGTGAGGAGGAGCAGACGTCCTGCTGTGCTCTGTGTCAGGACGTCCCGAAGAATCCGGTCTCTACCAGCTGTGGACACTGGTTCTGCAGACAGTGCATCACCTCTTACTGGGACCAGTCTGCTTCATCAGGAGGCTCCTCCTGTCCCCGGTGTGGAAAAAGATCCAGAACCAGAACTGGTACGTTCTCCTTCAACCATATTTCTAAAGAAAAAAAAAGGGGGGGGGGGGGGGGGGGCAGGAGGGCATAAAGGGTCTGGTGCAGTGCAGTGTGTGACAGAGTTGACCCTGGAGATGACAGAAGGGGGAGAGTTGGGTTGTGCATGATTGTGTATTTCTGCAGTTTTATGGTGGATGTTGGAGTCATTGGGCCTCATGCAAGAACATTTTCGTATTTTTATTCTAAATTTCTCTTACTTTTTTCGTAAGAAGGTCTCGTACGAACAAGCCACGTCAGATTCAACAAACGCTCTTAACTTCGGAAAAAGTGTGTAAACGACCTGTGTAAATGATGAATGCCACCCGTGCGTATTTAAGGGGCACGTGCACGAGGATAGTAAATTTGCATACTCCACGCCCCAAATTATACCTTATAAAGCTGCGCTTCCTCGCTCCTGTGCCAGGAAGTGTTGAGTCATGAAAACGGCATCAAGGCACAAAAAGAACAACTTTATGAGCTCTTAGATTGAAGTTCTGCTTTCAGAGATCCAAAAAGGAAAATCTGTCATTTTCAGCAGTGTCAGCAGTGGAATTACAGGACCTGCTAAAGCCAAGAAATGGGAAGCAGTTAGGAGTACTGTTAATACCATGTCACCTGTAGTTCGTAATGTCACTGAAATAAAAAATAAATAAATGGTTTATTATGAAAATGGCTTTTAAAAAAAAACGTCTCGCCATGGGCAGGAACTCGATGACTGCAACTAAAGCTGTGCAATCAGTTGTTGCCTCATCATGATGGCTCTTTGATGGGGTGGTCCATGAGGGGGGTCTTCTGGCACCACACCTTCTGGTCTGCCTGGGCTAGTTCAGGTTGTAGGAGACCTTCGTTCATGGCAATATTGTGCAAATCTGATATGCCTTCTTTGGGCTATAGAACAGTTTGCCCCCCGCTGTATCGAGACACACCTAGGGCTGTCGCGATAACCGCAAAATGCAATCACCGCGGTGCTGAGAGGACCTCCGCGGTGCGTGTCCAGGCCACCGCCACCACCGCACGCCCCCTTGCACGCGCAGAACAACTCGAGAAACTAAAAGAGTTTTTAAGACTGCACATAGATACAAAGCGACTGACATAACTGATACTTTTTTAAAGCCAGCACAGTAATAATGATGCATTGTATATTCCCCGCAAGGCAGGAGAAACACATTAACACAGCGAGGTGCCGCGTTTCTGTCGTCATCTTTGCATATAGGCACCGCACACGCACACACGTCTGCATGCTACTCGTTGTGGTCTCATTCTCCCTCAGCAGCTGATATTACAAGAATATGCCTACTCAGTGTCGTAGCAATAGAAGTTAAAATAAAATGCAGTGGCCCATACCTTTATCTCGGCTTTACTCCTCTGCCTAGTCCGGACACTTTATGGCTTTGAATCTTCCCTTATTATCCATGTTTAACGTTGTAAATGCGACCGTCTAATATCAACAATAAACTAGCTTCCACAGAACCACAGCTTGGTGTGCACATTTGCTGTTGGGAAATACCTGATCATTTCAACAAAACTGTGTAGGTGAAACTATTTATATATATAAAAAAAAAAAAACTCAACTGCTGCACTGATCTGCTTCGTTTTTCTCCGTCATTACTAAACGAAACTTGCGCAGGTCTGCAACAATGTTGCAGAACTGGGGTATGCGCTGCTTGATCTCTGCTATGTTGGTCTGTGAGCGAGTAAATGACAGGCAAAGCAAAGTGAAATGTCAGAATCGCTGGGGAAAAAAGACGGATTATGCGCTCGATTTTCATCTAACATTGCTTGTCGTGGAAAGTAGCCTAATGAACAAAAATGCGATATCACCGCATACCGCGCTGTTGAGTGGCTATGAGTCACCGCGGTGGGAATTCCCTCACCGCGACAGCCCTAGACACACCCACCTGGCCTTCAGCTCAGTGCGGCCCACGACAGCACGGGTGCTTTGATGCGTATATGTGTCTCGTGCTCCAATTATATTTGGCAGTCCAGCCACGGCATGAAAGTCCCTCTTATTTTGTACTTGTTGGGAATCTGATGTACCATGGGTGATAAACTGATGAGAGCTTTGATGACCAAGGGGGAGCGCACGACTCACAGAGGACTGGGACACCCCCGATCTGTCTCCAATCTCCCTCTGAAAGGTTCCAGTGGCCAAAAATCCAAGAGTGAGGACCTGGACGTGTGGTGGAATTGGGTTTGATCGGCGTGTTTCTCTGGAGTTGTGGCTCCAGCAAGTTGCATATTTGCAGCAGCACAGTCCTTGGCAATCTAAATCGAGATGTCAGCCATTTGTCTGTCTCCACACGGTCTCTTCCAAGAGCCTGACGCACTAAGGCATCCAAAAGTAGCAAGACAGCCACTGGTTATGCTTCCCTTGAGTGTAACAACCCTTGTTATATACAGAGTCAAATTAACCTTCAATTAGTGCACAATTTAAGTCAAACAGAATAATGTCAGCATCATTATGGGGTAAAATGTATATATTTATTTATGTTTGCTTCAAAGTAATTAAATATACAATCCATTAGTCAAGCAAACTTGATTGGAATAACAGCGGGCTATTTTAGGAAACTCCTACTACAGCTCTGGATCACTCGTAAATTCTGTTCGTACCTGAAAGAAAACGTAAAATACGAAAAGATTGGTGAATGCGCAAATTCTCTTAAATCACTCGTACGCACGACTTAAGAACAAATCTGTGCGTACGAACGCTTCTTGCATGAGGCCCAATGTGTTGATGAAGATTCTCAGTCATCCAAGTCATGGTAACCATGAATAAGGGCAGCTGGACGTCTTCTTGGATCTTGAAGACGTTAGCCCTCTGAAGGCTTCTTCAGTTCTGATCTAGATGGTGAGGAGTATCAGCTGATAAGCAGAGAGGAACCTCCTCTGTTCAAAGATGTTTTTTCCAGTTTAACATAGATTCCAGTTTCTCAGTTTCTCTACCTGTGTGAGTTGGTCCATTTGTCGAAGGCCCAGGATGGGTATCCACAGGTTTAAAGAGCTTTCTTGTGGCGCGTTTCCACTAGCTCGCTTCGGCACGGCTCGGCGCGCTATTTGCGTGTTTCCACTAGCATGCAGTACTTGCAACCGGGTGCACTTTTTGTATCACCTCAGCCCTGGTTCCAAGCGAGCCGAAGCGTTACTAAAACGTGACGTCAGCTGACTGCCTTCCACTGATTGCCCGATGAGTGTTGTCACTGGAAGCGTCATAACCGCGCGACGACCGACTAGAATGTAAATAAATACAAGACTCCACATTTTAATGCTTCAGTTTGTACTGCTACGAGATGGCTTCGCAGAGGAAATCCACTCCTTGGTCGGTCGATGAGGTCCAGATTTGTACGTTGCTCGGCGCCGTGTAAATGACGTCATGGAGGTTTCGCGCAGCTGTGTTACGACGACCCCGCCCACGTCGAGGAGGCACGAAGTCATACTCGGTTGTAATGGAAACACAACCAAGCCGAGCCGTGCCGAGCTGGTGGAAATGCGCCATTGGAGTGCTGATGTTCCAAGCCGATAGTTGGATAGAGCTGCCTCCTTCTGGGGATCCCTCTTGAACAGGACTGTCCTACCTCAGGTTAACCAGTCTGGGTGGATCCCATCCCTGAGTAGCTGGTTAATTTGTTCTTCTAGGGGTTCATGAAGTACACAGTAGGTGTGTATCATGTCAGGGCCTGGTACAGTCCAGCTTGCCACCGAGCTGGTCACTGGTTCCTGTTCCGGGAGATCAGTGGTGTTGCCTTTTTGCAGATGTTCTTCTTAGGGTTGGCAGGGTTCATCTTATCACCCTGCCACTGTGGGGGAGAGCAGGATCTTGACACTTCGAACCACATATTGTTTAGGGTCATAATGATCTCTGTCCAGGCGATGACGAAGATGTATCGATAATCTTCCGTGGTTCAGTGGAGAACATCCTATTCACTCTCCTGTCTTTAGTTTCTCCAGTGCACCTTCTCAGGCAGGTAGCTCGAACCGGGAGTCGTTGTTTGTCTCCAATGCCTCAGCTGTGGAGAGTATGTTGAATTTTTTTAGGATGTTCCCTCTTCGTTGCACCTTTCTGACGCTCTGATAGCCGGCTAACTGTTAGGGTTAAAAGGATTTCTAGGATTTGGTCATTTAAAACTTTAAAACGTTCATATACTTAGTGCTGTTTAATGCAACACCGTCTCAGCTCTCACAAAACATGTTGCTGCCATTATATTCCAGATAAGTAAAAAAAATTTAAAAAACAACATTTTCATCAGTTTTTATATAGACAGCATCCCAAGTTAAACATTGAAGGAATTCTCTCCATTTGTCCTGTTCTAAATACTGTACATTTTGGTTGGATAGCCTGTATGGTGGTTTTACTTTATTTCATTTGTTCTTTGTTCAGCGGATGTTGGTCTGCAGGAGGTTTTAGATGAACATAAGATCAGTCTGAGGAAGAGATATGAACATGTGACTGAAGGAACTGATGGAACAGGAGGTGGAACCCTCCTCAACCGGATCTACACTGAGCTCTACATCACAGAGGGACAGAGAGAAGAGGTTAATACCCAACATGAGGTTTGGCAGCTTGAGACAGCCTCCAAGAGCCTCCATGACACTCCAATCAGGTGCCATGACATCTTCAAAGGCTTACCTGAGCAACACGGAGCCATCAGAGTGGTTCTGACCAACGGTGTCGCTGGTGTTGGAAAAACCTTCTCAGTGCTGAAGTTCACTCTGGACTGGGCAGAGGGCCTGGAGAACCAAGATGTCAGTGTGGTGATTCTGCTTTCCTTCAGGGAGCTGAACCTGATCAGAGATAAGCAGCACAGTCTTCTCACGCTGCTCCATGTTTTCCATCCAACATTACAGAAGCTCCCAGCAGAGCAGCTGGCCGGCTGCACACTTCTGTTCATCTTTGACGGCCTGGATGAAAGCAGACTGTCTCTTGATTTCAGCTGTCAGGTTGTGTCTGATGTCACACAGACGTCATCAGTCAGCGTGCTGCTGACAAACCTCATCAGGGGGGACCTGCTTCCCTCGGCTCTCGTCTGGATAACTTCCCGACCTGCAGCAGCCAATCAGATCCCTCCTACATGTGTTGGCAGGGTAACAGAAGTACAAGGCTTCACTGATTCCCAGAAGGAGGAGTACTTCAGGAGGAGATTCAGAGATGAAGAGCGGTCCAGCAGAATCAGCTCCCACATCAAGACATCCAGGAGCCTCCACATCATGTGTGGAATCCCAGTCTTCTGCTGGATCACTGCTACAGTTCTGGAGCACATGTTGACCACAGAGCAGAGAGGAGAGCTGCCCAAGACCACCACTGACATGTACTCACACTTCCTGCTGGTTCAGACACAGAGGAAGAAGAACAAGTACCACCAGGGACATGAGACGGGTCCACAGGAGCTGACGGAGGCTGACAGGGACGTTCTTCTGAAGCTGGGGAGGCTGGCGTTTGAACATCTGGAGAAAGGAAACATCATGTTCTACCAAGAAGACCTGGAGCAGTGTGGTCTGGATGTCACAGAGGCATCGCTGTATTCAGGAGTCTGTACAGAGATCTTCAAAAGAGAGTGTGTGATCTTCCAGAAACCAGTTTACTGCTTTGTTCATCTGAGTGTTCAGGAGTTTCTGGCTGCAGTCTACATGATGCACAGTTACACCAACAGGAACACTGAGGTGCTGAAGAGCTTCCTGGGATTCACCAACAGGAAGAAAAAGGTGCTGAAGAGCTTCCTGGGAGAAAACGACTGTTACTCATCTCCGGGAAGAGATTCGAGGGATGATGATGAAGAAGAGGAAGATGAGGATGATGAATGGAAGGAATTTAGGGGTTATGAAGGGGAGGAAGATGAGGATGATGAAAGGGAGGAAGAAGAGGATGATGAAGGGGAAGAAGATGAGGATGATGAATGGGAGGATGATGAATGGAAGGAATTTAGGGGTTATGAAGGGGAGGAAGATGAGGATGATGAAAGGGAGGAAGAAGAGGATGATGAAGGGAAGGAAGATGAGGAATATGAATGGGAGGATGATGAATGGAAGGAATTTAGGGGTTATGAAGGGGAGGAAGATGAGGATGATGAAAGGGAGGAAGAAGAGGATGATGAAGGGGAAGAAGATGAGGATGATGAATGGGAGGATGATGAATGGAAGGAATTTAGGGGTTATGAAGGGGAGGAAGATGAGGATGATGAAGGGGAGGAAGATGAAGAAGAGGATGTAACTAACATATGTTTGGATGTTTTCCTGAACAAAGTCATGGAGAAATCCCTGAACAGTAGAAATGGCCACCTGGACCTGTTTGTTCGCTTCCTTCATGGCCTCTCTGTGGAGTCCAACCAGAGACTCTTAGCAGGCCTGCTGGGTCCGACACAGAACAGTCCAGAAACCACCCAGCAAACCATTAAAAACCTGAAGAAGATGAATGACTGGGAGACTTCTCCTGACAGAAGCATCAACATCTTCCACTGTCTGATGGAGATGAACGATCTCTCAGTTTATCAGGAGATCCAAGAGTTCCTGAAGTCAGAGAACAGATCAGAGAGGAAACTCTCTGAGATCCACTGCTCAGCTCTGGCCTACATGCTGCAGATGTCAGAGGAGGTTCTGGAGGAGTTGGACCTGAATGAGTACCAAACAACAATAAAAGGAAAACAGAGGCTGATTCCAGCTGTCAGGAACTGCAGAACGGCTCGGTGAGTGCTCACTGATCTGTTTTTGGAGCAATGAAAATCCCTCATGCAGACAGAGGTCATATACATCAATATTATTACATAAATATTATACCCTATATAATAAATAGCATACCCCCGGCTGTAGCTGCTGATTATTTCCCTGTTTAGCAGGTTTCCTTTCTGAGTGGATTTGTCATCCGATCTCAGTACTTAGCATCATAATCGTGTTAAGGTCTATTTATAATTAAGTTCAGCCTCCAGTTTCAGAAAGATGGCTTCACATTGCAGGGTTCTAGCTAGGATGAAATTATAGCGTAGTGGTGTAGGCTAGGGAGCCAAGCGACCATGCCCGGGGGGGATGGTGCGAAAGGGGGGGTGACCCCCCTTCCGCAATGCGGAGATTGTGGAAATTTAAGGTAAAAATTGGCCATTCTAGGGGTACCCAAAGGGAGAAATTGTACTTTAAAAACAATAAAGTCTTAATGGGAGATGTTCCCATCTTTGCTTTTGGCAGTGTGTTACCTTCATAACGGACCTTGTCAGAAGACATTAAACAGAGAAAGAGACAGAGCATTTGTGGTTGCTTTATTGCATCATATTTCGTGGAGAGGACTGTTTTCTGTTCTTTTCTCGAGCGCCAAGTCAACTGCACGTTCAGCTTAAATGATAACCTGATCAGCTCATCACATATTGTATGTAAGAAGCTTTGAAAAAGCACAGCAACCTTGACCGTTTTTGCTTACTTCAGATAGGGACGGGTTAAAATAGGCTACAGCTATTCTAACATGATTTCTGCCGAATCCCCTTACGTGTGCGCTTCTGCGTGTGTGAGTAACCATGGCTACGGAGCACTCTTACCAGAGATTCTAGGAGCAGCGGACGCGGAGTGCCTCTGCCTAGAGCTACAGTTTCGTCTGCGGTTGTACTGACAGGCAGCGCAACCTTTCTTGGCTGCCATCGCGAAAAATGTGTCAAGTTTGTCAGAAAGGTGAAAATGGCATTGATCTGGCGTTATTGTACAAATAAATACAGACAAAATGTCGTTACGCTGTATTGAAAATAAGCGTAGCGGTCCAAAATAAGCGTAGCGGTCCAAAATTATAGCGTAGCGGGCCGTGACGCAAGTTTGCGCTAGCTAGAACCCTGCATTGTCTCCGAGCATTCTTTGTTATGAATTAGTTAAAGTCTTCGACTCTAAGATGTGGACGTCTTAATATCAACGTGTTGACAGAACATAATGGAGCAGTGCAGCAATGAAGTTGCCCATTTCTGTTGGTATCTTACATTCAAGTCCCATAAAACTCCAAAGAAAGGTGCTGTAAGCAGTTCTGCTGTGCAGCTCCAACATTATGCCAACAGTGGTGAATACAGAGCTCAACTGTTAGTGACCTTACCTGAAGTTCACAGCATGTGTTTAATCTGCTTTCTCTAAATGTAAATCATTTGGTAACAGAACTGATATTCTGTACCCCCTTCGCTGTGTTCACATACAAGAATGAAAGAATATTACCACAGCATCTGAAAGCTGCACTTAGTGTCTTTTACAGCAGTGCTTCACCAGGGGAGGTCAAGCTTGTTTTATTCTGGACTCATTACGAATTCGCACATTTACTAGATCTTAAAGGGATAGTTCGCCTCTTTTGACATGAAGCTGTATGACATCCCATATTAGCAATATTATTTATGAACATTGGGCCTCATGCAAGAACATTTTCGTATTTTTATTCTAAATTTCTCTTACTTTTTTCGTACGAAGGTCTCGGACGAACACGCCACGTCAGATTCAACAAGCGCTCTTAACTTAGGGAAAAAGTGTGTAAACGTCCTGCGTAAATGATGAATCACACTCGTGCGTATCTTAAGTTCACGTGCACGAGGATAGTAGATTTGCATACTCCACGCCCTAAATGATACCATATAAGGCAGTGCTTCCTCGCTCCTGTGCCAGGAAGTGTTGAGTGTTGAGTCATGAGAATGACATCAAGGCGCAAAAAGAACAACTTTAGGGGCTCTGAGACTGAAGTTCTGCTTTCAGAGATCCAGAAAGGAAAATATGTCATTTTTAGCAGTGGAAGCAGTGGACGGGAACTGCTAAAGCGAATAAATGGGAAGCAATTACGAGTGCTGTTAATACCATGTCAGCGAAATAAAAATATGAAAATTTTTTCATATGAAAATGGCTTAAAAAAAACGTCTCGCCATGGGCAGGCGATCGATGACTGCAACTAAAGCCGTGCAATCAGTTGTTGCCTCATCATGATGGCACTTTGATAGGGCGGTCTATGAGGGGGGTCTTCTGGCACCACAGCTTCTGGTCTGCCTGGGCTGGTTCAGGTTTTAGGAGACCCTCGTTCATGGCGCAATATTGCGCCATGAACGAGGACACACCCACCTGGCCTTCAGCTCAGTGCGCTCCACGACAGCAGAGGGGCTTTGATGCGTATATGTGTCTTGTGCTCCAAATTGGCAGTCCAGCCACGGGATGAAAGTCCCTCTTAATTTGTACTTGTTGGACAGCGGTGTATGGGAATCTGATGTACCATGGGTGATAAACTGATGAGAGTTTTGATGACCAAGGGGAGCACACGACTCACAGAGGACTGGGACACACCCGCAGTCTCCCTCTGAAAGGTTCCAGTGGCCAAAAATACAAAGATGGTGAGGACCTGGACGTGTGGTGGAATTGGGTTTGATCGGTGTGTTTCTCTCTGGAGTTGTGGCTCCAGCAAGCTGCATATTTGCAGCAGCACAGTGCTTGGCAATCTGAATCGCGATCTCAGCCATTCGTCTGTCTCCACACGCTCTCTTCCAAGAACCTGACGCGCTAAGGCATCCAAAAGTAGCAAGTCAGCCGCTGGTTACGCTTCCCGTTATATACAGATTCAAATTAACCTTCGATTAGTGCATATTTTAAGTCAAACAGAATAATGTCAGCATCATTATGGGGTATAATGTATATTTATTTATGTTTTCTTCAAAGTAATTAAATATACAATCCATTAGTCAAGCAAACTTGATTGGAACAACAGCGGATTATTTTACGAAACTCCTACGACAGGTCTGGATCACTCGTAAATTCTGTTCGTACCTGAAAGAAAACGTAAAATACGAAAAGATTGGTGAATGCGCAAATTCTCTTAAATCACTCGTATGCACGATTTAAGAACAAATCTGTGCATACGAACGGTTCTTGCATGAGGCCCATTGACTTACCCCCCACTGCGAACTGTGAGCCGAGTTCCAGCCAGTAGCGGCTCGTGGTCTGGAAAATAGGCAGGGCAGATGATCTGCGTTATCAAAATGCAAGCTTTTATGGAGCATACGCAATAGGCCAATAGTCTATGCAACCATACGCGTGGGGGGGGGGTGCGCACTCGCATAAAAGTCTGCCATACAACAAACACAAAAGCCACGTGAAAATGAGCGAAGAGAAAGTTTGTGAAAGGAATTAATACTGCCTACGTTTCAATTGGAGGGAAACTTGTCGCAAAGCATTACCTAGCATGGCTAATGTCATGGCACAATTCAGATGCGCCTTGCTGGACTCGTGTTTTTTTGCCTTTTCCGAAAAATGCTTCATGTCACACACACCGACAGTGCTCCAACCTAAGCTAGCAGACAAGTAGCCTACTGTACATGTACGAAGCTGTCAACACATTGTTTACTGTCTCAATATTGCTTTGCTCATCAAGCTAAGATATTTCATTAAATCACTCCCAGTTTCCCATTTTGCAAAGACTTCGTTCACAATCACTTAAACTTTGTAAGATAGCAACTATAAAGTAAAATCTTTACCTACCACAAACGTGAATCCGGATTAAACAGCCAATATCCTTCATCAAATCCGACATAGTTATCCGTTTTATCCAACAAGTTTGTAGGGGAATTTGGCGGCACTGAAGTTCCCACTGGCTAGATGGGCGGAGTAATATTTCTTAAACCCTTTGAGTCCTTTCCATGTCCAGGGCAGATCATACACCTGCCCCAATAGCATCTATACATGCGCGCTAAATGTTACATGATATTATGCTACGTAGGGGCCTACAGTGATTCTGATTGGTAGAATGTGCTCGAGAGTTCGGTGGGGCCGGGCTTAGCTGAGAGCAGACCAGGCATCTGCCCTGGCCAGTGGCCATAGATCTAACGTTAAGCAGCCACACTGGAGGTAGGCTATATTTCAGCGAAAATAAAAACAGATTCCACTCGCAAAGTCCGTCACAAGCCACAATATGGTGTAATACGATTCCCACTGTGATTGAAGTTGAAATAAATATTTTATCTATAATTTATAATTATCTATATTTTATCTATAAAAGAAAGGTTGGGGTGTGGAAGGCGGGGCTCTGCCTATCCTGCCCAAATACAGCGGCCGCGGCTGGTTCCAGCCTCGTTTTGGCGTTGACGAAGGTAGTCTGGCTAGTTGGCTGGGGCCACAAAAATAAAGCGTTTTGCTTCTCAAAATAATATGCGTTCAAAAGAGTAATACATTTGCATCACAAAATCTTCCATCCAGAAAAAGTCAGACCTCACAATCGCTTGGCGCTATTTCTCTCTCCCTTCGTATCACTGCGAGCTGTGTAAACTGTGCAGACCGAAATGCAGACCGAGCAGTAAACACCATAACAGGTGCGGCTATCGCTAGATGGCTGCACGCCACGAAGGGAGGCAAAAATAGCGCCAAGGGACTGAGGTCTGACTTTTTCTGGATGAACGATTTTGTGATGCAAATGTATTACTCTTTTGAACGCATATTGTTTTGAGAAGCAAGATGCTTTATTTTCGGGACCCTAGCCAACTAGCCGGACTACCTTCGTCAACGCCAAAACGAGGCTGGAACTCGGCTCACAGGATACAGCAGGGGGTAAGTCAATGTTCATAAATGATATTGCTAATATGGGATGTCATACAGCTTCATGTCAAAAGAGGCGAACTATCCCTTTAAATATCAAAATCATAATTTTCTTAATTTGCATTATACACATTTTGCTATTCATTTTGATGTGCGCTGTCATTGGCTTTGATAATATTCTATTCGGTTTTATTTCCAGTACAAGAATATTATGCAGTTTACTACTTAGAAAGTGAAGCTCTCTGGTCTTATTATTCCTGCATCTGTAGATTCTCTGGCTGTGAACTGTCAGATATTCACTGCAACACTGTGGCTGCAGCTTTGAAGTCAAACCCCTCCCCTCTAAGAGAGCTGGACCTGAGTGATAATGACTTGAAGAATGCAGGAGCGACGCTGCTGTCCACTGGACTGGAGAGGACGCACTGTAAACTGGAATCTCTGAGGTCAGCACTCTTGATGTTTCAGCTTGTTCAGGTGTCTACATCCTGGAAAGGTTTCTGTTTTAATAAGAGCCGTCAGTTTTGAAACCTCATGTCTGACATGTTTATTCTCTTATTTCAGACTTGTAGAATGTGAAATAACAGCAGGTGGCTGCGCTGCTCTGGGCTCAGCTCTGAAGTCAAACCCATCCCATCTGAGAAACCTGGACCTGAGTGAGAACAACTTGGAAGATTCAGGAGTGACGCATCTCTGTGGTTTCCTGGAGAGTCCGAACTGTAGACTGAAGACTCTGAGGTAACTTTTCATCCAAACTGAAGAAGGCAGCACTGCCGTTTTACTTGATGAGCATTCGTTCATTTTCAATCAAGAGAGCCTCAATCTGAGCCGAAGCACAGCCAGAGTCCATCTTTGCCGACGCAGCAATGATTCGCCCTGATCAACAAGTGATCAGCCTGATAATCTGCCCCAGTTGATCTGATCAACCAACAAGCAGCTGCAGTGGGAGAGAACAACTGAATAATAATGGTCCCAGAGGGAATTTAAAATCTGTTTTCTGTACCTGCTTCATGAGGCGCTGGTTCACATCCCAGCTGTCGTCCCAGGGCCGATACAGAGATCAGCTGAGACCTCAGCCACAGAAGCAACAAGCAACTGTATTTTGACAAATACCATTAGTGTCATGGTGTGTTTAGGGAGGACCCAGGTGCAGAAAGCAAATTAAAGTTAAAGGATTTATTTTCAAAAAATTCAGAGTGGTGTTCTGTTATTGGACTTCTGTGCTCGTCACGGACTGTCCATAACGAACACCATGTTCAGGCATAAGGGTGTCCATATGTGAACTTGGCACCAGGACACCCTACGCCGCAGCTCGATGATCGACTTTGTGGTTGTATCGTCGGACTTGCGGCCGTATGTCCTGGACACTCGGGTGAAGAGAGGGGCGGAGCTGTCAACTGATCACCACCTGGTGGTGAGTTGGCTCCGCTGGTGGGGGAGGAAGCCGGTCAAACCTGGCAGGCCCAAACCTATTGTGAGGGTCTGTTGGGAACGGCTGGCGTAATCCCCTGTAAGGAGGAGTTTCAACTCCCACCTCCGGCAGAGCTTCAACCATGTCCCGGGGGAGGTGGGGGACATTGAGCCCGAATGGGCCATGTTCCGTGCCTCCATTGTTGAGGCGGACGACCGGAGCTGTGGCCGTAAGGTGGTCGGTGCCTGTCGTGGCGGCAACCCCCGAAGCCGCTGGTGGACACTAGTGGTGAGGGAAGCCGTCAAGCTGAAGAAGGAGTCCTATCGGGCCTTTTTGTTCAGTGGGACTCTGGAAGCAGCTGATAAGTACCGACAGGCCAAGCGGAACGCGGCCTCGGGGGTTGCTGAGGCAAAAACCCGGGCTTGGGAGGAGTTCGGGGAGGCCATGGAGAACGATTTCCGGACGGCCTCGAGGAGTTTCTGGTCCACCATCCGGCGGCTCAGGGGGGGAAAGCGGTGCACCATCAACACCGTGTATGGTGAGGGCGGGGCTCTGCTGACCTCAACTAGGGACGTCGTGAGTCGGTTAGGGGAATACATCGAGGGCCTCCTCAATTCTACCGACACGCCTTCCGATGAGGAAGCAGAGTTGGGGAGCTCGGACGTGGGGCCTCCCATTTCTGGGGCTGAGGTTGCCGAGGTGGTCAAAAAACTCCTCGGTGGCAAGGCCCCGGGGGTGGATGAGGTCCGTCCTGAGTTCCTCAAGGCTCTGGATGTTGTAGGGCTGTCTTGGTTGACATGCCTCTGCAACATCGCGTGGACATCGGGGGCAGTGCCTCTGGACTGGCAGATCGGGGTGGTGGTCCCCCTCTTTAAAAAGGGGGACCGGAGGGTGTGTTCCAACTATAGGGGGATCACACTCCTCAGCCTCCCTGGTAAGGTCTATTCGGGGGTACTGGAGAGGAGGATCCGCCGGATAGTCGAATCTCGGATTCAGGAGGTGCAGTGTGGTTTTCGTCCTGGCCGTGGAACAGTGGACCAGCTCTATACCCTCCGCAGGATCCTGGAGGGAGCATGGGAGTTCGCCCAACCGGTCTACATGTGTTTTGTGGACTTGGAGAAGGCGTTCGACCGTGTCCCTCGGGGACTCTTGTGGGGGGTGCTCCGGGAGTATGGAGTGCCGGACTCCTTGATATGGGCTGTTCGGTCTCTGTATGACCGGTGTCAGAGTTTGGTCCGCATTGCCGGCAGTAAGTTGGACATGTTTCCTGTGAGGGTGGACTCCGTCAGGGCTGCCCTTTGTCACCGATTCTGTTCATAATTTTTATGGACAGAATTTCTAGGCGCAGCCAGGGCGTTGATGGGGTCCGTTTTGGCGACCTCAGAATCGGGTCTCTGCTTTTTGCGGACGATGTCGTTCTGTTGGCGTCGTCGGGCCGTGACTTGCAGCCGAGTGTGAAGCGGCTGGGATGAGAATCAGCACCTCCAAATCCGAGACCATGGTCTTCGGCCGGAAAAGGGTGGAATGCTCTCTCCGGGTCGGGAACGAGATCCTTCCCCAAGTGGAGGAGTTCAAGTATCTCGGGGTCTTGTTCACGAGTGAGGGACGAATGGAGCAAGAGATTGACAGACGGATCGGTGCGGCGTCTGCAGTGATGCGGGCTCTGCACCGGCCCGTCGTGGTGAAGAAGGAGCTGAGCCAGAAGGCGAAGCTCTCGATTTACCGGTCAATCTATGTTCCTACCCTCACCTATGGTCACGAGCTGTGGGTAGTGACCGAAAGAACGAGATCGCGAATACAAGCGGCCGAAATGAGTTTCCTCCACAGGGTGTCTGGGCTCTCCCTTAGAGATAGGGTGAGAAGCTCGGTCATCCGGGAGGGGCTCAGAGTAGAACCGCTGCTCCTCCGCATCGAGAGGAGTCAGATGAGGTGACTCGGGCATCTGGTTAGGATGCCTCCTGGACGCCTCCCTGGTGAGGTGTTCCGGGCCCGTCCCACTGGGAGGAGGCCCCGGGGAACACCCAGGACACGTTGGAGAGACTATGTTTCTCGGCTGGCCTGGGAACACCTCGGGGTCCCCCCAGAAGAGCTGGAGGAAGTGGCCGGGGACAGGGACGTCTGGGTTTCTCTGCTCGGGCTGCTGCCCACGCGGCCCGATCCCCGGACCAGCGGAAGATAATGGATGGATGGATGGATTTTCAAAAAATATAAACAAAAGGCACAGCAAAGCTGGAGTTATAAAAACTAAACTGAACATAAAACTAAGAAAATAACAAAACAGACTTAAATACTTTCAGAAGGACTGACGAGGAAAAACCAGGGACTGGAGTGAGAACATAAAGGCGAGGACGGCAGACTAGAATTTCAGATCAGGGGACAAGACAAGATCAAAGTGTAGACGGGTATAAGAGGAGTGGTGGAACAAGACAGGCATATAGGGGAGGTGATAACTGGAGCAGGAACTGATGGCTGAACGGGTTGCAGGTGAGTGAATGAGAACAGAGGGCAGGAGACAGACTGAGGAGAGAGAGAAAGAGATGGCAGAACACAGGGGGCGAGGGAGAGAACACTAACTTGAAAATTAAACAAAGAATACACAAGGATAAATTAAACAACTAAATACCAGGAGAACAGAACCAAAATTAAATAAAGGAATAATAAAGGAAAACACAAAGTACTGAAAAAAAGACCAATAACTAAGTCACAAAAAACATAACCGAAAATCCAGATCCTGACAGAACCCCCCCTCAAGGGCAGATACCAGACGCCCACCAGTCCAAAACAAAATCCAACCCAGACAGGGTGGGCGGAGGGGGCCTCGGAAGGAGGGCAGAAAAAAAAATCTGTGGGGTAGGCGATAGAGAGGCCTTAGAGTTTGTGGTTGAGGGAGCCAAGAGACGGAGAAGCCAGGAGACGAAGGGACCAAGGAGACGAAGGGGACCAAGGAGACGAAGCCAGGAGACGAAGGGGACCAAGGAGACGAAGGGGACCAAGGAGACGAAGGGACTAAGGAGACGAAGGGACCAAGGAGATGAAGGGACCAAGGAGACAAAAGAACCAGGAGACACAGGAACCAGGAGAAGAAGGAACCAGGAGACGGAGGAGGGCGCCGGCGGAGCTGATCTGGCGAACAGCCAGACGACCAGCGAAGAGGTGGTGAGCCTAGCTGGGCCACCTCAGGAACAAGGAGTGATGTGGCAGGAGTCTGTGTGGCTGAACAAAAACATGGAAAGATGAGGGTGCAAATGTGCATGGGTGATACCCGAGTAGGCGCTGGGAAAGCTGGGGCAATCTGGTCATCACCGGAAAACTCAGGGAGGCAAGAAGACTCAGGGAGGCTAGGAGACTCTGGAAGGCTAAGAGACTCTGGAAGCTAGCTCTGGAGGCTGGGGACCGCTAGCTGGCTCGGCCACGGGAACGCTAGCTGGCTCGGAGGTCTGGTGGCAACGGGCTCGTCTCCTCTGGACGAATGAGTCATATAGTTCGAAAGCAGCTTGCAAAAGAAAAGAATCATCTCTGTACTGTTGAAACAGAATCTCAAAATCTGCCTCAGTAAAGGAGTCCACAAATGAATTGTCTGCTGCTAACTAAGCCAGAGGAGACGAGGAAGCGTCGTGTTCACCCAACGGGTGACACAAGGAGGTGTCGGACGGACCCACCGCGAGGGCTGAGGCGCCGTCGGAACGTCGAGGCGGCGGAACAACCCACCGTGAAGGATGAGGCGGTGGCGTCGGACCGACCCACCGGGAAGGCTGAGGAGGCGTCGGTCCAGCTCGTCGGAGGTGCCACCATGTGGTCATGTCTGCAGCGACAGCGGCGTCTGCGTCGGCAGGGTGAGGAGGATGGTGTGGACTCCGCTAGAAGCATAGCGTCCAGGTCTGTGGGAAGTCCCAATTCCTCCAGCAGCAGTGGAGAGGGCAGGATTTCAACGTCCCCATATAAACTCCTTAAGGCCAACTCACACTGCTGCTGGGCTCCTCTGTGAGGGTCTGCTGGGTCCTTTTGTAGGCCAGATCCTACTGTCATGGTGTGTTAAGGGAGGACCCAGGTACAGACACGGACGGGAGGCAAATTAAAGTTAAAGGATTTATTTTCAAGAAATATAAACAAAAGACGCAGCAAAGCTGCAGTTATAAAAAACTAAACTGAACATGAAACTAAGAAAATAACAAAACAGACTTAAATACTTGCAGAAGGACTGACGAGGAAAAAACAGGGACTGGAGTGAGAACATAAAGGCGAGGCGGCAGACTAGAATTTCAGATCAGGGTACAAGACAAGAACAAGATCAAGAACACGATCAAGAACACGATCAAAGTGTAAGACGGGTATAAAAGGAGGATCCGGCGAGGAGTGGTGCAACAAGACAGGCATATATACTGAGGAGGTGATTACTGGAGCAGGAACTGGTGGCTGAATTGAAACGGGTTGCAGGTGAGAGTAAATGAGAGCAGAGGGCAGGAGACAGACTGAGGAGAGAGAGAGAGAGAGAGAGAGAGATGGCAGAACACAGGGGGCGAGGGAGAGCACACTAACTTGAAAATTAAACAAAGAATACACAAGGATAAATTAAACAACTAAATACCAGGAGAACAGAACCAAAATGAAACAAAGACTGATCTAATAAAGGAAAGACAAAGTACAGAATAAAAACACCAATAACTAAGTCACAAAAAACATAACCGAAAATCCAGATCCTGACAGAACCCCCCCCTCAAGGGCGGATACGAGATGCCCACCAGTCCAAAACGAAATCCAACCCAGACAGGGTGGGCGGAAGGGGCCTTGGAAGGAGGGCAGAAAAAAAAAAATCTGTGGGGTAGGCGATAGAGAGGCCTTAGAGTTTGTGGTTGAGGGAGCCAAGAGACGGAGAAGCCAGGAGACGAAGGGACCAAGGAGACGAAGCCAGGAGACGAAGGGACCAAGGAGACGAAGCCAGGAGATGAAGGGACCAAGGAGACGAAGGGACCAAGGAGACGAAGGGACCAAGGAGACGAAGGGACCAAGGAGACGAAGCCAGGAGACGAAGGGACCAAGGAGACGAAGCCAGGAGATGAAGGGACCAAGGAGACAAAGCCAGGAGACAAAGGGACCAAGGAGGCGGAGAAGCCAGGAGATGAAGGGACCAAGGAGACGAAGCCAGGAGATGAAGGGACCAAGGAGACGAAGCCAGGAGATGAAGGGACCAAGGAGACGAAGCCAGGAGACGAAGGGACCAAGGAGACAAAGCCAGGAAACGAAGGGACCAAGGAGGCGGAGAAGCCAGGAGACGAAGGGACCAAGGAGATAAAGGAACAAGGAGACGAAGGAACCAGGAGACGAAGGAACCAGGAGACGAAGGGACCAAGGAGACAAAGGAACCAGGAGACGAAGGGACCAAGGAGACGAAGGAACCAGGAGACGAAGGAACCAGGAGACGAAGGAACCAGGAGACGAAGGGACCAAGAGACAGAGGAACCAGGAGACGAAGGGACCAAGGAGGCGGAGAAGCCAGGAGACGAAGGGACCAAGGAGACAAAGGAACCAGGAGACGAAGGGACCAAGGAGACAAAGGAACCGGGAGACGAAGGAACCAGGAGACGAAGGGACCAAGAGACAGAGGAACCAGGAGACGAAGGGACCAAGAGACAGAGGAACCAGGAGACGAAGGGACCAAGAGACAGAGGAACCAGGAGACGAAGGGACCAGGAGACGGAGGAGGGCGCCAGCGGAGCTGATCTGGCGAACGGCCAGACGACCAGCGAAGAGGTGGTGAGCCTAGCTGGGCCACCTCAGGAACAGGGAGTGATGTGGCAGGAGTCTGTGTGGCTGAACAAAAACATGGAAAGATGAGGGTGCAAATGTGCATGGGTGATACCCGAGTAGGCGCTGGGAGAGCTGGGGCAATCTGGTCGTCGCATATACTTGCAGAAGGACTGACGACGAAAAACCAGGGACTGGAGTGAGAACATAAAGATAGATAGATAGATAGAAAGATACTTTATTGATCCCGAAGGAAATTCAAGCAATCCAGACATAATAAAGCAATAAAAATGTTTATACAATTTAAAAACAATCTAAGAATTTAAAAAACAATTTTAAAAAAAGTTTAAAAATATAAAGTGACCAGTGAAGTAAGACGAAAGTGAAATATAAAGTGATCAGTGAAATTCAGAAGTGCCATCACTGAGAGCTGTTGTACAGCCTGATGGCCAGAGGAACAAAAGAGTTTTTGAGTCTGTTGGTGGAGCAGGACTGAGACAGCAGTCTGCCACTGAACACACTCCTCTGCCTGATGAAGGTGTTGTGCAGAGGGTGGTGGGCGTGTTCCAGGCGAGGAATGCAAACTAGAATTTCAGATCAGGGGACAAGACAAGACAAGATCAAAGTGTAAGACGGGTATAAGACGAGGATCCGGCGAGGAGTGGTGGAACAAGACAGGCATATAGGGGAGGTGATTACTGGAGCAGGAACTGATGGCTGATCAGAAACGGGTTGCAGGTGAGTTGATGAGAGCAGAGGGCAGGAGACAGACTGAGGAGAGAGATGGCAGAACACAGGGGGCGAGGGAGAGCACACCAACTTGAAAATTAAACAAAGAATACACAAGGATAAATTAAACAACTAAATACCAGGAGAACAGAACCAAAATGAAACAAAGACTGATCTAATAAAGGAAACACAAAGTACTGAATAAAAACACCAATAGGTAAGTCACAAAAAACATAACCGAAAATCCAGATCTTGACAATTAGGGGCACTTTACACGGAAACGAAAACGGGTTAAAAACGCAAAACCTTTTTGCGGATGCACTATATCGTTTAGATGGTAACGGCGTTTTGGGGGCATGAACATGCAAAAAAGTGAAACCGCCCTCCAGAGTGGAATTTTTGAAAACGCTCCACTGTCGCGCCACCGTGTAAAGGATGAAAAACGCAAAACTGCGTTTCTCGTCACATAGAAAGGACGTGACAAGCATAATAAAGCGCCAGAAAACCGTGGGAAACACATCAGTAGGCTATCAACATGTCCGTCCCTGCGGACTTTCAACTCGCCTTAAGCGCGGTAATTGACGTTCAAGAGTCATTTCATCAGATAACAGCAATGATGAGCGAGAGTAGTAAAGAACAGACCAAACTTGGTCTTGGTAGTGTTGCCACCTAGCCATCTGGCATGTTTACTGCATTGATAAATATGAAACGTCACACACTTTTGCATTTCCATATGCACGCAGATTTTCACCCTAAAACGCTCGTCTAAATGCAGAAGTGAAAACGAAACGCCACTTTTGCATTTTGGTTTCAGATCGTTTCCGTGTAAAGGTAGCCTTAAGCCCCTTTCACACTGCGACCCTCTACCTTAGCGGGTCCAAATTGCACCTTTGACCCGCGTCGAGCAATGTGAACGCTTAGTGACCCGTGTCGCCTGAAGCCGAGTTCAGGGGGCGTTGCCTAGTGGCAGAGCGTCACACGAAACACATAAAATGCTGGCCGGGCGTGTACAATGACGTAGGCACAAGCCATGCGTCAGAGGTAGGGTTAAATACACCTTGAGGACTCGTTTTTGCAATTGTATATGCAGTTCATGGAGATGTTATTTTACGGGGTGTGGATGGTTACAACGTGGGATGCCGCCGAAGAACATATGCGGAGAATACAAGAGCACTATAGTCCCCGAAATGTGGCGGTAAAGACTAGGTAAGACTAGGGTCCGACGCGGGTCGAAAGGCGAGTCGAGTTGACGCGGCAGCCCGGGTCGGCAGTGTGAACACAACAGCGGACACTCTAAATTCGCGGATTAAACGCGGGTTATTCGTCAGTGTGAAAGGGGCTTTAGTTTCTCCTTCATCCTTTAAAAAGAGGATCAGGTTTTTGTTCTGGATACATGCTGGAGCTAAATACATTTAACTACATTTTAAACCACAAACCCAAGACTTGTAGCAGAAAACTCGATCCTGACTGACATGATTAGATTAATAATAAGTGACTCAGTTTTACAGTGGACCAACCAGGTCCAATGGAACACCTGAAATATCTGATTTATTTCTTTTTACTTATTCAGATTGAGCGACTGCGGACTGTCAGGTATCAGCTGTGCTTCTCTGGTCTCAGCTCTGAAGTCCAACCCGTCCCATCTGAAAGGACTGGACCTGAGTAAGAACAAGCTGAAGGATTCAGGGATGAAGCTGCTGTGTGGTTTCCTGGAGAATCCAAACTGCAGACTGGAGACTCTGAGGTGAGGAATCAGCTTGGTCTGTGTGGAACAGTATTTTCTCATGTTAATACTCAATGCTGTAGATATTTGGTTTGTATGTCTCTGTCCAGGCTGTCAGAGAGTCGGGTCACACATGACATATGCTACTCTGTGGCTTCAGTCCTGCAGTCCAGCACCTGTCATCTGACAGAACTGGACCTGAGTAAGAACAAGCTGAAGGATTTCGGGGTCAAGCTGCTGTGTGGTGGACTGAAGAATCCAAACTGTAGACTGAAGACTCTGAGGTTGGATCACCTTCATCTCTCTGTCAGAGAAGCTCTGCCTTTGCAGAACAAAATCCTACAATTCCTTGCACAGTTATGACATGATGCATTTCCTCTTTTGTCAGTGCAGACTTCAAAGCTGTGGCCTTTCAGGGCTCAGCTGTGCCGCTTTGATCTCAGTTTTGAGGTCCGACACGTCCCGCCTGAGAGTACTGGACCTGAGAGACAATCTGCTGCAGGATTCAGGGGTGAAGCAGCTGTCAGATCTGATGAAGACTTCAGACTGTAGACTGGAGGTTCTGAGGTGAGCACAATCAGTACACACTAGGGGTGGGGGAAAATATCGATACAGTGAGATATTGCGATATTTCGCGTGGCGATATTGTATCGATTCAGAGACACCAAATATCGATATTTTAGTCACATACTCACTAGACTGTAATATCGTGATAATATCGTATCGTGGTGTCTCTGGCGATTCCCACCCCTAGTCCACACAGCATTTTGGTCAGCACCGTTACCTTTCAGGCAGAGATTTGTACCAGAGATGGGGACTCAAGTCACTGTGACTTGGAATCAAGTCAACTCGAGTTGCTGTTTTGATGACTTGTGACTCGACTTGACAAAAAATAAAAGACTTGAGACTCGACTCGGACTTGGAAGTTAAAGACTCGGCACTTGACTTGACTTGAGACACGATGACTTGAGTGTTAAGCATCTAGCATAACTTCATAATGTCATTTGAAGATCCATTCTGACCAGTAAGTGCTTGTCAAATTAGCTAATATTATCCTGTTAGCCTAGTCGGTAGTTAGCTAAAGTTAGCTTGATATGCTATGGGGTGGACAGGTTGGAAACATTGGCCAATGATGTTTACTGACAGTTACTTATATCTTGTCTTTTCACTTTATTAACACATTGACTCCCAAGTCACGTAAAAATACGTTTTTACGTTTTTTTTTATGGATTCTGAATCTATACATTCTAATGCACATTCTTTGTGATTTTTGTAATTATGTGATGAACAGAACTGACATAGATGGCAGTCAAAAACTGGTGTCATCATCTGGACATTTTGATCATTACGCCAATGGCTTTGCGTCAACTCAAGAACAATTTTGATAGCGCTGCATTGATTGTTGTGCATTTCCGCATTTTGTCCAATCGCGCGTGTCGGTTTCCAGAGGGTGACGGTAAAGTAACATAAACAAACAAACAAGAAGGAGAAGAAGACACGCGACAAGTCTAAGGAGGCGGTCTTATGAACAGGTTAGCTTTCCAACATGCGACACGACGCAAATCCTCTGACCCGGATATGTAAGTATCTAAAGTGCGACAGGCTGAAAGAGCGCACGTTTCACAAAAGCCCCGATATCTCAGTTTGTTGTTGATTTTGGTGGATACCCGCCTTGGTTTAGCTAAGGATAGCTCGCTAATGGCGGCACCTAGAGACACGCAGTTTTGACCCACAAAGAGTTTAAAGTCTCAGCTTTCAAACGAGCCATAACATGTTTCAGTGGCCCTATCACATAATATGCTGTGACTGTACAAAAAACGTCAAAAAATGGTTTAGAACGCTGGGATTCTACGACATAATTCTGTAAAAACCGCCGGTATTCAATGTGTTAAGATCAGATTCTGCAGGTAAAATTGCAATAATAAGGTGACTTGACTTGACTTGACTTGACCAAGAAAAAAGTACTTGAGACTTACTTGAGACTTGAAAGCTAAGACTTGGGACTTACTCGAGACTTGCACATGTGTGACTTGGTCCCATCTCTGATTTGTACTGTGGGACCAAGAAGTATTAAAGTGAAGCAGAGGAAAAAAAGAAGACAGCTTTATTATAGATGTTGCCTGTGTCACACTCACTCATGAAAAGCTTTTATGTTCACACGGCTTCACGAGTAGGTTGACTTCACGTAACATAACATTCTGGCAGATACTGATCTGCCTCCAATGAGTGGATGGAGAAAAATGAATGAGCTCTCCCATGGAAAACAGGGGAGAGCTTTCCTATTGGCCAGTTACTTTGGATAGATAGGTCAGTGGACTAAAAGTGAAACAACTGGCAAAACTTCAAACTTTTCCAACCCACCAGCTTCTGTTTCTGTCCCTCATAACACAAGTCAAACTTGTTGAACACACTAAATTATGCTGATCTTCTCATTAATACCCTTCTGAAATACATCTCAAAATATTTAGACCATCTGATAAATATTCAATCAATCCCTCATTTGGTGCCACAGTACCTGCCATTTGTGCAGCATTACATTACATTACATTACGGTCATTTTGCAGACTCTTTTATCCAAAGCGACTTACAATAACTGTGTTCCACATCGGTAGGCAAAAGAACTTCAGGTCACAAGAAATCATAAGTCCATTACCTTCCAAAACCAAACAGCTAAGAGCATAACTAGTGCTAGAGTAAGTGCGGTAAGTTATGTACCTAGACAAATGGGAAGACAATTTAGAAAACAAAGACAATTTAGGAAATAAATAAGTGCGTAAGGAGCTAGGACGAAACAGGTGATGTCCTAAGAGGGCGGATCAGGGTAGTGTTTCCTGAAGAGATGGGTTTTCAGCCTGCGGCGAAAGATGGGCAGCGACTCTGCGGGAGATCGTTCCACCATCGGGGTGCCAGAACAGAAAAGCCGTGACCGTGTCGATCGTGCGCAGGGACCGCTTAGTGACGGGGCAGCCAGGCGCCTGGAGGCCGCAGAGCCAAGTGGTCGGGCGGGGGTGTAGGGCTCGACCATCGCCTGGAGGTATGAAGGAGCTGTTCCTTCCACTGCCCTGTAGGCCAGCACCAGAGTCTTAAACTGGATGCGAGCAGCTACGGGGAGCCAGTGTAGAGAGCGAAGAAGGGGAGTGGTGTGGGAGAACTTGGGGAGGTTGAACACCAGACGAGGAGCAGCTTTCTGAAGAAGCTCCAGAGGTCTGATGGCAGGAGCCGGGGCGCCAGCAAGGAGCGAGTTGCAGTAGTCCAGGCGGGAGATGACAAGAGCCTGGATGAGCACCTGTGCTGCCTTGTCGGTGAGGAAGGGGCGAATCCTCCGGATGTTGTAGAGGAGGAATCGGCAGGAACGGGTCACTGATGCGATGTTTGGCGAGAACGACAGTTGGTCGTCCAGGGTCACACCCAAATTTCTCGCAGTCCGAGTTGACGTCACCACGGAGTCATCCATGGTGATGGCCGGGTCTCTGAACGGGGAGCCCTTCCATGGGAGAAACACCAGCTCAGTCTTGTTCAGGTTGAGCTTAAGGTGGTGCATCGACATCCACCCCGAGATGTCTGCCAGGCACGCAGCAATGCGTGCCTCCACTTGGGTGTCAGAAGGGGGAAAAGACAGAATCAGCTGGGTGTCATCTGCATAGCAGTGGTAGGAAAAGTTATGGGAGTGGATGATAGAACCAAGAGATGATGTGTAGAGGGAGAAAAGAAGAGGACCCAAGACCGCTGCAGACCCCTGAAGTTCTCTGGTGTCTTGTTCATGCAGACCTGGGTCTGGTTTCTGGACTGGACCTTCTCTTTGACCGTGTGACATATCCGAAAACATTTCATCAAACAAATCAGAACTTTTCAACACAGCTGTGAGGTGTCTCAGCTTCCAGCATCAAAATAATTTCATAAAATTGGTTTGATTCTCTCAGCAGAGTCTTCAGCGTTCCTCAGATTCATTGTGAGCTTTCTCAGACTGCAGAACTTCTTGTCAGAGTGTATCTGCCTGCACCCGTTTAGTTTCTCCAGAGCCGATGGTTCCTCTGTGAGTTTGACCGGAGCCCAGAGGATGAGTAAAGGAGCCCATGTGCAGGACGACGACAGGAGAGCAGAGCTTTGTGGATGGCCCAGTGGAGATGTTCCTGACTTCAGTAACGAACCTGGACCTTCAGGTTTAAAGTAAGACGGTGCTTCCACTGTACACTGGTCTGATGTTTACATCCAACATTAAAAACTCTCTGTGCCTCCCAGCCCTTTGCTAAATACTATCCCACTCTGCCTACTACGCAGAGCTGCTTTATTCTTTTATGTGCTGATATGATTGATTGATTGATTGATATGATTTCCAACTACTTCTGCATGCTTTCAGCTAGAGACACCATTCAAACTTTAAATGGGTCACAAGACATTCAGCTATTACCAATTGTTTCAGCTTTTTCAAGTCTTCAGCAAATTTTGAAATATGACAGTTTCAAAAACATGAACGTTTTGCTTCTTCTTAATTTTTATGAATGAGCACACAGTTGAGTGCGTGCTGACAAGTTTAAAATTTTTCATTTTTTTCAAACAAATTCCTTTAACTTTCATACAGTTTAACGTAGAGAAACAAATTATACCTTAAAATGTTGGAAAATTGGTCCTCTTTCAGCCAATGTAACTACTAAAGAGCTCACATTTACAGAATTTCAGCTATGAGCCTTGAACCGAGATCAACCTCTCAAATTCTCTGACTAACTCCAATGTTAAGTTTGGTAGTACACAAAAATCACAAAATCCCTTCAACCAATACCTTAGCAACAGTTTTTACTGCTAAAATGTAACTATTTTCAGCTTTTTTAGCATGGTCAGCTATCCCCATTCAGCTCATAAGCATTCTCACTGCTGTTTCGCAGGAACAGCAAGTTCTAGTTGTAACTACTTTTCCTTCACCTGCTGTGTTTTCCTACAGGATGGACACCAGAGGAAACCAGGCTCCACCACACACACATGAAGAATGTGAGTGTTGGCATGATGCACAGCCGTAGTCTCGTGTTGGGAAGATAAAAGCATAAAGCAGCTGAAGTGTTCTCCTGATCTCAAATCTGCTTCTTAGTAACTTTCATTCTGGGTTTCTGTGTGTTTCAGCTCTGTTGATGTCTGTTGTGTGTCTTCTTTCTGCATCAGGTAACTCCGTCAGCCCGAGTCCTGATGATCCAGAGAGGCTGAAACACAGAGAAGCTCTCTGGAAGGTGAACATGGTTACAGATGTGACCTGTGCCCTCTCGTGCTCCCCGTCCTGCGTACCACTGAGTGTTATATGACCAGTTGCTGCTTCATTCTCATTCTGCTTTTGGACTAATTTTGGGCCTTTGACTGTTTCAGGACGCAGAAGCTGAACTGCTGACTGAATCCGGAAGGCCTTCGTACAAGTGAGAAAAACCTTAAAATCCAACCGAGGCTGTGTTCGAAACCGCATACTTCTCCTACTACTCCTACTACTCATACTGACTTTTTTCCCAAATGCATACTAGATTCGCCGAAATGTTGGGTATGCATCATGAGGTTACTACTCATACTCAAACTACCCAAGATGCAACGTAACGTGACGTCGCCGATCGTCATTTTCTGTCAAAACAGCAGTTTCTACAACTATACCCTAGTTGTAGCTAGCTTGAAACTGCCGGTTCACTTCCTGTTTTCAAAACAAAAGCACCAATTGTATCGTAATGGCTTTCCCTATGACAAAAGGCAACGGGTATTTTATTTTGTGAAAATAACCGGAAGTGCGTTGCTCACTGCGGCTAGCTTTAGTAGCGCCGAATTCGTGGGAAACAAAATTGTAAATAGCCGGTATTTTGGCAGATTTTCAACATGTTGGGGATCTAAACGACTACTTTCTCGCCTGAAAATGTTTCAAACATTGCTAAAGTTTACAGAGTTTAGAGCTTAAGCGAAATCAGCTTCAGGCCGGCTGATTTCGGCTTGGGTAGGAGCGAAATGCATTGTGGGTAAACGCTCTGCATACTGTCTGATCGATGAGTATGCAAGTATGTAGTATGTGGTTTCGAACACAGCCCTACTCTCCTTCTTTCGGTAGTTGTAGCGTAAACAGGATGTCTTTATTTAAATAAACTTTATAGAAATAGTTCCCAGACAAGCTGACCGTTTTATTCAGCCCAATCTGTGTCCCACAGGCTCAGGTGTCCACGTGCTGGTGCATTCAGTTGTCGTTGGACTGGACTGGTTTTTGTTGTGACTCGGGAGACAGAACTGCACTACAGGACCGTCCAGTGGGATGAGAGACTCCTCCAATCAGCTGGCAAGACTCCCGCTGGGCCGCTCTTCAGCCTTGAGTGTTCTGAGGATGCAGTCTGTAAGCTCCACCTCCCACACTGTGAAACAGAGGATGGTGAGCAAATCATTGCATCTGTGGCTTAGCTTTAGAAAAAGATGGATGACGCGTTGGCCCTTTGTACCCCCACTGCCCTTCCAGTGGAACTAACCCTACCGCATCTGAAGGGTGGACTAAAGCCCAGCCAGGTTCTCCTTTTTAACTTATTTAAACAGTAAGAACCCTTCTTCCGTAGAAACTCTGTGTTCTGTCTTCGTTTTCTGTTGTAGCCGACAAATCGGGTCGAAACAAATTGCGGCCTGTTTCTTTAAACTCTTGTGGAGAATAAAATGGTTTAAAGTTGAGAGATTTCGTTACAATAGTCACATTAACACTGTGAACCTTCCTTCATGCTGCTGCCTTTAGGAGTACATGTGGTCGGGCAGGATTCTTCTGTAACATCCAGTTCAGAACAACAGAATATAAACCTTTAAATCAACAGCTCAGGCACTGTGACGCTGAAATAGATATTTACTTGAGATATTTTTGAGCATTTTATTTTTTCTCATGCAGGCCACTGTTTGGATCTTCTCCTAGCAGCCTGAGTGCTTTGTGGTCAGAATGAAATGTGATGAGCAGCGAGGCTGTCGTCAGTGAAACTGATGTCGACCCGCTCTGTGTGTTCACAGCTCCCCTCTCTGAAGGCCTGATGTCCGTCGTCCACATCTCTGATGAGGGAATGAGCGTCCTGGAGCCGCTGGAGATCACAGACACTCATGTCATTGTGAAAGTCCCTCATTTCTCCCTCTTAGGCCTGGTCTTTGATTTCTTTAAAAGGATTTTGAGGAACACAAAACCGGTTAAGGGCCAAGTTTTGCTGTTCCTCCGACCACCGAACCCCAGGACGGAGACACTGTACCTCAATGTGTTCCTGCTGCCAAACAACACTATTCTGGAAGAGGTGAAGTTTGTCTACATGTTACAGCTTCATCTTTGAGTGTGAATGGTGAAAAATGTCTTGAATAGATGCAGGTTTAGCCCTGCTCAGCCATGTAGTTTTCTTTTTATGTCTGAACATCTTCTCTCATTAAAGTAAAAAAGACCTTGTTTCTTTACTCGTGTTTTTGCTGTTAATAAAGAATAAGTTTGACCGCTGTCACAGTGTTTATTGCTGATCTAAGCATGAAACCTCAGATTAAAATGTTCTGATGTTCTTTTAAGGTCAAAGCGAGGCACCAAAATTTTCTCTTCGTCCAGGCGCCCTCCTCCTGTAAACTCATCCAGGATCAGAGTTACACTCTTCACTCTCCGACGGCCCTGAAAGTCCAACCTAAGGTGAGTATTTAAAGTCCTGGGCTGCGTTCGAAACCGCCTACTTCTCCTACTACTCCCACTACTCCTACTAACTTTAACTTTTTTTAAGTTCCCGGATGCATACTAGATTCGCCAAAATGTTGGGTATGCATCATGAGGTTACTACTCATACTCAAACTACCCAAGATGCAACGTAACGTGATGTCGCCGATCGTCATTTCCTGTCAAAACGGCAGTTTCAAGGTAGCTACAACGAGGGTAGCTGAAAACTTCCTGTTTTCAAAACAAAAGCACCAATTGTATCGTAATGGCTTTCCCTATGATAAAAGGCAACGGGTATTTTATTTTGTGAAAATAACCGGAAGTGCGTTGCTCACTGCGGCTAGCTTTAGTAGCGCCGAATTCGTGGGAACAAAATTGTAAATAGCCGGTATTTTGTCAGATTTTCAACACGTTGGGGATCTAAACGACTACTTTCTCGCCTGAAAATGTTTCAAATGTTGCTAAAGTTTACAGAGTTTAGAGCTTAAGCGAAATCAGCTTCAGGCCGGCTGATTTCGGCTCGGGCAGGAGCGAGATGCATTGTGGGTAAACGCTCTGCATACTGTCTGATCGATGAGTATGCCGTATGCAAGTATGTAGTATGTAGTAGGCGGTTTCGAACACAGCCCTGGTGTCAGTGAAAGAACCCAGTGCAGAGGGCCTCAGACCGGTTCGAACTGGGTTCCTGCTCCTGTTGCCGATGTCTGAGATTCAGTCGTTGCAGGATGTGATAGTGAGCTGAGACATGAGGTAGCTCTGAAGCTTCAGAGTTTGTTTTGTTTGAGTCACAAGTGGAGGTAAAGTCCATGAGCCGAGTCTGAGGAGTATAAAAGCATTCGAATCAGCTGATGCTTACCTTCCCATAAAGAAACTGAGTCTATTCTTGTTTTCAGAAAGCAGAGTTTGACCTGGACTTTGGACCAAACTACCCCCCAACATTTGAGATCCGACTCCATGTAAACACAGAAGAAGTGACTCTAACGGTCCGAGACCAACATCAGACGGAGGTCTGGGAGCATGAAGTGTGTCTGAAAGGTAAAGTCCTCATAGTATGCACCTGCAACCCTAACCCGAACCCGAAAGAAGTCATTTATTCAGCCCCCGTTTGTCTGCATTAATGCTCTCTGAGCACAACTTTGTTGTGAAAAGAGTTTCTTATTCTGAAGATAGATAAAAGATTGTGTGACCTGTTGAGTTAGTCGTTCGGTGTCTGTCGACACAACATGACTGAAAGTCTCTCCTCTGATTGTCCCTCAGATGCTCTTCAACATGAAGATAATGTTCCGAGGCCTCGGGATGACTCTCCACAGCAGAAGTTGTTCTCAGTTCGGGAACAGTTTGTTCAATCAATATCTGAAGCTAATCTAGACCAGCTGCTGGATAAACTTTATCAGGTGGACATTATGAGTAAAGAAGAGACGGATACTGCCAGAACAAAACCCAAAGCAAACAGGGCCCGAGATGTTATTGATATTGTGAGATGTAAAGGACCGCAAGCGAGTCAGATTCTGATCGACAGCCTCCGTGAGGTGGATCAATACCTCTACAGAAACCTGGGTCTGGACTGATGCTGAAATGAAGCTCTGGGAAGAAGAGATTATCGAGATGGAAGCTATCGTCTTCACTGTGAACCCTTTTAAAAAGGGTCTTAAAACATTTTTATTTTCTTCAGCTTATGATTAATGACTTCTTTTTTTTTACTTCGATTTTTAACTGATTTTTGTATTGTACTATTTTATTTTATTGGGTTTTAAGTATATTTAAGTGTTTTTTTTAAATGTTTTAACTGTTCTTTCTTTTACTAAAGCGCATTGAGTCTATGTAACAATATGAAATGTGCTATATAAATAAACTTTGACTTGACTCTCCTGCATTTAAGATTTTGTCTGATGTGAATAAAGACGAGTTTCAGGGAGATAATAGTTTCGGTGCAATCTGTTGGTTTCCTTAGCTAGGAAATTGTGAGACGGTGCTGACCACCTGGAGAGGAGAAATCGGTATATTAAAGAATATCTGTTTTGTATTTTAGTTTCAGAGGGGCTGTGCTCCTCTTCCAGCTTCATTTGAATGCATCAAGATGGTGAGCAACATGTTTATTTTTATTTACTTTAGTTTTACAGCACCTTTCATACATAAAATGGAACACAAAGTGCTGTACAGGTTAAAAGGTTATAACACCCGACCCCCCCCCCCCCAAATCTCCCACCCCTCACGTATCCACACACACACCCACTCGCTCGCTCACTCAGACATGTACATACAGTGGCAAACATAGGCTCTTTAAAATGCGATATTGCTGGGCACTGAGGAACCAGGTGAGGAAAGCGTTCATTGTCTCCCAAGTGTTGCTGCAGGATGAGAGCGTCCCTCCATCAAGGAGGAAACAGACAATATGCCAGGAAGACGAGTGCGTGTCCCGTGGAGGATGTTACCTGCAGAAATAAAGTCAACACTCAAGTCCACGTAAAACGATCTGCCAGCATTTATTTCCATATACAAAAAGATTCAACTGAAATAACTTCCTCCTCCAGTGATTTCACTCGTAAATAACAGCTTGTGTGTGTGTGCGGAGTTGCACTGAGGACTGGAACTACATTCATTTTATACATTAATGCTCCTGGCACTGAGCAGAGAGAGGAAGGTAGAAGAGATTTATGAAAATAGTTAAGAAAAGAGACGCCGCACACGCACACCTTTTCTTTTCTATAGGCATATCTAACAAACTCCACATCTGGAGCTCTACTCTACAAATCCCCACAGTGAAAAATAAAGGACAGCCGGTAACCGGGAGATCTCCGTCAGACCGCAAACTAAATCAAATGAACCGGATGGAGAGAACCTGGGGAGGGCAGAACATTTCAATCAGTAGTTTGTCCCCGTGTTCTCCAACAGTGAAACGTAAAGATTTACATTTCACATCGCAGCATCATCATCGCTGGCTTCGGTAAAGATGGCCGCCTCTCACCCATGGGCGTCAATTGGGTATGGTATGGCTCCAGGGGAAAATGTTTGTTTAATTTTTTTCTTTAAAAAAAAAAAAATGAATTTATGGAATTACTCTGTGTCAATTTGTATTGATTATTCTGTTATTTACATATAAAATGAACAAATGAAATTCTGAACAACACAATCAATTGATCTAAGTATCATCTTCCCTTTTGAAATGTGGTATCTCCCATCTTTTAAAAGATGATGTCATAAGTGATTCCATCATGTGATCAGTGTGATCCCGACGGTACGTGCGCAGGTAACAAGCGTTTCCGCTCACTTTCCTCCCTGAAGCGATTGTGTTCAGTCGTGCTGGTCGTTGGCTGTGCTGAAACAAGCCCGACTCTTTGGGACTCCATCCCATCCAAACCCTGACATGTTACATCTGTTCTGGCGGCATAAGAGGAGGTCAACATATCACAGTCGTTAGTCCAACAGAGCACTGAGCATCGTTATAATGCAGCAGCCTGGTTCCCCTCCTACGGCACACTGAAAAGAACAAAATTCAGACTATTGATCAGCTGCAGTTGCCAGATACCTAAAGCTTCAGGCTGCTGAAGATATCCATCCATCCATCATCTTATCTGAGGTCGGGTCAGAACCAACATGTTCAGGAGTTAAACCCATCCATCCCTCTCCAGCTCCTCCTGGGGGATCCCGAGGTGTCCCCAGGTCAGATGGGATGGAGGAGCTCCTCCCCCCAGATGGTGGAGCTCCTCCCTCTATCTCTAAGGCTGAGCCCCGCCCCCCCTCTGAAGGAAACTCATTTCAGCCGCTTGTATCCACGACCTCATTCTTTGGGTCACTCACTACCCCGATCTGTGACCACAGGTGAGGGTTGGAACAAAGATGGAGCAGTAACCTGAAAGCTTCTGCTTCCTGCTCAGCTCCCTCGTCACCACAACGGCCCGGAGCAGCGCCCTCATTACTGCTGACGGAGCCCCAATCCGTCCGTCCATCTCCAGAGGCGCACCTTGTCAACAGGCAAGGCAGGCAACTGCTTGGAGCCCAGAGTCACTAGGGGGCCCCCCGAGAGCTGAGGTGCATTTAATCAAAGATTGTCTAGTTACTTACTTAGTCTCAAACAGTGGAGAACGTTCGTGTTGAACATGTTTTCTTTGAACAGTTAAATTTAAATGATTTAGTCAAAGGTTGTCTAGTTAACATGCCATTCTATAATTCCATAATTGCATTGTTGACTTCGTCAAACTCACATAGAGTTCCACTGTAGGCTATGTTCGCTGAGAACTAGCCCCTCAGAGTGTTGGCTTGTAGATGGCCAAGTCCTGCACCCAGCCACAGCAGAAAGTCTCGTAAGATTCTAAAGATTTGTGACTTTTAAACTCCTGCATAGTGTAGTAACTTACACCAAAGACCAGATCATTTACTATGTCCATGTGTAACAGAGTAGATTTGTGCCTATTAAATGATGGCAAAAGAGGTGCAACACCGCAGCATCTATTGGCGTAGTGGTTGGTTTGGGTACTGCACAGTGGAAAGAGGACTTTACTGTGGTAAGACGTCCTCTTATGGTCCGGGATAATTAATTATTTTATATTACGTTTCAGATGTTTATTCTTTAGAATTTATTGTGTCATGTACTGACTGGGACCTTTCTTAAATGTTCTGAGAGTTTACTATGAGTCATTTGACCATAAAAGTATGTTTAGAGTTGTTAATATTGCTAACTAGCTTAAATGTTTTCCCTCGTGTCAGGTGTTATTGATTGTCCCGAGACGCTAACTTTCCCACACCACTGCGGTGCTATATGCTGTGTTACAGGTAATACTTTGTGTACTGTTGCGTAAGTTTTTATGACGTTTTATTTTGTATATCAGCCTATGTGAGCAACCTTTTTATTTGTCCAGTTAAATAGCTCACCTTTGTTCATTTAATCTTGAATTTAATGTAAGATGTTGAATGTGTTCCTAAAAGATATTTCATGTGACATAAAGATTGAGGGGATTATTCATTTAGGATTTATGGAGTAACAAATGCACTATACGATCACATTAGAATTGGTTTCTTTATTTTACTTATGTTTATTAGGCACAGTGGAAAGAGGACTTTACTGTGGTGTTATTGATTGTCCCGAGACGCTAACTTTCCACAGGAAAGAGCAGGAAAAGAGCTGTAATAAACACCCCATAATCCACCTGGTTGTCGTCTGTGATATGTAGAAGCAACGGCAGTGTGGAGCTGCATCTCACAGATAGCTGTGATCATGTGCACGGAGGTAACTGGTCCAGGACTCTGTGCCATTCTGCTGCAGGGAGCTCGTTAGGATGCTCGAGAGCTTCTCCAAATACCGCCGCTTTGCGCTTGTAATAAGCTTGTCCCTGTAAGGTCCCTTTTCTTTCGCCTTATCTTTCTGCATTGCTTTGCTTTCTTTCTTTTTTTTATTGGATTTGTCTCTGTCCTGCCGAAATGATAAATGCGGGAAATTTCAAGATATCTGGAATATATTGGCGCGCCTCCGTTAAAGGCGGGGTAGGGGATCTTTTTCTGGAACATTTTTTTACATATTGCTTGAAATACTCTTCACACCCCCATTGCAACCAATTAATTCAAAGTTTTGACACAAATATGAAAAGTTTTAGTGGCCTCTAGAACGTACAATCTAGGAAAAACAGTATCCAATCATTGTGATCGGTCCGTTCACAATGATTGGATACTGATGCCGTCTATCAAACTGCAAACTGCTTCTCCCTCCCCCTCCTCCCCCCTGTGCACGTACCCTGCTCCGTGAACGTCCAGAAGCTCGGCAGGAAGCTAAACTAGAGCCAGCTTGGCTAGCACCTAGCATTATTAAACGTATAGTTAGCATATAGTTAGGGAAAGATATGGATTGTTTTGAAAATCTGTGAACAAATTTATTACCAATAGATTTTTTTACCATGTATTCTTACAGGTGTCTAGAAACACCTCACAATTTATCCAAGGCCAAATCCCATAGGAATTTCCTGGACAGCCTTTCAAAGTTGGGGTGCCCAGAAGGCCTATGGAAAAATCGGAACCTGACAGATTGAAAAAAAGGATGCAGAATGGGTCATAACTTTTGAAGTTAACTGCATACAGAGACAAATTAACACATTTTTCCATACAATACTGACCCAGTGAACACACATAAGTGGTTGTTTTTGATATTTGACCACGTTTAAATTGCGTTTTTGGCCAAAAACAGAAAAAAATGTCCTAAAACGTGTAGAAATTCAACTGTCTTTTCATTATTTCAATGTTTTACTGTGTGCTTTTTCCCCACTTGCTCTTCATTTCTCATTTACAGTATTGATTTTATTATTTTATTGGGTATTAAGCTGAAATAATGCCCTGAAGTTAACATTTTTAACCCTTTAATGCCCTAGACTGGAAACCGGACAATGATAAAACTCTCAGAATGTGGGATAACTTTTCAAGTAAACTGCATACAGACCCAAAGGAACACATTTTCCCATACAGTACTGACCCAGGGAATGAAATTAAGTGGTGGTTTAACAACAAAAAAACCTTTTGACCACATTTACACTGCATTTCTAGACAAAAACGGCAAAAATGGCCTAACCGATCATGACAAGGCTTGGAGGCTTTCATCTCCTGAGAAGTTTCCTGGGCTCCATTGGGGAAATCATGGCAGACACTGGACTGGAAGAGATGATACAGTTGGTCTACCCAGGCAGCAACACAGCAGAACACATTCTCTCAGGCAGGGCTTATGCCAAGTCCATCCGGTTTCACCTTCTTGCATCAGCAGCAATTGCCAAGTTTGTTCTGAAAGATGTTGTTTTCAGTGAGCAGGAGTATGAAAAAATGGATAACTTCATCAGAACAGCAAAGGAAATGCAAAGAGGTAATTTGCCCTTTCCTTAACCTTTTCCATTAAGTAGGAAAATATAATTTTAAATTTAACTTTTTAAATTATTATTACATGTATCATTATGGTAATACAATGTAAACTCTCTCTTACAGGTTCGATGGACAACCCAAGAATTGTCTCACTGTTCAAAGAGAGGATGGAAGAGAGATTGAAAACTCTGGCTGAGAGAGGAAGGACACCTGCACTCTGGGTCTGGTATTACGGCAGAGTGGACCTCATCAAGTTATTCATCAGGAGTGAGCGTGTCCCAGACCACACAGGCCACCTCAGCTGCATCATTGGGATGCTGAACACTTTTGCAGCAGCAGGGCACCATCTGTATGCAAAGGGAGCGAGGCTCTATGTTCAGTTAATGCAGCAGCGACAGGACAGCCCTGTGTTCCAGGAAACTCTATCTAAGTTCACTATGTATGGAAATCATGTAGTCCGGTTCTCAGACCATGAATGGTCAGGTACATGGACTGACATAACAATAGAAACCACACTCATGCGTGAGGCCAAATCCTCAGGTGGTTTAAGCAGAGGGCGGTTCCGCAACAAATCTGTGCACAAGTCTTGGATTCAGACGCTTGACCACTTCACATTCATTCACCAGGAGCTTGAGGAGGTGATAAAGAAAAGTGGGGTACCTATCCACACAGATGTCACAAGAGCCCAGATGGAGAAGGACAATGATGCAGTTAAAGCCATAGTTGGATGGTTAGAAGAAGTGAACCTCTTTGATTCCATACGTGACAAGAAAACCTTGGTATCTTTCTCGACAGGTTTCAGCAGCACTCCTATGGATTCAGTGAATGCTGATAATGCAGAGGAGGTTGGCAGAGCCATTCAAGCCAAGATGGATGGGAAAACTGTTCTGGATACAATGCAAACCAAACACAAGGTCAAGTCATTGGCAAGCCTCAGATCTGCTCCTAAAATCAATGGAAATAAGCTTATCACTGACTCACTCAAATTTTTCAACCGTCTCATCATCATTAGTGAGCGCGAAATCAAGACCAAAGAAGCATTGTGTTTTGAATTGACACCAACACCATTGTCTCTGTTTGACAAGCACCAAAAGTTGCGGAAGCCAGACAAGGCTGCTCTAGCACGGTTCCTGAAGGAATTTGTGGAGCCTGTTGAAACCCCACTATGCACAAGTCTGGTGGTTGATGGAGGTTGGCTCTTGCACAGTGTCAAATGGGAGACTAACCTCACGTGGATGGATATTGCGGAGAGTTACCTTCGGTTTGTGATGTCTATGGGTAGACAGCACCTCCGGATCACTGTGGTGTTTGATGGATACAACAGCTCCACCAAAGACCATGACCACCTGAGACGTACAAAGAAGGCATGTTGTGACATACAGATTCGTCCTGACTTAAAAAATCTTGTTCCACGGGAAAAGTTCCTTGACAACAAACACAACAAAGCACAGCTGATTCTGCTCCTTGCCGAGACCTTTCAACGAGAGTTGATAAGTGTACAACAATGCTCTGGTGATGCTGACACTTCTATTGTTTCTGCAGTACTACAGGAGGCAATAGATTCTTCTGTTGAGGTCAGGTCTGAGGACACAGATGTCATGGTTATGTTGGTCCATCACAAGGCAAACCACCCAGTATTCCTTACAACAGCTAAAGGTACATCGTACAACATGCAGAAGATTGGAGAAGCCCTACCAGAGAGGTACATGAAATACTTAGTGTTCTTGCACAGCTTCTCTGGCTGTGATACGGTGTCTGCAATTTGTGGGTTTAGCAAACCATCTGTGGTACACAAGCTCTGCAAGACCAACAAAGCAGAAGAGGCCATGGATGTGTTCCTCAACATCAGAGCTGAAAGAAGTGAAATTATCAAAGCTGGCTGCAAACTGTTCTCGTTCATTTTCTGCAGCAACATATCCCAAACTTTAGAAGACTTACGCTTTGAGATCTTCAGCAAGCGGGCCGCAGCCGGAAGAATTAACCCAGAAAAACTGCCTCCGACTACTGGAGCTGCAGCACAGCACTCATTGCGGGCATATCTTCAGACAAGAGATTGGCTCGTTCTCGAAAGTCCATCACTGGATGTCATTCAGTATGGGTGGAAAAAGGGGCTGCAGGGCTTTGAACCAGTGCCAACCACTGATCCAATTGCACCAGAATATCTTTTAAGATTTGTTAGTTGCAGCTGTGCAGGGGACTGTGATACCCTCAGGTGCAGCTGCAAAAAGCAAGGTGTAAAGTGCTTTTCTGCGTGCGGAAACTGCCACGGCACCTCTTGCCAAAATATAAACCATCCTGAAGTTTATAGCAGTGAGGGAGATACAGGAGAGTTTGCTGAGAATGGATGAGATAAGAATTGCTACAATGAACTGATTAAAGATGTTCTATTTGTTATTTTTCAATAAACATAAATCATCAAAAGTGAAAAACAAACACTTTATTTCATTCCCTGGGTCAGTACTGTATTGGAAAATGTGTTCCTTTGTGTCTGTATGTGGTTTACTTAAAAAGTGATCCCACATTCCGACCATTTTCCAGGTTCCAGTCTAGGGCATTAAAGGGTTAAACTTTGGGGCATTATTTCACCTTAAAACCCAATAAAATTACCAAATTCATTGAAGAAATGAAGAATGAAGAATTCAATGAAGAAATGAAGAGCAAGTGGGGGAAAAGCACACAGTAAAACATTGAAATAATGAAAAGACAGTTGAATTTCTACACGTTTTAGGACATTTTTTTCTGTTTTTGGCCAAAAACGCAATTTAAATGTGGTCAAATATCAAAAACAACCACTTATGTGTATTCACTGGGTCAGTATTGTATGGAAAAATGTGTTAATTTGTCTCTGTATGCAGTTAACTTCAAAAGTTATGACCCATTCTGCATCCTTTTTTTCAATCTGTCAGGTTCCGATTTTTCCATAGGCCTTCTAGGCACCCCAACTTTGAAAGGCTGTCCAGGAAATTCCTATGGGATTTGGCCTTGGATAAATTGTGAGGTGTTTCTAGACACCTGTAAGAATACATGGTAAAAAAATCTATTGGTAATAAATTTGTTCACAGATTTTCAAAACAATCCATATCTTTCCCTAACTAATAAACTAAATACTAAATACTAAATACGGCAACGATCGATACTTGCTGTCAGAACAGCACTCGTGCACCTTCGTGCTCGTGCGCGTTCATGTACTCTAGAGGCGTGCCTTCGGGGGGTAAAGTGAAGAAAAGGGTTGGGACTTTTTACCTGTGTATTTTCAAAATGTAGCTTTGCTGGACTCAAAATCCAGGTTCTCCTACCCTACCTTTAAGTTCTGATGGCGTTGCCCCTGGCAACCAATAGCGTCTCCTGCCAACATGGCCGACCGGCTCACGTGACTCCTCATTCTCAATAGGTCAAGGTCAAAGTCAAGTCACCTTATTATTGCAATTTTACCTGCAGAATCTGATCTTAATAAAGTGAAAAAACAAGATATAAGTAACTGTCAGTAAACATCATTGGCCAATGTGTCCAACCTGTCCACCCCGTATCATATCAAGCTAATGTTAGCTAACTACCGACTAGGCTAACATGATAATATTAGCTAATTTGACAAGCACTTACTGGTCAGAATGGGTCTTCAAATGACGAACAAAGTTCGAAGTTATGCTAGATGCTTAACACTCAAATCATTCAAGTCATCGTGTCTCAAGTCAAGTCAAGTGCCGAGTCTTTAACTTCCAAGTCTGAGTCTTTTATTTTTTGTCAAGTCAAGTCACAAGTCATCAAAACAGCGACTCGAGTCGACTCGAGTCCAAGTCCCAGTGACTTGAGTCCCCATCTCTGAGAGAGAGAGAGAGATATATCTATATATAGATATCTATATATCTATATATAGATATCTATATATCTATATATAGATATATATATATATCTATATATAGATATATATATATATAGATATATATATATATCTATATATAGATCTATATATAGATATATAGATATCTATATATAGATATATATCTCAATCAACCTTAAAAGTGAACAAATCCTGTAGATATTGCATGGAAGTAGGCTGTTTTACTGCAGTAATCTAGAAATTCTCTGTGGCTACTTGTCTTGACAATGTGAGCTCAACATAGTTTGTACGAGACTTGATAATAAAAGCGACAGCCTGACTGCCCCTTATGTTGCCCAGGACACCGACATAATGGAAATGGAACACTAAAATAGACCTTGCACACTCTTCGAGCTGTGTGGAAGTCAGCAGTACGCACACTCTCCTGCAGGACTGGAACAAATCACCGGACTCCATGTGTGTTTACAAGTTTATGTGGAAATCGCTGCTGCGATCGAACCCAAAAACAGGACGCGCACTGATCCTGGCTCTGAAAAATCTTGTTATCCCTCAAAGTGCTGATGTTTTATTCAGTCTCCCAGCAGTGACATTGTGATCTCACAAGCAGGGAATGAACAAATGGACTCCATTTCCCATGACCCTGTGCAACCTCGCCCTGTCAGTAAGCGGAAACACACGCTGCGAGGTCCAACCTTTTCTCAGCAGAAGACGGCATTATTGTTGGCGGTGTGCGAACTCTGCGCTTCATGAGCAACAAATGGACTCTAATGACAGCGCAGCACATCGACAGATGTGCGTGAACTTTAGCTGACAGATCTCAGTTGGGAAACAGGCAAATCCGTTCAGCTCTCTCTTTTTCGTGATGCACATTAAGCTTCACGCCGCGAGCGATTTGTTTCATCCCAACCTTCTTACTTACCCACAGCAACGTTTCCACCAACATCATGATAATCACCATGTCGTCATGGTGGAATAATACAACAGTGGCTGCACGCCCCTTATAATACTGTAATCACCCAGCAGCGCTGAACATGCCTGCGACAGTCATCTGCATTAAGGGTTCATTCAGCTTGTTCTCCTTTTCTGTTTTGAAAGTACAGCGGCATAATAAAAACATTAATGGATTATATTTTTTTTGGTCATATTTTCATGAATTTGTTTGTAGAATTGCAAACAAGGGTGGGGCCAAAAGGCGGGGCCTCCCTATAATCTAACTACCCCCACCAGCCGCCAATCAAATTCAAACAAATATCCAGTGTGAACGGATGTTCTTAAGGAGACACTACAGGTGAATAGGGTAATATTTTAAAATAATAGATATCACCATGAAACTTCCTCAGTTTGATTACTTATACAAGTATGAAAAAAAAATGTATTACAAGTTTTAGAAATTTGTATGTTTAATTATGCAAATTAGGCAGTATCTCATTAAATATGCGCACATTTGCATATATTTCCGGAAGATAGATCTGAACGTATGATAAAGCCAGGTGCAAAAATTCTTTTTTCATTTTGTTTACACACAAAATGAAAAGAAAATTTCAGGGATTTCAGGATATCTGCTTTCATTTCCTAGGAAATCAAAATATACTGCCCATAGCCTAAAAAACATAAATTTTCGCCATATTCTTTCATTATAATGTCACATAAATCAGGCCAGGAATGATTTATCAACAAATCCTTCTGTAAATATCTTCAGAATACTGCTAAGTGTATAACTGGAAGGTTTGGTGTTAGTAGGTGCTCCTTAGGCTGAGATATTGATACTGGAAAAATACAAAAAACTGATTTTGAGAAAACGGCATTTAAAGATTTAACTAGGAAAATTCATTTTTGGTAAATTTGGACAAAACGCACTGCCGCGAGTAAACAAAATGTGATGAAATAAACATTTTTAATTTGTGTTTTCAACGTTTTCTTTATAGCAGGTTGAAAGGAAATGCTGTTTACATGGATGTTACTTTGACACTTGTTACATGCTTGAACACTTTTTCTAAGCCAGTAAACTGCTGTGAAAGGGTGCGCATGAGTGGTCTGAAGAATATGTAAGCTGCTCACGTTCCCTTAGAAATAACAAATAGTAATAATAATAAATAGCTCGTGTGCAGGAAAAACATGTACATGTTTTTTTTTTTTTGGGGGGGGGGGGCATAGTCTTAGTTTACTACAGCCATCTCTTAAAAACAACTTATGCCAGCAACATGTTCTTAAAAAAAAGAGGGGGAATAAAAGACCAGAAAAGATCTCAACTTACAGTATCTCACAAAAGTGAGCACACCCCTCCCAATTTTGTAAATATTTCATTATAATATACTTTAACGGGACAACACTGAAGATATGACACTTTGATACAATGTAAAGTAGTCAGCGCACAGCTTGTATAACAGTGGTGTGAATTTGCTGCCCCCCCCCCCCCCCCCAAAAAAAAAAATTGTGATGTTTAAAACACAACGCAGTCACATTTTGACTCAAACTACTGAGTTATTTTATATCTGAGCATTTCTGATGAAGCATCTCGAATAAGAGCAAACATATTCCACACATTTTTAACAAGTTAATTTAAGCCTTGTAACTAAGCGCACACTAAACCTCTCCTGTTTTTTTTTTTGTACAAGCGGTCATCATTTTGCTGCACAACTACTCGCTCCCACTTGAATTTGAAGCATCCATCTTTCTCTGTGACGGAGCGTTGCTGCCACACAGTGTTCGTAATGAAAATGATGGCACGTCCATCGTCGAATTACAAGCGGTTATACAATCACCTTATTCAGAGCTCATCACCCGCTTAGAGCCTCAAACTGCTCTTTAAACAGATGACCCACTATTGCACATGATTCGGAATGCAGGGGTTCGGCTGGGAGACCATTTAGGTGCACTCAGAAAAACATCCAAAGGAAGCACACCGTGTGCCAGCGTGAAACAGCTGAATTAGTCATGACTCGATTCTACCACTTGGTTCTGGATTAAAGTCGGTTCTCTGAGTTTTGGTATGGTGTCATAGCACACAGGAAGGCTGCTGCAGTCATAAGATGGAGGCAAGCTAACACTTCGCAGTTCGAGTCCCGCATTGGACGGCCCTTTGCTGCGTGTTATTCCCCCTCTCTCTGTCCCCTGCTTCCTGTCCCTCTTCACTGTCCTATATAATAAAAAGCCCAAAAAAATATGATTAATGGAAAGGAGTTGGTCAGCCTATGATCTACATAAGATCAGCTGTTCAGAGGACTAGCAGAAGTAGTAGAATCAGATGTTCTGTGGTTAGAGAGTGTTGAAATTGAAGATTGAATTTATGAATGGAAAAAATAATTAGCCAAGCAAATAAGCAAAGAGAAAAATGAACGTTTCAAGTGTCCCAAACAGTTGATCAAAAGCATCAAAAAAAGAGCCCGGATATTTCAGGGAAACATTTTTATTGGAATTTCCACATATTCTAATGACAGGAAATGATAAAATCATACTGGTGTTTCTACAGAGGAATATTTTCTGTCACTCTTATTCAGCTGGGAGCAACGCTTTCACCATCTCTCCTTTGTCTGTTTTTAAATTACCGTGAGACGTCGCAGCCCGTGTCTCTGTGTGAAACCGCACAGGCCGACAACATAAATATAGAAAACTGCCGAGTGCCTTGTGGAGGGGGAGGGGGAGGAGACGAGTTTGCTCTGGAGACTGCAGCTCGGTGGAGAAGCTCGGGCTTTACTCTGTGAGGCCGAGCTTCTTCTTCAGGGACTCTGGCATCTCTGGGGGAGGGGGGCGGGGCAGGCGGAAGTACACCTTAACCGAGTCGTAGATGAACCACTGCAGTGCAGTCAGCGTACCAATCATGATGATACGGGCGACCAGACCCTTCCATACACCTGAAACACAAAGATTACACATACACAGGCTCATCCCTCGTGTTTAAGCGCCATCATTAGATCAATTCAACGGTTCTTAGGCGTCAAAAAAAGGTCCATAGGCGATCCATTTACAAGTGGACGACTCGGTCTGCGAGTCTAACACACTTAGCTTGGCTATATGAACAATTAAAGGGATAGTTTGCCTCTTGACATGAAGCTGTATGACATCCCATATTAGCAATATCATTTATCCCTTTAAGTCGAGCTACAGCAACAGCTCGACTGGTGCTCGTGGTGCTCAACATGGTTTTTGTGACGAAAATAAAATACAACTGGTTCAAATAGGAAAATTATAGCAACTATAGAGAATAATCTGATGAGTTACATTACTTTACAACAAAGCATCACATTAAAGGCATCAGCTACAGCAGCTGACCTGTCACAGTATAAGTGCATGTCCGCCCCCCAGGCTGGCAGCACTGGGAGCTCCCCGTCTGATGAGCGGGTTGCCAGTGCTGCGGGTGGGCCGGGGGGACAGGTAGACTGTTCTCACACGCCAATGACTCAAGCACCTCCAACTGTACAGCCGGAAAGCTGCCGAGGAGCTCCGCTCAGAGCAGAGCCCTCCAGAGGTGGATCTAAGGAGCGTGTTGATCTCAGACTCATTACACAGTACAACGTGAACATGTGCCGGTACAAACCTTTGGGTCCCAGCTTCTTGAGAACCCCGACGGCCGTGCTGCCCCTCTCCTTGTTCAGCACAGACACCACAGAGTCGGCAGGGTGGGACACGATGGCACAGAACACACCAGCTGCACACAGAGCAGAAAAAAAAAATCCATCAGCCTGCAGCTCACTGACACACTTCACTGTATGCACTGCAACAGCCAATGAACCGACCACAGCTCCATCAGTTAACTGCTGTTACCACATCATAACCTAAATTAAAAAAAACAAAGGTCCAAACAAATGTGAAAAGCATGTGCGTATCCAGCTGTGGAGTGACTTTGTGGAACAGTCTGGAGACAGAAGTAAAACAAAGTGCAAATATAATTCTGTAAAAAAAAAAAAAAAAAAGTACAAAGAATATTTTTAAAGAAGTACATGGAAGAGGAAGTATGTTAACGGAGAACGATGAGGGATAAATATATGAATAGAATAGGGTTAATTGTTATATTGTAATTTATATACTAATTAATTTAATTAGTATATATTTATTCATGGGGATATATATTCATATTTACATTTACAAGGATATGTGTGTAGTATATATTTACTTAGATATTTAGGAAGTGTATATATGGCATATATTTATATAGGTGTATTGTAGTTAGGAAATTTACAAACTGTAGAGTAGTTAAAAAGGGGTGGGAAACTAAAAAAAAGGATTGTACTTCTTCCCATTCCATTTTCAAACAATGTATTAGCACTTTATGTGATTGAATTTTTTTTTTTAATTTCTCTTTATTTTGTTTGTACAAATAGTTACATGTTCGAAAATAAAGTTCTATCAATCAATCTATCCAAAAACCCACTTATTTTCTGGCATCAATGGTCATTAAGTCCTGATACACTTATGTTCTTACTAGGGGTGGGACGATGTGCTTTGCTCACGATTCGATTGTATCACGATTATTGATAATTGCGATTCTACAATTATTGCGATTCGATAGAATCAGCAATTTTCTTCCTCCTTAAAAACAAAAAACAAAAACAAGTTGAATCATACACTTCTAGAATGAATGTCGCTCCCATATACAACGCACACGTCAGTCCAGCAGCTGACATTTATTTCAACTAAAGAGACAAAAAGGCATTTTTTTTAACGTTTACAGTTGCAAAATGAATTGAAATGTGGGCTAGTTTTAACATAACTCAATGTAATGAATTGATGAAGTTTATCTGGACACGGATATGACGTAATATAATCAATTCAGGGGAGAAAAATAGATTTTTAAAATAATCCCATAAAAAAATTAATTAAAAAATAAATAAATCGCGTTTTGTACATGTATCGATTTTTTTTCGCCCAGCCCTAGTTACTACACTCTGCAACTTTTCCATACAGCTGACAGTAGCAGCTATATACAGTTTAAGACTATGACATGAGGTTATTAAGTAAGCAAGCTTGCACACATTGAGTGATATGCGAGAGTGTGTGTATATATGTCTGCTTGCTGGTGTGTGTAATGAGTGTGGTTGTTGGGGGAGGATGGGGAAGGGGAAAGTTGGACTGTTATCTGTGTGTGCGCTTGTGTTTGAATGTGTGATGGGAGTAAGAGAGAGCATGTGCTGTTGATCCCCATTGTGCACTTAATGATTTTGGCGCCCTTGTTTCATGTTTTCCTTTCTCTTTTTTCTCAGTGTATATTGTCCATTTTAAAATATTACGGTCTGCATATTAACTTTATCTGTCACATTTTACAATCTTAATCTGTTTTTACCTTACGTGCCCAGAGGGACTACAGGTGGAAATGAGCAAATGTTGCTACAAGCTGGCACAAGGCATCTCTCCTCTCACGATTAATGCTTTTGTGCATCGTCTCCGTTTTAAATAAATAAAAAAAATTTAAAAAAGGATTTAACAGAAAACACTTAAGAGACCGCTTTTCCACCAAAGGTGCTTCTGACAGAATATAGTTGCAGGCATGATGGAAAACACCTAAGATATGGACTTTGCAGTAAAGATGCCAAGGACCCTAAACACTTCAGGAAGGCGGCACGGAGGTCTTTCCATCCGTCAGGTGCTGGTCAGCAGTAGGGCTTAGACACGGCTCCTCCGGCCCTAGATGCTGCTGTGTGGAACCAATGCTTGAAACACCAAGCGCCACTTACCGATGTATCCAGCCACGAAGGTGACGACCAGCTGCTCGGATTTGCTGCACTCGGCGCGGGGCTTGGGAACGATGTGCTTGTAGAGCAGCTCCACGGTGCGCTCGAAGCAGGAGAACTTCATCATGGTGTAAGGGATCTGCCTCATCCACAGGGGAACCACGCCCTTATAGAAACTGCAGGGACAGGACCACACACAGACAGGCGCTCAAGTGAAAAAAGGTCACCTCCCCTGCAGACCAGTGTGTTCCATTCATCTCAACTACATCCTGTGGGTGACGGTCGCTCCATCTCTAAGCGCCGTCACCGTTTAAACTCATGGAAATGACTGTATGAGCGGACAAAAAGAAAGAGAACTGGGATCAGCTTGTCATTTCCAGAAAGTTATCACTTCAGGGGATTCACAGCAATGTTGGTGTAGCACTGTAATTTCATTTTATTTATATTGCGCCAAATACAACAAATGTCATCAAGGCACTTAAATAATAAAGTCCAATTCAAGCCAATTGGAATTCAATTCATTGTAATCAGAATTATTTATAAAATAATCCAATTCATTCATCTAGAGCCGATTCAAAAACAGTTTCCTAGCTAAGGAAACCAACGGATTGCACCGAAACTCGTCTTCAGTCCAATCTCCCTTTGGGTTCAGTGTTGAACAAGTCATTTCAGAGGTTCTGTCACATGATCGATTCACCGAAACAGCACTCAGGAGCAGAGTGTCACACGAGGCCAACGGTGTGAAGCAAGCTGCATTTTTATACAGTTCAGTAAAAAGCTTATACGTCAAAATTACTTAAACTACACGTACACACAAGTGCATGTCCGCCCCCCAGGCTGGCAGCACTGGGAGCTCCCCGTCTGATGAGCGGGTTGCCAGTGCTGCGGGTGGGCCGGGGGACAGGTAGACTGTTCTCACACGCCAATGACTCAAGCACCTCCAACTGTACAGCCGGAAAGCTGCCGAGGAGCTCCGCTCAGAGCAGAGCCCTCCAGAGGTGGATCTAAGGAGCGTGTTGTCACGTACTTTAACATGAACCATTTATCAGTCGTTCACTCACTAGACTAGAAATGGTATAGTAGGCAACTGTCAGCCCGGAGAACACTTACGCCCAGAGTCCCTCCTCTGCATACATCTTGGGGACGCATTGTCTGAGGGTGTTGGCGTAGCCCGGCTGGGTCTGGATACGAACTTTGACAGCCTCCATGGGAGCCAGGGCAATGTCGGCAAAGAACTCTGCGCTGGCAGACGCAGCCAGGTACAGGGACGTCCTCCACAGGTACGTGTTCTCCTGTTAGGCGAGAGCACGTCAAAAAGATTCATGAAACAAACACCCATTAGCTGCAACACGTAAAACATTTGTTTTATTGCAAAGTCCTCACACTCACATGAGGACTCTCCATTTCACAAAGGTAAAGATAGTTCCTACAGCTGAGCAGGTTCTCTGGGTGATTTGAAGCTAAATTCATACATTTACTTATTCATCTTTCACCTAAGACATAAATTGCATTTCCTTTTTTTTTTGTTGCTCTTTTTAAATAGAATTAAAATGAAACCTACTTTTAGCTGAACCTAACATGCGTCAGCTCGAGGCGAGGCTGGGATTTTATGCGGTACCTTTGGTTCACTGCTGCGAAAGGTGCGCAGATGAAGTGAAATGCTGGCCAATGACCATTTCATGTAACAATCTTGTGAATATTGATCAAGTCTAATTATTAGTAATCTGTAACAGAAATAAATGGACAGGCTGCTGTACAAAACAAACTGCTCAAATGCGTCATCCACCGATGAGATGTGGCTTTAAAATTAACTGCTGCCCAACAATCGCATGTCGAGACCACCGTCTCCGATAACAACCGAGTGGCGACTGCTCTGTTGAACTCACCTCTCCCAAAAGGTCACTGTAGAAAATCTTGAACACTTCATAGAAGCCGAACTTGCACAGTCCCTGCATGGAGTAACCAATGAAGGTGGGGGCCCATCCCTTTGCCAGACCTCTGACTCCGTCCTCCTTCACAGTCACTGAAAAGCCGTTCCCGATGCTTTTGTATTTATCTGGGTCCACCTGAGAGAGAGAAGCACCACTGATCATGCGTGTGGAATGATATGCGACTCCGGGATCGGGCGTTATGGAAAACTTCTCCGTTTTTCTAAAACTTGCACGATGACTAATCATCTATGAGCGCTGGAAATCGACTCTTAGATCTTCAGTTTTTCCTTAAATGTATCCCTGTATAAATGATAACTTGCTTCCTCTTCTTGGATTTCTAAAATGACAAAAGCATCTTTGATCTTGTGTTTACATTAAAAACTTAAAAGCATTTGCATTTTTAATGTTAGATTCATTTTATAAATGCAATGTTGTGGTGGCAAAGTCACAATAACGTGTGAATGTTTTAACTGCAGCTACAAAGAAATATTCCAAGTTTTTTTCCCATATGTTTTTAATCAAATGAACAATTAAAGGGATAGTTCGCCTCTTTTGACATGAAGCTGTATGACATCCCATATTAGCAATATCGTTTATGAACATTGACTTACCCCCTGCTGCATCCTGTGAGCCGAGTTCCAGCCGAGTTTTGGCGTTAACGAAAATAGTTCGGTCAATGTTCACAAATGATATTGCTAGTATGGGACGTTATACAGCTTCATGTCAAAAGAGGCGAACTGTCCTTTTAAGAACAGATTAATCCAGGAAGAGTGAATCCTAGCCTAGCTTCTTGTTAAATCACGATGAACGTCTATGCTAAAACTTGCTGACGTAAGTGTATGTGCAGCTCTGATTTTACCGTTCACAATGTGAACTGTCCTAAGACTCAATCAGCTGACTGACTCTACACCTCATTTTCTGTAACCCACTCACATTATTGTTCACTTGGGGGGGCGGGTGTCTGCTGGTCCCCCCATTGCAACTAGTCAGCTCAGCTTCTACAAACCTGCAGACGGCACTTGACAAGGTCGAGGGGCACCACTGCTGTGTGTGTGAGGCCGCAGCTCAGGATACCCCCAAAGCCACACAGGGCATAGTACTTTGAGGAGCCAAACTCGCAGCTGACCTCTGTGGTAGATGGGAGGGGACACAACACACGTGCAACATGCAAGGTCACATGCAGGACAAATATCAAACACCAGCTCAGAGTAACATCATGGAAGAGTTGGCATCTAATCTTTCCTGAAAACAGATTCCAATCCATGTCACTTTGTGGACAGTTTGGATACAGTGCCAGCATTCTTCCATCATAAACTCCGACACCAACATGCCATCGTGATCACCCAAAGGTTGGTAAAAATCATTGTACATTACATTTCGGTGCGAGCCATGAAGGACCTCAGTGGTGTTTTGCAAGTGAGTTAATAAGTAAGTTAATCTCTTAACTAATAGAGATGTCACATCAGCAACAGACAGCTTGTGCACGTTTTTTTTGCTGTCGGTCGGCAGCAAATGAGCCACAACAAATGCAAAACATCAATGAGGCACCACAAATTTGATTAATCCAAACCTGAAAATAAAGCATAAGTATTAAAAGCATATTCAATCATATTCTTCAATCGTATCACAAGTCTATTCATCAGTGTTGATTTGCCACGACCGTCTTTTCTCTGGAGTACATTTGACTTCTTAACCAGACATTCTGAGATTAGATTAATCAGTCAAAGTTACTGAACAATTTGTGGCTGACAATAAGCAGCATTAAGGTGCTAAATATCTCCGCTACGTTATTCTTTCCTCAAACAGTCCTGCTGGTGCGAAACACCAGTGGAAGACACTTTCCCTCAGGTCCAACCGTGCTGACCTTCATTCTCTACTATGGACTAAGAGAGGATCAGGGCAGGAGGTGGCCGGGCAGAATAATCATTAACACCCCCCCTTAAAAAAAATTAAAAAAAAACAGGAACACGAGTGCGGAATCATGCATTCATGTTATGATCACTGCAATCATGGGATTAAACGATGATAAGAAAAAAAAAAAAAAAAACAGAACTGGGCTGGTGCTGTTTCTCCCATGCAAAATTGGTACGCAAGGAAAAATAATCAAATGACAAAACACTGTGATGAGTGGGAGAGACGACGTTAACGGAAAAAAAAAAACGGCAACGAGCCTCGAAGACAGACCTGCATTCTGCATTTGACGAGATCGAGGGGAACGACTGCTGTGTGTGTGGTGCCACAGCTCAGAATCCCACCAAAGCCACACAGGACCAAATACTTCTGAGAGCCGAACTCACAACTGTCTCCCTCTGAAGAAACAAAGGTCAGGCTTTAGCAACAGGCCAGTGGGAGATCAGAGGTGGAAACGTTGGGTCTTTAGATAAATCAACTAAGTAAAGAGTTTGGACACAAACATGTCCACCGTTCCGTTAATCCAGGCAAGTTTGACCAGCAAATCCAGCTGTAAACACAGACATCTCTGCTATTTGCAAAAGAGCTTTTGGACCCCAAGAGCAGAACCTGACATTTAGTCTCCAGACACAAACGTCTCCCTATGATGTCAGATATATATATATATATGGCTTTTATCACTTTTACAGTTCGTTATAAATATTTCGAGTGAGGCCCGCTTGTACTGGGCTTCTCTGCACAGATGAGTTTCAGGGGTCAAACGCATTGGAGGGATGGCTCTCAATTAAGTAACTTAATAACTGGTTCTTCACAAAAAAATAGCTTCATCCGTAATAAATAATGCATATGAACTCGAGTGTGACACGTCAAATACAGTTTGCTGCATTGCAAAAGTCAAGATAACACTTTGTCCTTCCTTGTCCTCCACAGGCAGCACGTACGCAGTGAAGGCCCAGAGGCCAAATGCTTCAACAGTCAGTTATTCATTCATATCTTTCAAAAATAACACATCGATGGGAAGGCACATCGTGTAGACGCTGCACTCCAAATCGATAGTTATGCTCTTAGTTAATAAAGGTAGCTACAACGGGCCGAATCTGGTGGAAAAGGCTAATCCAGCTAACGTTAGCCTATCTAGCTAACCGGCGGACTCTTCGCCGGGTTTACCGTCTGCGGTGGCGGCTGCTGCCAGTCTGCGGGTCTTCTGTCCATGAAGGCTCTGTTGGGGTTCTTCCGCTTTCTGGAGGGAGAACAGGGGAGCGCTGAACGGGTTGGACCTCGCCAGTTGCGTAATAGCGGTCGGGTACATGTTGGTGTCCTGCCTGCCGGCGGAGCTACGCTGCAATGATCAAAAAGTCAGTCACACTGTTAGCTTGAGCTAACGGGTAACTCAATCCATCCCCCCCGATTCACAAACACCCGAACTGAGGCATACAATGTCACATGGTGGTTAGCTTAGTTTTGACGTTGGGGAGACAGTGAACAGGAAATAGTTGGCTATTCTTGCCGTAGAAGCGCATAATACATTTATCACAACACATGAAGGCGCAGGCTAACACGTTAAGGTGGTCCGCGTACATATTCACAGACATTTTCCTTGCTCTAGCTGATGCTAAAATGCTATGCTAAATGACAAGCTAGGCTAACTTGACCGTCCCAAGGTGGAGGTGCCCTCTTCACATCAAACAGAGGTAAGAATCACAAAAAAAAAAACCGCACGACTCAGTGTCCTCCACAGGAATTCATCTCCCACGATCAGATAGGACATACCATTAAATATGCGCCAGCTTTAATGAATAAATAGACTCACTCTTTCAGTGTCTTAAGATGGCGCCTCCGCTTAGCTACAACCGGCTGCTCAGAGAGGCTGAATGACCCCGCGGTAAATCAGTTTGTCCTCACGTGACGTCACAAAATCCAGGGGAGGGTCTGTCCGCTTCTCTGTCCTATAAGGACCTCGTAGAGCTCAGGGGCGCAGACTGGATTTTGGAACTGGGGGGGATAAAGCTGCCAGCAGCACCCCCCCCCCAGTAAATAAGTACTCCACATGAGTTTTCAATAAATGGCCTCAAATGCAAATAGATTAAGTGAAGGATCCAAAAACCTCTCTCCTCCGATCCTTGCCCCGAATAAACTGTTGGGCAATGTCTTTCCTGTTTAGATTGTCCAGCCTTTCTTGATGGATGTGGCACACTGCCATTCCATTCAGCCTTTTTTGGGTCATGGTGGACCACAACCACGTTTTAAGCCTCCGCAAGCCACAGAAACTTTGTTTTGACAGGACATCTTCAAATGCGAAATACCCCTCGACATTAAGACTATGTTTTTCGGACACATACCCGAGGGATGGCTGAAAAGCGATGATAGGTCTGATTTCATTTTTACAAATCAATGACTATGCCATATAAAAAGGATCACTCCCCACTTTGTACATATTCTTGTGTGTTTTTGTTGTTGTTTGGTTCTTTCTTTTTTTTTCTATCGTTTAGACATAAAACAAAAATACCACTTTGGCATTTAGGACAGACAAGAGATGCAAGATATATGCATATGTACCGGATGTGAATGTTTGTTTCTGAATGTCAATTAAAAAATTTTTTTTAAAAAAGAAACTTCGTTCTGCCTCAGCAGACGATGCGGGCACTACCATTAACAACACGAACCTCAACGGGCATTGCTTTTAAGATCTGTGCAGCATCTGGAGTGGTTTCGAAACTGTACCTGTTCTTGAACATGGCTAACTGAATTTTCAAATCTTGCCACTGCAGCTCAGGATAACGTATGGCACAGTTTACTTACAGTTGATGCTTTTTGAAAAAAGGATGCAATAGTTTTCTGCTTTTTCGGTTTGGCTGGCCTCATCATGCATGCCGTGTTGGTAGGTTATGGGGTCCTGAACTAGGAGCTGTCCCACTGATGCCTGTCATACGCATTCTGGGTAACTATGGCAACCAGGCTCGAGACGACGACGTAGCCTGCCCAGCTCAACAACCGAATATTAATATCTGTCTTAAACCTAGTGTTAATTTATCGTTTGATTTCCCCGTGAGGTTTGCCTTAAGCAAAGAAAGAAAGCAGAGGTTCTTTTTTTTTTAGGGTGAGGGGGACGGATCGAAGGGGAAGCCAGTTCTGGCTGGATGCAATTGAAAACAGGAGTGTAATACCGTTTCTCGCCACATAGCCCATATGCGTCCGGGGAGGCGCTATTTCGCACATTGCAAAATACGAAGAAAGAAACAGAGAGTCTCTATTATGAGGAGAGGGAAAACTGGCGGCTATTTCCAGGTGGTACTGCACTCTAGGGGCGCCAACGAAGCAGTGCAGAGCACGCCGAACTCTATGGTGGTACTATGAAATCCACCTTAGATGCAGCCATTGCTTTTGATAGAATTTTTTATATTTTTTCAATTTAATTTTCCTAAAGGCAGGATAAATTATCCTTTCAAACGGCACTTGGTTTGATTTTTTAGACTCACTAGATTTGTTTAAAATACACATTTATTGTCAGTATTGCATCCCGAGTGACGTCACGCATGTGGCATCACTTTACGGCATGGTCAGTCCTAGCGCTGAGCTAGCAGAGAGGGGTTAGCTCAAATAGTTACAGATTTCAGCACAGCCCTTTTACATACTCTCTGACTAGCCTCTGGTTTAGCTTTGGTTGTTGTTAGCAGCACCAGGTTAGCACTCTGGCACAGTGGACGAGTGCCGTAAAGCAGCCGGTCGTAGTCAGCCGTGCGTTCTTCAGATTCTGCTAGCTAGATGCTAGCGGATACTGACTCGCAAATGCCAGACCTGTAAGAAAACAGAAAGCTATAACTCCCAGGTTATTGTACTTTCGATATAAATCCACATCCCTCTGTCAGAAATCACAGTATTATTTTCAGGTTTCAGCCGCTAGCGGGGACATTTTTTGAGTTATTAGCGCCAGCCCTATGGAAAATGGTCATTCTGCACTCACTCGCCAGCGCCCCCAGAGAAAATCAACTGAACTGCAGCCAAATCTTTTATAATGGGGCGAATAGGAAGTGGAACGGCTGTCTGTAAAAGGGCTGTGAAAGAAAGCAGAGATGTGTTTCTCCACAAAAGGGAGGGGGACGGATCCAAGTGAATCAAAATCTGGGTGTGTCGAGACACACCCGTCCCACCCTCTATCTGCGCGCATGGTAGAGCTGTCAATCCGGTTTTCTCGTCCAATCACAAAACGAGCTGGCACGGAATCAAGGCGGTGCTTGTGGGGACGTCAAAACGACTTCGTTGAGATGAAAAGACAGACGTTTCTCCACTATGTTTTGATAATCAATACCAGAAAGCCGCATGTGCTCGTGGGAACATCAGATAAAAGAGGTTGTGTGCGTAACAGAGTATGTGAGAGAACCACTAAGTGGATTACCTGGTGGCTGCTGTGCTGCTATATTTGTCCATCATCATGCAGTTGAGCACAAAGACCCTCTCCAGGCAGTCAACGGAGTGACGTCACAGCATACCTGAGCTCACCTGAGGAAAAGAAGAAAAAGAATAGAAAAATACTTCATCCCCCGTGGGGGGAATTCAGATGAGGAGTTCATGCATTAGATTATGCACCAATGGAGTGACACTCCCATCCTGTTTAGAACTCATTAGTTTTTCAATGAAAATATCCAAGATGAATTGCATAATTTCAGAATGCAAGCTTTTGTCTTCAGTATCTGGAGGGAGCCTGTTGTGCAGCCTCAGATCCACAAACGTTCCTATTAAACAAAATATATGACTTGTGTGCTTAGAATCCTTGTCTTACTGGATGAGCCCCAGGTGTCCTGACATTTTCCTTTAGAATTAATGATGGCAAGTGTGGATTAGTGGGGTCCTTGCCTTTTTCCAACCTGAAAGTCGATAACTTCTTTTCTGAGGTCCATGGAAATGTCCAGTTTGTGCCTCAAAGTACTCCCACAAACATGTTATGAAGTTCAGATATTTATAGATCGCTCTTTATAAATAAAACAGGGCACCTGCATGTCGTTTCAACTCCAACGTGACCTTAATATTAACTGCTGGTTTGCAAACCATAGCCACTCACAGATACGTAACGAAGGATCAAATTGTGCTGAATAATGTTGTCATATTTATGACATGAAGGAAATCCTAAACTCCAAATAGTGGTTTTGAAGCTTTTGGTGAGTTTTTGTGCGATTAGCACAAAGCATTCATCCAAGTAATACTTCGTCAGGTCTTCAGCAATGCATCCAAATGTGTGTTCAAGCAGTCCATGTTCCACAGCTGGACACCAAGCACTGCAGAGTGCCCTTACGAACAAAGGTCAATCACATAACAGGACACCCAGCTGCAGCTTTGACTGACAAGAGTTGTGATTAAATGTGGCAAGGTAAAATAAAACTGCATTATAGAGAACTTCAGCTTTTTATGGAAGCCCGTTTCCGCCACTTAATAAAAATGAATTTAGAAAATACTGTCTCAAAATTATGAGATACTAAGTCGAAACTAGAAAATTTCTGAAGAAATTTAGAAAGGGCCTGCCAAAGTGTGTGTATCGCTCAACCAATCTGAACTGTCCCTTTAAAGCGGCGAACTGTACCTTTAAAGAGAAGAACTCTCCCTTTAATACCCCACCAGTGAAACAGGGGCAGTTACCTGTTCCTTTGTCCACGAAGCTGGTGATGGTGTTGGCCAGGTTGCCGTTCAGCTCCCCACTGGACAGGGACCAGTACAGGGACAGCATGTAGTCATGGGGGGTCACCAGCGGGGCTTTGGGGGGCTGTTTTTTGCTTATTACGTCACCATGGTAACTCCAATCTTCAATTAAAGTAATAGCCCGCGAAAACTCATCAAGCCGGTCGTTTTGATATATATATTGTTGGGATGTGCGAGCCCGTAGCATTTCGTTTGTTGTAAAGCCACGTTTAAAGTAGTCCTCAATGTACTCACACTCCATTTCTGTGTCAATCTTCCCACACCAAAGAGCTGCTACTTTAACTGCTGTGAAAATATCTCATAATTAGGAGATAGTATTTCTAAATTTGTTTTATTAAAGGAACAGTTCACTATTTAAGACCTTGAGTCCCAGTTCCAGCTTGTTTATCAAGAATAAGAAATGAGGAGACCATTTTCACAACAATAGCTCATTTCTATCCATTTTGGCTGTTTTTGCTGGTCCATCCTGCTGCTACAGACAGGGTTCCATTGGGCACTCTGTTCAATGTCCTTAAAACAATACTAATGTTAATTTTAAAGAAAAGGTCAACTCACCGGGTGCTTAGTGGTATTAGAAAAAAAAATGTTGGCGCATTTTATGGTTTTCCATCCGTGTAATCCGTGTTCTTTGCTGTTCAGGAACTATTTTTCATGCTAAATCACAACGCACGTAAACATCCGCTCTATATTTGAGTCTGAGGCTCTAGCCTCCGAGGAGGGTGCTGGGGAGCGGATTGGATGAGCGAGTGGCCGCTGGAAGCTCCAGAACGCACCCTGGCGCAGTGATCTGACAGTGAATGTGAAAGTGAAAAGTCTTCCAAACGGAATACAATTGGATTACAAAATGCTAAATAAAGCAAGAAATAACTTTTATTTCGAAACGCAAATTTTTTTGGGACACACAGGAACATCCACGAACCACCCGGTGAGTTGACCTTTTCTTTAAAATTAACATTAGTATTGTTTTAAGGACATTGAACAGAGTGCCCAATGGAACCCTGTCTGTAGCAGCAGGATGGACCAGCGAAAACAGCCAAAATGGATAGAAATGAGCCATTGTTGTGAAAATGGTCTCCTCATTTCTTATTCTTGATAAACAAGCTGGAACTGGGACTCAAGGTCTTAAATAGTGAACTTCTCCTTTAAGTGGCGGAAACGGGCTTCCATAGCTTTTAGATATAAAGCTGGATTTAATATGGATGCGAAATAAATGATTAGTAGGAAATACTTCGTATGGAGCCGAATTCTAAAATTATTTCTATTTCAATGTGTGTGTATTTGTTTCACGATTGCTTTTTTGGGAACACGAGATCTGTAGTTAACAAGACTTTTTCTTTAAGTTTTACACACACTAATCATTCTTTAGTTGGAATCCTATTGATAAAGAGCTTCAGGCTTTAATTTTAAATGTGTCAAACTTTATTTTACATTTCATGAAGAAATTGAACTTTCAACCACAGTAACAACACAATAGTTTATTGAGTGGAAATTTATTATGTCTGACAGTGAATACATAATTATAAAGAATACACAGAGAACTTTATTTCTATTGTAAGAAAATAACAAAATATTGATGAACAATTTCAGAGGAGCTGAAAGCATGTGGGTTAAAACAACAAGCCTCCCTGTCTCATTAACAAAGATGGTCGAAAGTACAAAACAAGTCCACCTTCAAGCCTGAAGATGACTAACAGAGACAGACACTAAAGCAAAGAGTTAAAACCTCATCTATACACATGCACACACAATGCAGGTACAACCATGGAATAAAAGCATGTCACATGGCAATAAGAAGGGAGCCTTCACTATTGTGTGAAAGCTCGAGTGTGTGTGTGTGTGTTTGTGTCTCTGGAAGTTGATCATTGGCAGACTTTGATGCAGCCTGCAGTCCGCAGTTAAGGATGGACCAAAACAGCAAGACAGTTTTTGTCCTTTTAATTTCTCTTTATAGGCTCACTGGAAACTGGTTCAGAAATGAGGAAATATTTAAAAAAAAAACAAAAACAAAGCTTGACGTCAGAGGTAAAGAACAAAATGGCTACAATGCAGATTCACACTTAAAAACTGAGAAAGTAGAAGCAGGCGTGCTTCTTGCTCCCCCCTCAGACTCTTCCTGTGCTCTCTATGCGTCTGTGACTTGGTTTGGAAACGGGCTGATGGAGTCGGTCTCCATGGCCTGGTACACCAAGAACAGGAACGCAGCCACGATGCCAAGCAGGGACAGCTTTAACCACAGAGACATACCGCGGCCCACTCCTTTTGTTTGACCTGCAGGGGGGGCTGCAGTAAAGAGGCTGGAGGACGAGGTGGAGGTAGAGGAGGTGGAGGGCGGAAGGCTGCCGACTCTGTTGACAGTCTGGCTCTCTGTGTAGGTGTAGTTGGTGGTCTTGGTGGTTTTTGGAGAGAGGATGTGGTTTTGAAGATTCCACAGGTCACCGGAGACCACCGGGCGACCTGCAGCTCCGCGGATAGGCCGCCGACAGGTGGCGCTGTGGAGCATAAAAAACAGTAGAGTCCTGTTTTTTTTGTTTTTTTCCCCCAAAAATCAATCAATGACCCATTGAGGAAAATCACAGGGTGTTGACTGACAGCAGGTTTTATTTCTCTCATCAAGAAATAAAAAAATGCTCAAACTTGTGATCATCGCCACTAAGGCTGTAATGTCTGTTGTCATTAAGCATTATGACAGGAATGATATATATACATTTTTTTTTGGGGGGGGGGGGGGGCTTTTATGCCTTTAATGGACAGGACAGTTGAAGAGAGACAGGAAGCAGGGGGCAGAGAGAGGGGGAAGAACATGCAGCAAAGGGCCGTCCGATGCGGGATTCGAACCGGCGCCAGTTATATTTGACTGTTGGCTCAAAACTGCCGGCTAACTTGATTTACAATGAAAAAACATCAAGTGCTGAAAGAAACTACGGGTTACTTACGTGAACCCTGTTGGACTGCCGATGTCATTGGGCAAGAAGTCCTTCAGAACATCCTTCTCTTCCACTTTTGAGTTTTGGTCACCGGCTGCGATTTTCTCGACCTACGCAGAGACAAACCAACAAGGAGCGCGATGTTTATACAAGAACACATCTCGCAAATAAACAACAGTAAGCTGCATGCTCTACGTGACTGAGACGATGCAGAAGCATCCATCATAAAAACAAACTTTATGCAGCTGAGGGCCTATCACACACCTCTCCCCATTTTTTTTAAGTTCCCGGATGCGTACTAGAATCGCCCAAATGTTGGGTATGCATCATGAGATTACTACTCATACTCAAACTACCCAAGATGCAACGTAATGTTAGCCTGGGTGCCAGCCGAACTTAGCCCCGCCCATAAAATGTTTGGTCGGGAAGTTCGGTCTGGCTCTGCTGAGTTGGGAAATCTCTATGCTCGACATCAAAACAGTCGACCCAATCAGATTGCCAGGGCGGGCTTTATACGATGATGGACAGATGATCAACAGGGACATTATCGACTACGTCACTAAAGAGCTCAAGTACTCAAAACTCTATCCAGCGATATCAGACTCACATTCTGACTAGAATCGTGAGTATGACGTAGTCAGGCTAACGTAACGTGACGTCACAGATCGTCATTTCCTGTCAAAACGGCAGTTTCAAGCTAGCTACAACGAGGTACGGTTGCAGGTACGGTGTGCTAGTGGAAACACGCCGAGTCGAAGCGAGCTAGTGGAAAAGCGCCATAAGAGAGATACTCATTTCTCGCACAGTAGCTATAACAATATGGTAACAATAACATTTTTTTTCAAATAACATACAGCAAATACTGCAGAGTATTAGTTATTTTTATTAAGTTTGCGTTTTTGTAGTATTAAGTATTTTTATTAAGTATTAATTAGGGCTTAATGGTGTTTCCTAAAGGGGGCTCTGTTAAACCTGGCAACGCAACCCGCTTAAACCACCGTCACACTTGACCGCAGAGCACGCTAGCTCCTTTAGCCAGCGCGAGATGCAGGCAAAATGGATCGGTTTTTAATCAAAAAAGGGCAAAAACCAGCACAAAAAACAAACGAAAATCAGCATGAAGACGCCAGAGAGGATTGGTCTATAAGTTTATGTTTCGATTAATTTTTCCAGTGGTACAGGAGCAGCATATAGTTGTCACAAGCCTAGAGTGTTCTCTCCCAGTTGTAGATAGCAATGTTTACTCCTTGGTGCATGTCAGTCGGTATGAATTAACATTTAAAAACATGTTAAATTATAGATATTTTGATATGTAAATCGCAGGAGCAACCAAACTATGAAAAAAAAAGTGCAACTTTTAGTCCTGAAAATACAGTAATGCCATTTAAAAACTACACATGATGCATTTGTAGGTTTTAAGTGAGCCTGTGTACCGCGAGATGCAGGGACAATGGATTGATTTATTTATTTTTTTTTAAAAAAAGGGCAAAAACCAGCACAAGAACCATGCTCATCCTGAATGTCTCACTATGATTACAACAACAAACTACAAATACAACATGAAGAAAGTCAAGGACATGCAGGCCAGCTTCGGCTCATCCCAGTATTAAAGGTAAATGTGGTCTTAATTGAAAATGTATTGGCTGTCGCTTCTTTTTTGTGGGATGTTTTATATGTAGAAATGCATATTTGCAAAAGGGGACTTAGTATGTTGTTGTAAAAGTGACTTTTCCCTTGATTTTGCTCTGCCAATATGGCTCTTGTGAAAAAAACAACAACAACAAAAAAAAACAAAAAAAAAAAAACAGCGAGTATCACTGCTCTAAGATGTCGGTGTATAGAAAGCTGGTGATTTTCTGCAGGAGGACATCTGGGGGACACACACCTCCCACTTACAGACAGTGTGCGTGTGTGTTCAACCAGGCAACGGTTCAGCTGTCACAACTGCTCCTTCAGAAATCCTCAACAGCTGCACACAAACTCGAAACTGACCGACCACACATTTTGTTGTGAATTTGAACATTTGACAAAGAGCAGCAGTGAGAAACTACAGCAGACAAAGAGGAGAGTCTTGATGAGAGGAGCTGTACCCCTACTGGAGAGCAACTGCAGAGCTTCAAACCGGCCTGGGACTTGGGAGTCTTTCTAAGCGAGGTGTTACACTCTGGCCTTAAGGTGAGCGGGTCGACTCTGGAGAGAAGGACCAAAGGCGATGAAGGCCTTGATGGCGTGGCAGCACGACATGGACTCCATTCCTCAGACAGTCTCTTTGACTTGTGCACAGCAGACTGGATTATTAGATGAACATGTTCAGATACACAAAGACAAAAAAAATAAAAAATAATAACCATTTTCAATTATACCAAAGAACACTAAAATGGATTTTTCTACAAACCCTAGCTGCTGGTCTGAAAGCTGCCATACACTGTCTGTGTCCCATTGCTGATTCGGTAGTTTGTTCAGGTTCCTGAAACACCGACACAAAATTTTTAAAGCTTGGGGTTGTTACAGAACTGCCACCCGCCCTGGAACCCCAACACCCCCTGTGCTTCATCACCCCTGTGCTGGTGGTCAGTGAACAGATCGTTTTTATGTTGAACCACTGTGAATTCAGCATGAAAGATACCCAGGCTCGGACAGATGAGGAGGACAAAGAGGACAAAAGTCTGACCTCTAGCAGAGCAGTGTTGAGCAGAGCCGCTGTCTGTGGAGATAAATCCATGCTGGGTTTCAGCATACGCCGCCCCAGTTCTTCTTCTCTGAGCTACAAGTTTTAAACAGGGACAGTCTGAGCGCTCCATTACTTTTAAGACTAAAACTCAAAACACAGTGTAAATCCAGAGGGTGAGTATGATCCTTTTTTAGAAAATATAGGTAAACCGAGTACAACCTATAGAAATGAACTGCGGTAGATTTGTGCTTAGAAGGTAAATGACAGAGTTTTAGATGCCACAGATATTTTCTATCCTCTCTCAATGCAATATACAGTCATGGAGATGATATGCTTTTCTTCTGAAACTTCTCCAGAGTGACACGAGGAGACAAAAGAAAGGCAAAAGAAAAAACCGCCAAAATATGACAGAGCTGCATCCGGTGGAATCCAGGAATAATGCCGATCAGGACGTCCTCAGAGACCGACACGGGCGTGAGAAAGTAAGGACGGCTTCCAGGAGGCAGAGGACTGTCCCTGAAACTCTCCACACGACTAATACTAGGCCTCTTTTTATGACCCACATAAATTTCCTTCACTCAACTGTCAGCGGGGGGAAAAAAAAAAAGCTAAATAAAAACTGCCGCAGTACATGCACTGCTATGTTCTAACTACCGACCTTAATCTAAATAAGACAGTATTCCAATCAAGGTGTTTACATGAGCTGAATACAAGATATTTGGGGCATGGTATGAAAACTCCAGTAGGAGGTAATAATGACATTATGGTGTGTTTGTGTCTACATTATGTGACTAAGGTCAGAACACCCTACAAAGCTTCATTTGATTATTGCTCACTCTGAATATGAGCTTATTCAGATTGATGTGATCAGAAATGCTGTTTCCATGGCAGCAATGTTCCCTCTAAGCTGCGTGCCTACGCACTGCTCGCACATTCAGCGCACAAGAAAATCTATGCAGCGCATCAAATAAAATTCACCATAAAGGTATTAATCAATATCCAATGGCGCATTTCCACTAGCTCGGCACGGCTCGGTTGTGTTTCCATTACAACCAAGTATCACTTCGTGCCTCCTCGACGTGGGCGGGGTCGTCGTAACACGGCTGTGCGAAACCTCCGTGACGTCATTTACACGGCGCCGAGCAACGTACAAATCTGGAAGACCAGAACAACAACAACAACATACGAGGAGGATAGCATGGAGGACATCGAGGCACTCGTGTTGATGCTGCAGGTTAGCTAGCTAACAACAGTGCGAAGTTAGGAGTTAAGAGACGCCCTTTATCATGGCGAAACGAACGGGCAGCGCCAGCAACATATCCACTCACCAAGCCAAAGTAAAAAAGAAATGCGGATCTTTTAGGATGGAATGGCTGTCTGAGTATGTGCAAATAGAAGAACAAGTGGTGAAACTGGGTGAGATTTTTCTCTTTTTTCGAGTGAGAAAGGTCTACTCTGCAAAACATGCAGGCTGCAAGCATGACTCTCACATATAACAGATAACATACTACACATCTCATGAATAATTTAATTTTAAGTGGGCCAAATCGCTTATATTAAAAGTAAACTAGGGCTGAACGATCTATCGTTTTCGACTGAAAATCGCGATCTCAGACAACACGATTTTGCGATCGTCAAAGCTGCGGTTTTTTTTGGTGCATAATTTATTTTTTTTTTTTTTTTTGAAAACATGCCGTCGGCAGGTTTTCAAAATTGCGAGTCTAAAGTCGGAAAATTCGAACTGATACAACTTTCAGGTCCCTCCCCCAACCTCTAACAAGCTCCGAATCCCCCCCAAACCCCTCCCCCTCTGTGGACGAGGTTGTGCACGTGAGTTCACACCAGTGTGAGCGCACACAAGCTGGGGCAGACTCACGCTCAGCGGCGTGTGCACAAGCTGTGATTGACAGGTAGGATTTCTCCACCCTAACTTGATTGGTTAAAAACAGCCGGGAGCGCTCGGTTTTTGCAAGCATGATTACAGGCTTCAAAGGGAGCTACAGATTTCGTTATTTTTCCTAAACAGCCTATTTAATATTCTACTTCCAGAATCCCATGACAGTTCAAGCTAATATGACTAAAAAAAAGTTGCCGACCGCAGCTATTTTTTGGGGCTTTTTATGCCTTTAATGTTAGGACAGTTTGAGAGAGACAGGAAGCAGGGGGCAGAAAGAGGGGAAAGACACGCAGCACAGGGCCGCCCGGTGCGGGAGTCGAACCGGGGCCAGCCGCATTGAATTAATTTACACTGAAACTTGATTTAAAGAAAATAAATCGTGGTTGAAATCGAAATCGCAATCTCTGCCAGAAAAATCGCAATTTCAATTTTTTCTTAAAATCGTTCAGCCCTAAAGTAAACTACTGAAAATTGCTGCTGTCATTTGATTCTTTTAATAAGCTATGATCCAAGGTTTTGAACAGGCGTGATACTGGTGTGTGGCCACAGCGTGCACATCTGATGTTGCTCACAGTGGTCCTCAGTGGTGTGTGGCCAGACACATGAAAAATTAGAGGGAACATTGCATGGCATATTTAGAGCTCTTCATCAGATCAATGAGAATACTGTTGTGCGTGTAAATGCACCCCGAGTTGGTGCCGATTGCATGGATTTTGTGTAGGAAAAAAAAAAAAAAAAAAAAATTGCAAAGCACCAAAGAAGCCCTAAGGTTCAGTCGACCGTGCTTCAGGTTTATTCCGACATAACAGCGGGGAAATACCAATCCCAAGTGACAAACATTTCTCTTACACATGCCCACCATAAGTGCAGTCTGAGATGAGATAAGTGAACAGAAATCCGTCATCTGCTCAACAGATGAACACATGTTGGAACCAACAGACCTGTGAGTCCATGCAGGTTTTAGTGAGTGAACACACAGCCCGCAGTGGTCTACAGCTACCTGAGCAGGTCTGGACGCGGTGCAAACAACCTGAACTGGACTGTTGGGCCTGCTGTTAGTCCTGCTCGACACCCAGTGGACCTGATCGTTAAAAGGCCTGAGATCCTCAGGGTCCATCTGCTGGGACAGGGAAGCCATCGAAAGAAAGGAGAGGGGACAGAAGGAAGGATGGATACATGAGGTTTCTGGGACTTCCAGCCATCCTGTGGGAAATCATCCTTATTAAGTCGAAACGGAAAATCCAAGTGGAATTTTTTCTTTTTTGGTGCCATGACAAACACTCGAGCATGAGAAAAGAAGAGGACTGGGTCTGGTTGTAGTTATACCAGTGCTGAAACATTTCTTAAAAAAAAAAAAAAAAAAAAAGGGTTCCCGTCCGACTGTGAGCAGCGGGTCGGCATCAGAGAAGGAATTCAATACATTTTTCTCTGAATCCCTAAATGCATTTTAGATTTTCATTTAAATTTCCTACATTCAGTGGATCATGAAATAAAAGATAAATTCCGGATTTTTACTTCGACTTAAAATGTGAAGGAAGACCATTTCCCTGTAGTGTACAACCATGTCAGCTCTCACTTCTAGTTTGTAACAGACAGCATCTTTTTATCTTAGTAAAAATGTACTGTAAGTAAGCAAGTAGGAAAGAGAAAACATAATGCTGCAGAGTGGATTTTTTCTTTCTTTTGTGTCTTTCTAATGGCTTTTTAGTTAATGATGTGGGGCCGCGAGTAAAATCTAAAGTTTAAGTGAAAATCACCCCATTTCTAAAACTTCTGATGGGAACTTTGTTTCATTGGTCATTTCATTGACCCATCGTTTAACCGATTGTTCGGAAAAATCGAAACATTGTACGGCTATGACCGCTATCGTTTGTTGTCACAGTGTGAACGGGGGTTCGGTGCAATTTATGTTTTGTCCAAATTATTTACTAAAATCTACTGTAGCTGCAATTTTGGGACAGTCGCTGAGTAAAAAGTCAACTATAATCACTAAAGTAAGTCCAATCCATTCTCAGCAACTCTTGACACGTTAGTTACCCTTTAAAGGATTCTGTAAGCATCTCGTGAGAAAAACCTTATACCGTATTTTCAGGACTATAAGTCGCTCCGGAGTATAAAGGCTGATTTATGGTCGTCCACGGAGAGCCCTTTCCATCTATCCATCGAGGCAACGGAGACAGCAAGGGTTGTGATTGGTCGGCTAATTTTACTACATCATTTCCGGAATCACTTTTCTGGTTAGTTAGTTCCCTCCTCTCACAACAACAACACCGCCATTTTTTGAAAGAGTTTACTGTGTGCCGGTCAACATTTCAAGCCATCTTGAACATTTCAACAACTCCAACAACAGTCTTTCTCTCTCGGTCGCCATCGTTCACTGTGAGGAGTGGAACGGAGACGGAAGGTAAACAATCGATCAACGACTTTCACGATAGACCTCGCGAGATTGGGTCGTTAGCGACGCCTACTGATCGGGAGGTGAATTGCCTTGCGTATCCGACAGCCCGACGGAGAACTTCGAAAGGACGGACTACAGAGACGCATTGATGGATAGCGACGGAGAAGCATACTGAGGCCTTAAGTTGCATTTATTTATGGACAGTATTTATGTCTGCGGGCAGTTTCTGACACACCGCTGTCCGTGCTCCGATAGGGAGATGGTTGCGTTGCATGAAGCGGTAACACCAAGAAGGCCCGCCTTTAAAGTAATTTATATTCATCTCCTCGGCAAGTACCAGGGCGTGTAGACACAACTGCACCGTTGACGAGCCTCCTGGCAGTACGTTGTTCAAGCATCCACCTGTGGACTCGTTCCTCCAGCTGTGGCCATCTTGCTTTTAGCCCACGATTAGCTTTCTTTGTTTTCTTCATTGCAGTAAGCTCGACCTCTGCTTTTCACCAGTCCCTCACCAGTTTCTCACTCACTCCAAACTTTCTTTCTGCTGCTCGATCACCGTTTTCCGTTGCGTATTTAACCATCTGCAGTTTGTAAGCTGCAGAATAGGATTTCCTTTTTGGCGGCATTTTGTTTGTGTTCAGTCTTTCTCGGTTGTCTTTAAGTTAATGTTTCGGTTAATTTTTCCAGTGGTACAGGAGCAGCATATAGTTGTCACAAGCCTAGAGTGTCCTCTCCCAGTTGTAGATGGCAATGCTTACTCCTTGGTTCATGTCAGTCAGTATGATTTAACATTTAAAAACATGTTAATTTATAGATATTTTGATATTTAAGTCGCAGGAGCAACCAAACTATGAAAAAAAATGCAACTAATAGTCCTGAAAATACGGTAATGCCATTTAAAAACTACACGATGCATTTGTAGGTGTTTAAAAAGTGAGCCTGTGTAACACAGAATGTTTCTACTGAATGCGTCTACAAGCTGTGATGAGCCTCTGTAACAAATGTGCCTGGAAGTACAGGTGTACTAACAGGCATCTTCCAAACAGGTGGAGAAAAAGTAGAAGGATCTATGAAGACACCAAAGGTGAGGAGAAGCTGCATCTGTGCACATGTACATGAAGCTGGATCAGTGTGGACCGGAGGGTGTGTGAAACTGTACACAGGTGGGTTCAAACAGTCAAACTGTGGGAGGACTGTATTCACCGTTCTCTGGGATAGCCGCCTGGGTCCGAGCTTTACTCTCCGGACAGGCTCTTCGTCTTCCTCATCTTCCTTCGCTTGGTCGCGCTTTGCAAACACCGGCAGACAAAGACGTAAGAGCTTCATTTAGAACCCACTTTAATTGCAGTTCCAGATGGCCCACGGTATCAGGCTACATTTAATGATGTCAAAGAGAGGTTTGATTAGCGTACCATGATTTGGAAGAACACGTGAAATTAACACGCCGTCGCCCATCGTGCTCCTTCTCATATGGACATAAAAGTCATGACAGTCAACCTAAATTTCAATGACTCTGAACAAATTTGCTCACACACACACACACACACACACACACTTACTCTGCTATCCTTATTAGGACATGGTATTAACCTCCAAACCCTAACCTCAACTCCCACCTTAGCCCTAACCCTCACCGGAACCCCATATGATGTTCTACATCTTCAGGAACATGCTTTGGTCCCCACAAGGTCAGTGAATATCCTAGATAAGGTCCAAATGAGGGAACCGAAATGAGAACACGCATACACTGAGGCAGGCAGACAGACAGACAGACAGACAGACAGCCCCTCCTCCATTGCTTATATCAGATTATTAGAGGCAGCCCACCAGTTTTCACATGCCTCTCATTCCTGAAGCATCAGCTCAACAGATGCACCGTCTCTGTATGAGCAGCAGGAGGAGCTGTTAGCTGTAAGAGGGAACAGCAAAAGCATACAGCTGGATCCCAGCCTGCGCATGCGGGAGGAGGCACACCGCTGTGATTTATCCACAAGAGGCTGTTCACACCAAGTTTCTAAAAGACAAAGCTAAAACCAAGGGGGAAACTTTCAAGAGGCAAACCTAAAACAGAGCGTCTGAAATTCTCAGTTTTGGCAACAACAGCTGTGGTGGATGGAGGAGAAAGGAGGGTGGGGGAACAGAGAAAAGTCTGTTGAGAAGTTTAAAGAATAGTGCATGTGCGAGGCAGCAGCTAATCCATATCATGTGCTTTGAATCTGGCAAGCAGCACTGATACGCTGAACCAACAGTGTAAATCTCAGCTGGGTGTGACTGCACTCCAGTATAAAAGGAAGGGAAGGGAAGGAAAAAAAAAAAACCTTCCTTTGCCAGGTTCAGAGGAAACTAATGAAAGGCAGCTGCCGTGTCCCTCCTGCCTGCTTCACAGCACAAATCAGAGGTGGACGGAGGACAAACTGTTCAAGTTTGTTTTTCTGTCTTTTTAAATTCCAGTCACTGAGCATTCAAACAATGGTGCTCAGATCACCATCCATGTCACCAGAATTCTGACCCAGTAAATCAAAGTGAAGCCCCCTGATCCCACCCTCACACACATCAGAAGTGGAAGAAGTCATTTTAGAGAAAGGAGGACTCTCAGTGTGACTAGCTGCTTTTCTTCTACCACCAACAGTAGGAATAAACATCTTTAACTTTACTTTCATGAAATTTTCAACTAAATGTTTTACAACAACACTTGGCCATTTACTTTTCTACCTATGATGGCTTGTTGCTGCATCCATTAAGCTGTGGATATGCCCGATGTTATCATCTGTGCTGCTGTGCACATGACATGACCTCTTACAGGCTTGTGTGTAATCGTGCTCGTCACACACACACACAACAGGACATACACCAACAGACACCGATTCTGGTCACCAGCTTGTTGATCGATGCACCGGTGATCGTGACGCTGCCTCAGGACCAACTGTGGTGTGGTATTGAAGAAGGCCCCGAAACGAGAGACAAAATGGGGACAACACCAGGTGCATTTAGCCTGGAGCATCCAATCAATGAGCCGATTGGTGCGCGACAGCCTGTGAAATCTGGCTCGAGTTTAAAACGGTTCCCTTTTTACTCTCAACAGAGTGTTGATTCGCAGCATTGAGTTCACATTTCATTCGTAACCGCAGCAAAACATTCAATTTCCTGAATTTCCACTCAAATTCCATGGACAACGGTAATTTATTTGACACTTTTGGTGACCTCAGTCAGGGGCAGAAGAACGTTTAGGGTGCGCAATTTACTTTTTAAAATGTGCTGTAATATTTGTGAGGACACAAACCTAACGTAGATCAGAGTTGGAGGGGAAAGTGTATTTTACTTTAATTCAGAGATGTTGTGTAAAAGTGGTCACTGATTCTGGTCCAACAAGAGCGTGGCATAGAAAGGTCTCAAACTTCAGTGGAAGCATTATAACAAAATTGTATTTCCACCAGGTAATAGACCGCTCCCCCATCACTCAGGTTAGACCAGCAGAATCACATACGATCGACAATCAAACTGATGCTCTATCAGACTTCAGATAAACACCACTCACTCGGATGTGTGTGTGTTCAGATCGGCAGCGCTGCTAAAAACAAGTCATGACAACCAGGATTATTTCTGCTGCTGAGAGCTTCCTTTTGGTCCTGCGGGCAGTCAGCATGGCAGCGCAGACTCGTGTGTTTACGTTCCACTTTGGCTCTAAAAAGTTTGAAAAGCACTTTCTTACCGTTTGGTGCTGGCTGCTGCGGGCGCGGGTGGTGACAGGGGTCTTCCCTCTGCTCCTCAATGGTCTGTCCACCACTGGAACTGGTTCCGGTTCTGGTTCAGGTTCTGTTACAGGCTCTGGTTCTGGTGCTGCTATCACATCTGAAAAAGCAGCGCAGTTCAGAAACACCGCTTCACACGGTGGAGCGTACAGGTGGGCTTCAGTAATCAACAATAAAATGTTACTTTACATCGGTACCAATTATATTAATACCTTATCTTTAGGGCTGGGCGAGTTAACTCGTTATTATCGCGTTAACTCGTTAATTATTTAAAGCCGATAAATATTTGATCACGCATTAAAGCAGGTTTTATTATTATTATTATTATTTTTAATTTAAAAACATTTTTTGGGGGGCTTTTGTGCCTTTAATGGATAGGAAAGTTCAGAGAGACAGGAAGCAGGGGGCAGAGAAAGGGGGGGGAAAGTAATTGAAAAAAAAGAAAGTAATCGGCAGATCCACCAAACATGGAGAAGGGTACGGAGCTTTTACTCGGCCGTTTTCATTTTAAAGTTCTTCCAGACGGCGGAGTCGACAGAACCAAAGTCATCTGTAAACACTGCCAAGTTGAATTGTCTTCTCAGCGTAGTAGTTCCAGTCTAAAATATCACTTAAAGGCAAAACACACAACTGATAGCAGCAAGTCATTCAAGGAAACAGACAGTGGAGCGAGGCTTCTACATAAAAACTACAGAAAGATGCTGATGTTAAAAGTGTGTTTGCACAACAAATGTTATGGCACTTTCATTCATATGGCAGCACATTTAAAATAAAACTAAATGCTAAAAGCTAAACACTACTTTTGAATTAATTTTTGGATTTTGCGTACAAATGCGATTAATCGTGATTAATCAGGGAAATCATGTGATTAATTAGATTAGAAATTTTGTTTTGTCCTTGCCCAGCACTACTTATTTTCAAGGTAGGGCTGTCACATTCCAGAATTTCTAACTCAATACAGATACTCTGGAAAATACTTAATAGTCAATACCACGGAGGGAAAAGTGACAAATTGGCTCTTCTATTGCATTTTAAAGAAAGAAATGTCACAAAGTAGAATTTTACCAGCAAAAAAATATTAATAGTAATTAAAAAAAAAAAGCTGGTATTTATGTAGACAAAACTGTCTGTACATAACGGAAACATGTATCGGTAATGGTAGAATAGATATTCCACCATTGTTGCATTTAAATTCTATTAATTTAGTCGACCTCCAAAAAGAGCTGCACACATACGGTCACAGTCACTTGACAGCTCCTCAGCAACATGGTTGGATGTTCTGAAGCTTACTGGCAACTCAGTCAGACTGATTAGTTGCTACCATGCTTTAAAAAGGTGACCTATTATTATTTGTCCTTTTTTAATGATTTGACAAAGTCTTATTGAGATGGATGAGAAAGGCTCTGTTGAAAGCATCAGGTGGTTTAAGCGCAGTGGCCTCCCTCACTCCACTCGGCCCTGCCTTCACACCTCCCTGTTTACAGTCTCTCTGCCCACACCCCGTCCTTCTGGTCAGGTCAGCAGCTACTCAGGAGACAACCGGTGTTGTGTTGAAAACACAAAATTGCGGGGTTGTCTTTAGCTCCTTCCTCTCACAACAACACCGCCATTTTTGAAAGAGTTTACTGTGTGGCCGGTCAACATTTGGTCAAAATTATTTGCATTTCAATTTCAACAAGCTCCAACTCCAACAACAGTCTTTCTCTCTCGGTCGCCATCGTTCACTGTGAGGAGTGGAACGGAGCCGGAAGGTAAACAATCAATCAACGACTTTCACGATAGACGTCGCGAGATTGGGTCGTCTAACGTAGCGACGCCTACTGATCGGGAGGTGAATTGCCTTGCGTATCCGACATCCCGACGGAGAACTTCGAAAGGTTTAGTGACCGCGGAGTCGGATAGCGACGGAGAAGCATACCGAGGCCTTTAGTGTTAGCTACTGCTGAACGAAAAATAATAAAGCCTAATGAATTATTTCTCAGATATTTACATTTCCCTATCTGACGTTCGGGCACTTAAGAGTTGGAATTGATCCCTCTTTGAGGCTCAGTTTCTTCAGACCAGAATTGAACAGTCCGATGGACACTGGTTCAGTCTTCAGTCTAACTCTTGCTACCACACTGCCCTCAAATACAGTTTATCCACTGAGCTCTTCTATATCCTGAGGTTGGTGGTGGATGTAAGATCCAGGCTCCTCGGTACAGCTGACACCAGAACATTTCCAAATTTAGCTGGCTTCATCGGTCAAGCAGGTTGGATGCAAGCCAACCTTGCATCCAACCTGAGTCACGTATATTTGAAATGAAAGTGGGAGTTTTACACCTGCTGGTGACTTCGGGCAATCTAATATATGAAAAAAAAAGGTACCCGTTCCACAAAACAGCCCTTTAAAATGCTACAAACAGACCTGCTGCAGTTCAGTTGACCTTCTGGAGTGCCTTAATAAGAGTTTGTGGTTGAGTCAGCAGACTCGTTATCCTACAAATGTTGGGCCACAACGACAGCTGTACGTGAAATACACAGCCCTCCTTTCTTTTCAATACATTTACCTCTTAAAGCGTGTGACTGTTTCACGTGGAAGATGTAGAGGTTTGCCTGCTGATCCCAGACCCGATCCTCATAATTTACTCATTAGTTTGAAAAAAAAAAGAAGAAAAAAAAGAAAACAAAAAAAGTTTTCTTTAAAAATGCTAAGGACCCAAATCTGTAAGAATGTTCTTACCGTCTTCCTTGTCGCTGTAGACGTCAGATTCAGAGTTGCCGTTGTGGTTAACTTGGATGTCTGTAGGAGGCAGCTGTGGCACAGGCAGCTGTGCATCACCATCATCCAGCAGCTTCTGCAGCTTCTTCTCATACAGCATACGGGTGGAGGCTGGGAGGAGCAGCGGTGGGAGACATTTAATTTAACATGCACAACCACACTGCGTGTGAATAGCAATGAGATTGCGACATGGTATGGGTAAAGAGCTAAAGATCATTTAGGTTTTTACAAGCTTGGGCGGTTTATTCACGTAAAAAAAAAAAAAAAAAAAAAAAAAAAAAAAAAAAAAAAAAAGGCTGCAGGGCCTCTTGAAGCTCATCAAGAGAATGCCAAGAGTGTGCGAAGCAGTAATCAAAGCAAAAGGTGGCTACTTTGAAGAACCTATAATATAGGACATATTTTCAGTTGTTTCACACTTTTTTGTTAAGTGTATAATTCCACATGTGTTAATTCATAGTTTTGATGCCTTCAGTGTGAATCTACAATCTTCATAGTCATGAAAACTCTTTGAATGAGAAGGTGTGTCCAAACTTTTGGTCTGTACTGTACATGGAAGAGGAAGTATGTTAACGGAGGACGATGAGGGATAAATATATGAATAGAATAGGGTTAATTGTTATATTGTAATTTAATTAGTATATGGTATATATTAATTATTGGGATAGTTAGTTATATATATATATATATATATATATATATATATATTTATTTACATTTAGATTTACAAGGATATGTGTGTAGTATATATTTATTTAGATATTTAGGAAGTGTATATATGGCATATATTTATATAGGTGTATTGTAGTTAGGATTTAAAAACTGTAGAGTAGTTAAAAAGGAGCGGAAAACTAAAAAAGTATTGTACTTCTTCCCATTCCTTTTTCGAACAATGTGTGGTGTTTTGTTATGTATTAGCACTTTATGTGATTGAATTTTTTCTTTTTTTTTAATTTCTCTCTTTTTTATGTACAAATAGTTACATACATTTCCTTTTTTATACATGTTCAAAAAAAAAAATAAAAAAAATCTATCAATCAATTAATATATAAACAAAGTGCAGTATTTTTACTTTTGAAAGACATTAAATGAGTTCCCTTAGGTTGTGGTATATGAGCTGTATTTATATTAGGGGACGATATGCTTTGGTCATGATTCGATTGTATCACGATTCTTGATAATTGCGATTCGATATAATACATGAATCGTTTTTTTTCGCCCACCCCTAATTTATATAGCACTTTTCTAGTTGACAAATCAAAGTGGTTTTACAGTACAAGCATCATTCACCTATTCACACACACTATGTCTCAATCTATTAAATTTTACTGGCAACACAAGGCTTTTTTCCTCCATCACACACCAATGGACTCATCAGTAGGCAACATGGGGTTCAATATCTTGCCCAAGAACACTGTCCACGTAAACATAAAGAAAAAAAATAGTACTAATAATCAGCTGGTTCCAATCAATCGTAACCTAGCACACAGCTGAGACGATGCAATGCAGCTTCAGGACAAGTCTGGCTTCCTCTAAGTGGCCCAAGCCAAAGCCCACACTTAAGATGGATTTCTCTGCAGATGGCAGTTCATAGATGCTCCCATCCAATCCGACAGGACTGGACAGCACCCGAAAGAAGAATGCGATAACAGTGTTTCCCGCAGCGCATTATAGTCAAGGCGGCCGCCTTAGCAAACTCGCACTGCCGCCTTGCCAACGTTCCCAAAAAATAAATAAATGTATTTTTTATTAAACCGAAGTAATAATGCTTTGCCAGGCTCAGACATTAAAGGATAAGACCGGTTTTTTGACATTGGGCCCTTGATTTCACATTATAACATGATGTTCTACTCACCCCTGCTTGTTGTTGGTCATTTGGAGCTGTTCCGAAGATATTCGCGAGGCGTCTGGCTGCTCTCTTGAGATATTCGGCCATGAAACGGTTTCCTATGGGCAAGCTTATACAGGCACAAACTATGCTGTTTATAATTTATTAATTACTGTACACTAGCACTGATAACATGGAGGTGCGTCGCTTACTTAAAAAAATCCGGGTTACTGTCATTTTTTTTGTCGTAAAGTGGGTGTTACTGACGTCATCGTCGTGCTACTGCCACAGACAGCCCACAGACCTGCTGCCTATTTATTCATTCGGCTAAAATTCAAAATTAGTAACCCGGATTTTTTTTAAGTAAGCGACGCACCTCCACGTTATCAGTGCTAGTGTAGAGTAATTAATAAATTATAAACAGCATAGTTTGTGCCTGTATAACGTTGCCCATAGGAAACCGTTTCATGGCCGAATATCTCAAGAGAGCAGCCAGACGCCTCGCGAATATCTTCGGAACAGCTCCAAATGTTCAACAACAAGCAGGGGTGAGTAGAACATCATGTTATAATGTGAAATCAAGGGCCCAATGTCAAAAAACCGGTCTTATCCTTTAAAAGACAGCATTGATAACATTGAATTGCAACACCTACTGGTTGTTAATGTAAATAGTTAATAATGTAAATAAAAAAAGTGTTACAGCTCTTAAAAAGCTTCGTTATTGCTCTAACAGCCCCCGTCCCAGTCCAAGTACCTAGGCCCCCCCCCCCCGCCACCCGACGGAACGCTATCCGCGCAAAACCCCTGGTCCCGGCCGACGACTCACCACCTTGACTAAGCAATTTCCTGCGGGAAACACTGGATAAACTGCCCAAAGTCAAAAGGGCTGCTTCAACATCTGTATACTTTTGAATGTTGAGTTGCTAACACATGCGCAACCCATTTCATATTGATCATTTTATGGAAAAAAAACAAACAAACCCAGAGGATTCGATTTTACCCCCTCAAAAAAACGACAAAAATATTAGCCGAATCCTGACATGGCAACGACTCTGATCACATGTAAAACTATCCAACAGTGTACGAAATGCTTCTGCATGCTGCTTGTTATACGTTTCATCCAGTAAGACGGCTCAAGCAAACACTTATTAATTACTCATAGGGGTGCCCAGTAGTTCAACAGGTAGAGCAGGTGCCTCATGGACAAAAGCTTAAGGGTCCTCGAAGCTGCCAGCTTGAGTTTGAGTCCCGGCTCGGGCCCCTTGCTGCATTTCACCCCCTCTCTCTGCATCCAATTTCCTGTCTAGCAGATTTTATATAAAGGCCACTAGAGCTTTAAAATAATTAATACGTTTCCACTGTTGTGGCTCCTCTACATTCCATCTACGGTTCGGCTCATCAAGAAGCAGCCTACTGTTAGTCAAAAAAATAAAACCATAAAATAAAAAAACATAATCCATAGATTAGAGGTAAGCCGCATCATATTGTTGCCTGCATGTCTGTGGTGACATTTTTAGACTGTTGGTATGAGGAAACATTGTGAATAGAAGCTGTGGAGACTTCTCTGGAAGCTGTAATACAAACCAACTAAAAAAAAACTAACTTTTCCTAGTTTGATTTTTTTCCCCATTAACACGTCAAACTTGAATCTGGCACATGACAGCCTAAACGTTTAGTTCCCAAACAACAAAGAAAGAAACTGATGGAGGGCTAATTGAAAAATGGGTCAAACATGTCAGCCACATCCCGTGTGGACAGTGCATCGCCAACACAAAACACTCTTCCACGTGTGATCATCGCAGTCATGTATACATATGCTGAGGAGCACTCACCTACGATGGGGCCCGCATCCACTCCGTGCTTCATCAGCTCGTCCCTCAGGCCCTCGTCTGAGAGTGCCGTCACGTCGAGCTCGTCCGGCTGGACCTTGTCTGTTTTCCGGGTGGCTTTCTGTGGCACAACAGCAGCCAGTCAAAACCTCATTAAAGTCATGGATTTATTTCTATTCAGCCCGGAGTGGCATCAAAACAGCTGGGGTGGCAGTTGACCTGACGTGTTCCCCAACACGTGTCTGTAGCAGACCTGGTGCAGTTAACTCTCTTATTACCCAAATACTTCAAATCAAAACAGGTCAACACAAAAGTTCCTTTGTTCACACAAACTGACACTCAGTCCAACAGAATCCCATTTATCAAAGGGCTGCACCACAAAGACAGATTTAGTGGTTTCGTAAGGTCAGATTTTCAGTGTCATGAAGGCAGCTCTGACCTGGATGTGTCACGATGGGACAGTTTATGTCCAATAGTTTGTCATTTTTTAGTGCTTTGTTAATAATCAATCATTAAAAAACAGTCATGTAGTCAGTTGGTGCATCACATTTAAACTAGAAACTATGAAATCTTTGTAATACTTAGACAATTTAAAGCCATCACAAAATAAAAGGAATAATTATCCCAAAAAATATAATAAACATGCTGTAGTCAGCGAACACAAGTGCATGAAACAAGCATACGTGGGATTTCAACATTTTAGATAAAGAAATGACAATGCCCCATCTATAATATCTAAACTAAATTTGTGGAAGGATCAATAATGTGTACAGATGCACATGCACACACATGTTGACAAGAAGAGATTTTAAATTTAAATAAATAAAAAAATAAAAGAATCAAACAAAACAGCAGAGGGACAGAGATGGCTCTCTGAGCAGTTGCTCCAGGCGTTTCATGATAGCAAACAGCATGCAGAACTGAAGCTGCCCCTCACACACCAGCCCACAGGAAATTACAGTGCGTTTGAAGCCAGCAGGCTGAAACGACACCTTGGCTCACAGCCAAAAAAAGAATCTGCCTCGCAGTAAGCGCAACGAGAAAATCAAAGTTTTAAAAACACGTTTTGTACGCGCAGTACAAGCCATCTATAATACTGGCAGACTGTGAAACTACACAGCTGCTGCAGCCAAAACAGGAAGGAAAGCAGACAAAAGTGGAAACACGAATGCCGACAGCGTAATGTGCAAATTAAAAAGCTGATCAGTATCACTGCCACATCATTATAGCATGGGGAGTTCAGATCTTTATGCGATTGTGTACTTTATTAAATGAACGCAATGCAGATGCAATCTGTTTTGTTTGTCCTTAATGCTCTTTGCACCAAATTAAGTTGTGATGGGTCGGGAGCGTGTGCTTTTACACGTGTTGATCTCTCATCTCGAAACCAAACCTAATCTAATCTAATCTCGAGCAGTTGCCATGAGTTGCCATGCTGATTAGGGCTGTAGCGATACACTAATCTCACGATACACAAAAAAAAAAAAAAAAAAAAAAGGGACAGTGTGATTTGACATGAATCGTTGCTGATTGGACTGGTGGTCCAACCTTTGAACCGGAAGGACAACACCGCCAGACAAACAGAAACCAACGAACATATCACAAACGTGAGAGCTGTGCACTTTATACAACATTTTTATGAACCAATTTATCACGGTTTTGTATAATGTGACCCCCTGGCATTGTATTACCTTAATATTTTGTGTTTTCACTAATTGCAACGTCAGACTTTTCAATAAAGTTTGCTTTAAAAAAAAACTAAAAATGAAATTGAAAAAAATAAATAAAAATCGATATAGATCGCAGTATCGATAAAATTGCTCAGCCCTAATGCTGATACATCTTGTATGAAATTAAACAGCTCTGAGATAATGAAAACCCAGAGCAGAGTTACCTTGCTGAGCCACGAATCCTGCTCGACTGTACGGCCCCTTGTACAGACAAGTCTGATTTGTCTCATACAATTAGTTTACTTCTCACCATCTGCACCATAGTCTAGGGTGCCTGGGCGAAAGCCGACTGTTGACTCTGTCAAACAGTCTGGGAAAACCCAAGAGGAATCCGTTTCCATGGAGGGCGGGACTTTACCCAGCAACTTAAATTCATTGGAGTAACGGAGTTCCCTTAACCAATCATAATGTTTAGAAATGACGTTGGTTATGCGCCGAGGTTCATGCTCGCGAATCACGCTTCCCACATCCGCTTTCATTATACCGGTACCATTTGATAAATCAAACTTTTCCCAAAGCCAGTTGGAAGGAGAGCTACGACATCCTTGCCACTAACAAAATTGACGAGGCATTCCTCTTGCTCTCGTTTTAATTGTGTAATGCTCTCCAGAGTTGAGACAACTTCATGGATAGCTTCTAGCGTTCTTCTGTCGCCATGTTTATTTCCGCTGCGGTTGAACTACAATTACATGGACTACAATGGACTCCGCGCGTGAGTTCTGCGTCACCACTCACAACTGTTTGCTGATTGGCAAAACACTGAGCGAACCGAGGTAGGGGGATTTGGCCAGACTATGTGCGGAGCCAAAATCTTTGGGCGGAAGTACATAGGATGGCGTCGCCAGGCTAAGTCTAGGGTGCCTGGCATGCAGGTATTTTGTGCAACGCAAGCTCAGCTGTGCTGTGGGTACGAAGGCAACAAGATGCAGGTGGGGCTATAAACTCTAGGGGTGTGAAAAATAATCGTCATGACGATGCATCGCGATTCTAATTTTCGCAATTCTAATTTTCGCAATCTACTGCATCGATTCTTGACGCCAAGTATCGATTATTTAAAAAAAAAAAAAAAAAAAAAAAAAAAAAAAATTTAGTTTTATGCCTTTAATGATAGGACACATGCAATTGATGCATTTCGCTGCAAGGGATGTTTGCAATATTTTTATATATATTTTTTTAATAGTTTTATAAATCCAATGCACTTTTTGTGATGAGTGTGTCCAGTAATATTTGTTTTAATGGCAATACCTCCGAAAGTTGTTTCAATAAATACAGTTATGAATTGATTATATTTGAGTTATGTATCAATTGAAGACACTATCCAGATCATACACAGCTAGTCAGCCACTGGTAATGGCTGTATTATTTTTTTTAATTATGTTCAGTGAAATTTCGCAATGCATCGTGATGCATCGCAATAATTCAAGTATCGTGATGCATCGTGATAGTATCGCATCGCAGCATGTGAATCGTGATTCGAATCGAATCGTGACTTCTTTGCCAATACCCACCCCTAATAAACTCTAGGCTAATAGGTGAAAGAGAAAAGCTCTTTTTAGATAGCCATAGGGCTGTCGCAGTTGAGGAATTCCCCCTGCGGTGAGTCAGGACGGTATTGTGGTACACAATATTATTGCACCATCTTTTTTTTTTTTCTTTTTTAAATATATCTAACAATGTCTAACAAATTTGTTTGTTGATTACTAAATTACTAAACTCATTGCAATGTTTCCTCTGAAACATGGCGCTTACACATTTAAAAAAGGTTATTCAATCTTAAGGTTAACACAAGAAATTTGTGCTAAAGAAAAAAAAAAAAAAAAAAAAAAAAAAGAAAAATGGACCAGACTCAGTGAATAATTCCCTATACTCCCTATTTAGCTCAGTGAGCAGAGCTGACCAACATGTCATTGGGGTGGGAACCTCCTTTCGGTGTTTTGTCTAGTTGGGCCCACGAAACCTCCAGAAGGCTAGACAGTGATCACTGGCATCCCAGAGTCCCCCCCTAATGCCAGCCATCACTGCTCCTCACACCACAACAACCTTTTTATTTACTTATTTATTTTTAAAAACCACAACCACAAGCTACCCCAGCTCTCACCAACTGCACACCATTCATATCAGAGTGGGGATACAAACCCTGGTTAGGGTAGGGGGTAGAAATAGAAGTGGTAAAGATAAGCAGGAATGGGATACAAACCCTGGTTCGAGTAGGGGGTAATGACAAAAATTAAACATTTTGGACCTGGGGCCGACGAAGCCTTTGCTCTCCTCCTCAACCAAAGGGGGAAAAAAAAAAAAAAAAAAAAAAAAAAAAAAAAAAAAAAAAAAAGACATGGCAATTTTATAACGCTTTTCGTTTGATTGAATGGAGAGCAAAGGGCGGGAACGGCACAGATGCTAGTGGTTTCTCCTACTGTTTGAACTTAAAACCTTTTTTTTTTTTTTTTTTTTAGATTAAGTATACAAAATGAGATGTACCAGGCACTACAACTTCACATTCATTCACACACACACACACACACAAAAAGGACGATGATTTATAGCTCGGTCATGTCCTTAACCTCAACCTGTTTGAGAGAGGATCTGAGAGGGGTGATAACATTTCCAGCGACACTGAAAACCCTCTCAGATGGTGCGCTCGTTGAGCAAATACACATGTACTTGCGTGCGACCGTGAAGAGCAAGGGGAAATCTCTCCTGGTTGTTGTGCCACCGTGCCAGGGGGTTTTCATTAGGGTCGATGGGTTCCAGGTCGGCTCTGGCGCTCTTCGGAACGGTTGCCGATGTGCTTGCCCGTGACTTCAGCAGGTCAACCAGATACCGTGTAACGGCGCCTGTTAGGCATTTATGTCCGTCACTGTCTCTGCTGTACTTGACGACTCGAGCAAAGGCTTCGCCGACTCCAAGCTGTCGGCCGGCCCCAACATGAGCTGCTCTGCGACTGTGTGGCAGGAGGCGGCGGACACCACGCCCAAATAGCTGGATGGTAACTTGCTAGGTGAGCCCTTAAATTAGTTGTTCCCTCGTTTTACTTGAACCGTTTTGCCGCAGATTTGACAGATTGTCTGGTTTCCTCTTTTCATTTGGCTGAAAGCCAAAATGCTCCCAGAGGGGCGAAGTAACATTTTAGTTTTGATATCAGTGCAACTGCCATCGTCTCCTTCTCAACGTGTGTTGTGCTGAGATCAGGTGACGTGCGGTGATGGCGGTGGCCCATCATGAAGCGCGGAGGGCTTCTTCACATCGCGATATTTCATTTTTGCGGTTACCGCGACAGCCCTAGCTAGCCGGAGTAGTTTTTGACAATACACACCATTTATGAAGACAAGTAATTCCAAGGCACACCTTCACAAGGTCTTAAGGGAATGTCTTTGGCATGCTTGGATCAAAACACCACAGAGGCAGGTATCAATTGACACCTTCATAGAATCAGATCATTTTACGGCATAGGGTGGTCCACTGGATTCCACTGAGCCCCAAAACAAAAAGCCAGAGTTGCGTTTGTTCTGAGTTTTTGCCATATTAAAGTGCAATAATAACTTTCTGAAAAGGAAAAAAAAATGGCACATTGTTTTTTTTCCCCTCAGAAAATGCAACAGGTTTCATGACTGAGCTGCACATCAGAGGAACAAAACCAATTTCTGCATTAAAGGCGGGGTAGGGGATCTTTTTCTGGAACATTTTTTTACATATTGCTTGAAATACTCTTCACACCCCCATTGCAACCAATTAATTAAAAGTTTTGACACAAATACGAAAAGTTTTAGTGGCCTCTAGAACGTACAATCTAGCAAAAACAGTATCCAATCATACTGAACGGACCGTTAACGATGATTGGATTCTGATGCGTCTATCAAACTGCAATCTGCTCCCCCCCCCCCTCCTTCCCCCTGTGTGCATACCCTGCTCCGTGAACGAATTACGCGTGCCCAGGAGCTTGGCAGGAAGCTAAACTAGAGCCAGCTTGGCTAGCACCTAGCATTATTAAACGTATAGTTAGCATAAACTAAATACGGCAACGATTGATGCTTGCTGTCAGAACAGCGCTCGTGCACCTTCGTGCTCGTTCATGTACTCTAGAGCCTTCGGGGGGAAAAGTGAAGAAAAGGGTTGGGACTTTTTACCTGTGTATTTTCAAAATGCAGCTTCGCTGGACTCAAAATCCAGGATCTCCTACCCTACCTTTAAGTGCCACATTAAAGAGTTTTTTTTTTTTTTTTAAAGAAAATCTACCAAAAAAAAAAAAAATAAATGTTTCTTCTAATAACATTATTTCAAGGTAAGAATACAACTTAAAACCAAGGCATAAATAGCCTTTAATAAATATTTACTATTATGAGTAAATATTATCTGATAAAATCCTTTTTGTTTGGTTCTAATTTCATGTAAAATGACAGAATATTAGTTCACAGCTTCAACGAAAATACCAGCAAGCTGGTGGCATAAAAATAAATAAATAATAATAATAATAATAATGAAAAATAAAAAATGTAGACGTCATTTGTCCAACAAAAAAAAAAAAAAAAAAGAAAGTTCTTTTTTTTTTTTTTTTTTTTAATATTAAAATAAAAATACAGGGCTGATATCAAAAAGTCACCATAATGCACAGTCCGCGCCTCGGGTAATTTATTAGCGTCCGTCTCAACTAACAAACACTGTTTTACAATAAAATGCTGATAATTTTACAGCCGAGTTTATTGGATGCGTAAACTTAGACCATTCTGACAAGATTCTGCTGCATCATTGACAAAGTCTGTTGTGGTGAGAAGCCCTCAAGTGGGAAGAGAACAACAAAGTCCTGCTTAAGGTAACAGCACAGCTTATATGTCTGAGGTCATAATCATTCAAATCGGATAATTTCCAGTATATAAATCCCTCCTATGTGAAGCAGATAGGAGGGGGTTCCCCTAAAATTTAGAAAAAATGATTTCAGTCCCTGCGTCTGCACTTCCGTTCAGGCAGCATGAACTGGAAACCTGCTGTCTGTTCAGGGTTACCACAGAGCCACATCATTACACCCACACCAAGGACCAGCTCCAGTGTTGTGAACTATTTTTAGTAAAAGCAGCTAAAGACTTCATTTGAGGCGAGTAGGTTATGCTGCGACTCTTTAACGAGGTAACCAAATAAAGAATAAATGGGTCGAGAGGCAAAGTTGGGACCTTATCAGATAGGGGAGCTCACACATTTAAACTGTATCTGGAGGGGGGGGGGGGACAAAAAAAAAAAAAAAAAAAAAAAAGGGGACATCCTGCGAGTGTGAAGGAGCTCAAGGATAAACAGTGGGGATCAGAAATTGGTCACGAGCTCCGGACATTCAAAGATCCTTCACCTTCATACTGCTGCGCATCCTCACGAATGAACCAAGTCAGTCCAGAGAGCCGGCACATGAGTAAGAAAGGCTTTCTGACCACTATCTCTATCAAAAATAAATAAATTAAATCAAGCTAATGTAGAATGCAGTCCGGTTAATCCAAAAGGGGGGAAGAACCTGAAAACATCTCTCTACCTGAAAAAAAAAAAAAAAAAAAAAAAAAAAGTTTCAGGTAGAGATGGGGATTGGAACTCTGGATTAAATGGGATCTGGGCTTTTTCCTCTACCCCGACTGCTGTTAATTTGAGCAGTGGGGTCTTTGCATAGTGGACAGTGAGAGTTCCTCTGCTGTTTGACTGAGCAGAGCAGGAGGCCAAAGCAGCTAAACAAAACTCTTTTACCACGAGAGCTGCAGCGAACCAATGAAAAAATGTGAGGAATGCAACGGGGAAAAATGCTCAGTGGTGATGGCGAGGTGCTGCTGTGGCTCAGAGCGTGTAACAAACGGAAGGCACACGGAGAGACCGTCCTCCTCAGCATCTGGCCATCAGAGGGCCCTCAGGAGGGTTTGTTCTGGATCTCAGCCCGGACATTTCATAACCACAGCAGTCTGGGGTGGAGAGTGAAGAGGAGGGGGTGGGAGCCATGTGCTTCCTCCTCGGTAGACACACCCATAATGCCACAACTGACCTCTGAGCGCATAGTTATATGAAGTAAACTTTACTACAAACACTGTCAGGACTTTCCTTTACTAGTACTCGCTGTGGTGGGACGTGTCAGAACCTGTGGCTGCATGCTGTAACTCACTGCTGGGCTGAGTAAGCAGGTTGGTTTACCCTGCCGAGGTTTACTACCAAATGTTTCCATACCTGCTGTCACACATTCTTCACGCTTGTTGTTTTCTAAACTTCACTACGAAATGATAAAAAAAAAAAAAAAAAAAAAACGCGTCAGTCGTGAAAACAACAGACCATTTCACGTTCTTTACGATAAGACTTCCCAACCTCAGCTAACCATTTAAAAAATGTCAGGAATGAATTTCTGAGCTGCCTGTCCACCTGCAGCCTTTAATCACTCAGAAATGCGAGCAATGGGTTCCAAAGACCATTACAAAAAGCCAGCCAACCACACACTTAACTTTCTTACCGTTTACAAACACACACATTTTTTTCCAGTTCCTTTTTTTTTTTTTTTTTTTAAAGCAAAGAATGTCCTGTTTAGAAGCCAAGTAGTAGTGCAACACCTCCCTATTGTACCATTCAGACTCAACCTGTGTTCACACATTAGCACCAGAGATGTTCAGGAAAAGGTCTGGAACATTTGGTTGTAATGTCTGTACAGTAGAACTGTAGAATAACCGTGAAATGTATCTGTTCACACAAACAAACACGTCACAGAGGGGGGACTTTGTGTTGGAGCTGAACTCTCCCGGCTGGAAATGTGTGCGAGTGTGGTGGTGGTTTACAGGTGTGATGCAGAAAATTCCTCTGTGAGAATTTGAGTTTTTTTTTTTCTTTAACAACAGAAGAGGCCCCTTATTGCATTGATAAGAGTACTGCATTTAACTGTACGTTTCGCTGGAGTGAATACTGCCGATATTTGTGTTCCAACGTGGCACTGCTGTTAAAGATCTCTCAGAGATTTGAGGGGAACTCCAGGGTGTGTGTATAAGTGTGAGTGTAAAACTTCAGAAACACCGAAGACACCCGGTACTTTTATTCACAGTGGCAATTTTTCATGAAACTAAATAGATTCCAGCATTAAGTCTAAGAAGGTTTAGTGGACATGTGCAGTGAGCTCCTGCTGCATTCTTAGGGCCCTTGCACTTCAATTTCTCTTGAACGCACAGGAAAAACAACCTCCAACTACAGACTCGGCTGAAAAAAATGCCGCCAACGAGTCTAACACAGTCGGGGGTGCATTATACACTGAAAAGTACGGTGGTCGACACGTGTAAACGGCAAAACAAATCAAACAGTAAAACCCTGCAAGAGAAAAATGCAGCAATCACAAAAAACGCCTGGAGCAAACGGCTAAACGACTGCAAGAGAGAAACGCACTGCAAACTTCAAAACACATGCAAGAGAGAAACGCTGCAAGTTCACTCAAAACACAACGGAAGTTCGCCAGACAACTAGGGGGTCTCGACTGGGAGATTGGAGGAGCTACGAAGGAGAAAAAAAGTCAAAAGGTACATTGTCCTTTATGTCAAGTGTTTAAAAAAAAAGACAAAGGACAACCCTTTGACTTTCTTCTCCTTCGTTACTATGGTCGATCTACCACAGTCGATCCCCTATCGGATATAGGGCCTATCCACACAGGTCGGGACCCCCTAGTGGCCTGGCGAACTTCCGTTGTGTTTTTCTCTCTTGCGTGTGTTTTGAAGTTTGCAGTGCATTTCTCTCTTGCGTGTGTTTTGAAGTTTGCAGCGCATTTCTCTCTTGCGTGTGTTTTGAAGTTTGCAGCGCATTTCTCTCTTGCGTGTGTTTTGAGGTTTGCAGCGCATTTCTCTCTTGCGTGTGTTTTGGAGTTTGCAGCGTTTCTCTTTCATGTGTTTTGAAATTGCAGCGTTTCTCTCTTTCATGTGTTTTGAAATTGCAGCGTTTCTCTCTTTCATGTGTTTTGAAATTGCAGCGTTTCTCTCTTTCATGTGTTTTGAAATTGCAGCGTTTCTCTCTTTCATGTGTTTTGAAATTGCAGCGTTTCTCTTTCATGTGTTTTGAAATTGCAGCGTTTCTCTTTCATGTGTTTTGAAATTGCAGCGTTTCTCTCTTTCATGTGTTTTGAAATTGCAGCGTTTCTCTCTTTCATGTGTTTTGAAATTGCAGCGTTTCTCTCTTTCATGTGTTTTGAAATTGCAGCGTTTCTCTCTTTCATGTGTTTTGAAATTGCAGCGTTTCTCTCTTTCATGTGTTTTGAAATTGCAGCGTTTCTCTCTTTCATGTGTTTTGAAATTGCAGCGTTTCTCTCTTTCATGTGTTTTGAAATTGCAGCGTTTCTCTTGCATGCGTTTTGAAATTGCAGCGTTTCTCTCTTTCATGTGTTTTGAAGTTTGTGTCGCGTGTGCTGTGGACGTTTTTGTGATTGCCGCATTTTGGTGTACAAGAGCCCTTACTGATGTGGAACCCTCCTACAGGGTTGTTCTGGGAAAGGCCGTTTTTAATCTGTCATTTAGACAAACAGAGAGAAAGACTAGTGCAACATTTGATCTTCTAACATGTAAACATCTCTCCTAAAAGACTGTAGCACAGTTCAAGTACATTCAAAGTTGAGGTAAATGTAGATTCAAATGAATGACGTTTAGTATAACAATATCGTGAACCTTCATCTGCAACTAAAACAAATATTCTTTCACACTGTGTCAGAACTGTTGCAGTTCTAACCTCAAATTCTCCCCACTGCCAATAATGGTCCACGATAGTCAAGCTCTCCTCAGAGTCGGAATCAAACAGGTTCCTTCAAGTCAAATTAAAGTCTTTTTAAGACCGTTTATAAAAAAAAAAAAAAAAAAAAAAAAACTATTTCACAGACCTATCGGCAAAGAAAACCTTTTTTTTTTTTAATTTGTTCATTTACTTCTCAAACAAATGAAAGTGTGGACTGTGTAAAGCATTGATGAAACATTGCAGCATAGTAGTAGTAAACGCCACAACATCACAGCACAGACAAGAAGCCAAACAGAGGTGTGACAAAAAAATCAAAGAAAATTTCAGCAGACCACAAAAAAAGTTAACCTGACACAGTTAAGTTGTTTTTTAACATTTGTTATGTTAGCTAGCTACTTATTCCATACTGGGAATATGGGGAGTAGAGAGAACTATAAATAATGAAAATCAACTAAAAAAAATGTGTCGTTTCGTTGAGGCTCTCATCCAACATAAGAACGGACGGTGATTTGTTTACCTTGGACACCAGTTCCTCTTTAATATACACAGCTAAACCAAACTTGGCTATGTACGCCGTTTTGTCGGGACCACAAGTAATTGTGGCAGCGATGTCGGAATCGGGGAACATGCATTTAAACAACTCTGAAATACCCTCGTTTCCATTATATGAATGGTGTTTGGCCATTGTGTTAGGAGTCCACAACACCTCTGCTTTCATGGTTGGTGTGGACCCAAAAGCTGTTCGCAGATCTACTCTAGTTGCGGTGACGGTCGTAACTTGAGGGGCTGGTTAACGTTATCTGCTAGCTCGGATACATTAATAGCTAACTGGCTAGCTTTGGCCGGTTGAAACACCCCGGCGATGGAAGGAGTTTGATCCTTCGCGTCAATATTATTTATTTGCTTGGAGGACTTGGCGTGAGACTAAAGCCTTCAAGCCCATGGTACCAAGCTGAATCCTCTTTTTGCACACTGTGCAAAAAGCCTCGTATACATTATTGTCCACTGGTTTTAACCAGTGACAAAATTACTCTTTCTCGCGCCACACTTCATTACATTTCCCCATAATCCCAGCAAGAAATGGGAAGCAAGGAAACACAAACAAATGTTAAAAAACAACATAACGGCGTAAGTTAAACTTTCTTGTTTTCTGCTGAGATTTGCCTTGATTTTTCACGCTTCTGCTTGGCTTGTTGCTGTGGTCTGTGTCAGTGCTGTAGCAATGTGATCGGACCCGGGGCGGAGCAGTAGCGTTCTCAATGATTGGTTCCGCCACTTTTCAAAAATAATAGTAGCCTAGTTGACAAATGAAACGTTTGAGGAGAATGCGATACGGAGAAGTTACTGCACAAATTTTAAGACCCAGATATCAAAATTCAAGACTTTTTCAAGTCTTTTTAAGGTATTATTTCCAAATTCATAAATTCAATGCTTTTAAGACTTTTTAAGACCCCGCGGGAACCCTGTGAGAGCCTCCCACTCTGAACCATTGCGCTTCAAATTGAGAAGAAAGAACAGGAAAGAACAGTCGGTATCTGGAGGGGCAGGACAGACAGCCAGGGCGTTATAGCTGCTCTTCCTTGATGTTCAGATAGGGAAATCTGGTTCAAAATCCCTGCACCCGGCCTCCACACACATCCAATTAGAAATGTATTATTGCGACAGCCCCACATCTCTCAGGTAAAACACAGCGGTAACAACTTTTGGGGAAGACCTTTGCATAATCGCATCTTCTACCTCCTCTGCATTTATGATGAATAAAGTAATTTGAAGGATGAGCGCACACACCTGCGGGTTTTTACAGAGGTTTTGGCCCTAGCTTCACTAGTTAATCAATTTGAGGTTTCTTTAGTTCCAATGAATAACTTTAAAAAAAAAAATAATAAAAATTCTGACTTGGCCACTTTTTCCACACTGGAGTACAAACACAGAACATAATGTTACAGTGATGTCAGACGAGAGAAAAAATGTGGGTGGAGCCTCACAATGAGGACCGGCGGCTCCGCCCCCAGGAATTCCTCTTAAACATTATCTGTCATATCTCATACTTTCCAACTGAGAAATTCAAAGATCCTTTACGAGCCCTCTCCACCATCACCCACAGACCGAGGCCTGGCAGACTGGTGAGACCCGTCTGGCCTGTGATACTAACCGAAAAAAAAAACACTGTGTCCCTCCCCTCATGTTGACATTTAGTTATACTCTGAAAACTTGACCATTCTGTGTGCACACCTTGCAGCACACAAAGAGCTGCAGTGCACCGGGGGAGCAGCTGCTTCACACTGCCACGTGACGTGTACCTGAGCAATTCGCAGCCGGGTGAGTTCACAGTGGAGACACGAGTGTAAACGTTCCCGCAACATCTGCACACCGTGGTGTTGTTCCCAGCTACAAGCCCGCTGTGAATGCACACAGCTGACATGTCATTACTCAGTCACCACCTTCTTTTTTGCCCACGCTTTACAGTCAGCCCCTTCCAACGTGAAGCCAGAGCCGAAACGTCCTACGGCACACCTGTTCCAGTTCAAATACACTTCAACACGGGCACTCATTTCCCCCCCATTCATCACTACTACAGCTGCAACTATCCATCAGGCCTCCCCACAGTCACAGAAAAACACCAACAATAGCTGCATTCAAACAGAGCAGTTCTAAGAACGGTCCTCCTCGAATTTGGTTCTGATAACTGTCCTTCCCCAGCGGAACTGTTTCAGTCTGCATTCGCACATGAGTCGGGACCTGATGGAGACTGATGGGACGCAACTGTCTGTGACAGTGACGTGTTACTTTAGCGCCACATTCAACAACGAAACAAAACACGCGAAAAGTAAGGAGAGAAAAAAAAAAAAAAAAAAAAAAAAACCACCACAAAAGCCGCATTCCCACTGTAAGAACCCTGGGTAGTTCCTATAACCTTTTAATCCACGGGGCCGTTTTCTCCCGCATTCGGACATACAGGAACTCGGGACCATCTCCCTCAGTTCCTGGAACCATTTTGGCTCCTTCTCCGAGGTCGGGTCTGTTCTGGGTTCTATAGGAACACATCTGATGGAGGTGGTTGGTGGTCGGTAGCTACGCCCCATGTCATGTTGTCACGGCTGAAATATTTACTCATACGACACGGACACAACCTGCGCGTGTTTAATAAGTTAAACTTACACGTTGTCTCCTTTGTCTGCAGCGCTCTGCTCTCCTTTCTTCCTTCATGAAATGAAAAAGTATCGCCTGCGCTCGATCCTTTGTCTCCTGACTCGCTCTGTGAGCTTTTCCAGCCTCGATGTTAGACGCCTGATGTGATCGTCCATGATTAATATCACCATCATGCAGATCATAAACACAGTGGCCTCCCCGCTCTCCGTATTAGCTTCTTGGTGGTGTTTTTTCTACTCTCCTTACATTTCGCGGGTTTTGTTTTGTTTTGTTTTGTTGTTGAATGTGGCGCTAAAGTAACACGTCACTATCGCAGACGGTTGCGTCCCATCAGTCTCTATCTGGTCCCGATTCATGTGCGAATGCAGACTGAAACAGTTCCGCTGGAGAAGGACAGTTATCAGAACGAAATTCGAGGAGGACCGTTCTTACAACGGCGTTCTTAGAACTGCTCTGTCCGAATGCGGCTAACGTGTAAGTTTAACTTATTAAACACGCGCCGGCTGTGTCCGTGTCGTATGAGTAAACATTTCAGCCGTGACAACGTGACAAGGGGCGTAGCTACCGACCACCAAACACCTCCGTCAGATGTGTTCCTAGAACCCAGAACAGACCCAGCCTCGGAGAAGGAGCTAAAATGTTTATAGGAACTGAGGGCCATGGCCCCGAGTTCCTGTATGTGCGAATGCGGGAAAAAACGGCCCGTTCCTGAAAAGGTTATAGGAACTACCCAAGGTTCTTACAGTGGGAATGCGGCTAATGTCTCACGTCCATCCTTGACTTACATGACTACGAATATATAACATTTCTTCTATCAACTCTAGAGTCAGTTTATTGACCTTCAACTCCTCAAAGCTAACTGCTTCCAGCTTCCTTGAACGCTTAAAATCTTCACCATCTAGGTTTGAAAGGACTGAAAGGCTGCTCGTATTCGAAAGTCGGCATTCTCCAGAAGTCACTCTGCAGAGGAAAACCTTCCAACGACTCCCTCTGTAGTTCAGGAATGCAGACAGTTTGAGGCTGTGGGGGGGATATTACTATCAAAATAAGAACAGGAATGCTCAGAGAAAAAAAGAAAAAAAAAAAGAGAAAAAAAGAACACTCCTCCACACCCTTCATTCATACACACACGAAAACGTTTAGCGGAATCTTGATCTGTGGGTTCAATAGTTTCTGTATCTGGGTTGATTTTAAAGCAAACAGAATCAATTAAGTCTGGAGCAGTGACCCACCCCGGTAGTGGTGTCAAACTTATGCCAATCTGTGAGGCTCTGCAGAGGAATCAGCTGCAGTTGTACAGTTCCACACAACAGTGGAGACACTCCCCCAGCACGAGTTCAACCTGAAAGTAAGCGGGAAACTCGGGAGGATGTTTGTCCTCGCACTCATTCACAGCCTCTTGTGTGTTTGGATACGACAAAAAAAAAAAAATTTGTCCGGCAATGTGGTTCAGTTGGGAACAAAGAGAATATTAAGTTTGAACAAAAAGTCCGCGAGGGTAATATGAAGGGTAATAAGTCAAAGGATACCCTCATCTGGTGGAACGAGACCATCACCAGGACTTTTTGGGTGGAGACCTCTGTAGTGGGAGTATGTGCCGAAGCAAGAACACATTTTACACCGAAAGGAGTCACAGAAGTTTGTGGCCAAGCGTAACAGTCTGATATTTTACAGCATTTCACAGAGTTACCCAAACTTCTGGAGGCTTCTTGCCAATGAAAACAGCTCCAGCCGCAACACCAAAACAGTCAAAGCACACTCACCCTGCCGGAGGAGCGACTTCTGTTGGAGACCACGGGCGGCGGCAGCTCCTCGTCGCTGGAGAAGGCGTCCAGAGTTGTGGCCGTGACATGTTTCTTGTTCTGAGCGGTCAGGTTTTTCAGATAAAGCTGCACGTACACGTCCTTGGTCGGGTTGCCGCTCGGCAGTTCCACGTTGTGAGCCAACAGCTCGCTCTTCAGCTTATCCTTGGTGAGCACAGACGGGTCGTCCAGGTACTCCGGCATGTCGGCGTGCATGTGGAGGGACAGAGTTACCGTGGCTCGACGGGGTTAGCTAGCCAGCTACGAGAGGGGGAATGGAACAAACGGAGGGGAGGTTTATTCTGAGCGGGACGGCTGACCAGCGCCTCTCACCGGATTTAATTCGCCAAAGCAACGTTTTTTTTTGTTCAAGAGGGAAACGTATGCTACAAAAAAAAAGAAGAAAAGGATAACGAATTATACTTGCTTTGGTTATTCTCACTTCCTCCTCTTCCAAGAAAGCAGAAATGAAACTGGCACCGGGTGAGCTGCTGTTTTTGGGAGTAAGTATTATCAGACAGCTTGATGCTACTGTTGAGAAGTGACCCGAGCCGGAAGTGGCTGCCAGTGAAAACCAGCTGTGATTGGTCGAACGTCATGACAAGACGCTTCCTCATTGGTCGCGTCTATTGAAATTGAAGAACCTGCGACATATTCAAACACGGGATCCTGCTTGTTTTTCACCAAGTTCGGCTAAATGTGACTGAATTAAAAATCATTATATCGTCTCGCTCCATTTTGAACTGGCAAAGTTAGTATTCCTGTATTAAACCCCACAATGCTACATTCAATTTTACTGTTGCATAATACATATCCCTGTTAATTAAAATTATCCAAATATGTCCAGGTTTCGCTCCGTTGATCATGTGTACAAGTGCTCTGTACACTAACTTTGCCCACTGAGACTGTGCTAAATTTTGTTGCCCCTCTCCCACTCCCTATGTGTAGAGTCAAGCTCATTAAAAATATTTCAGGCAGTAAGATCAATTCCCCCAAAGGCTCAACTACTAACTGTGTTTATCTCTTTCAGTTCTGTATTGTTTATGATCCTCTCATTATAGTTTCTTTGAAAGTTTCTACATTACACATTTGGATTATATAAAGGCCTTATTGCCTCATACAACTGGCAAAGTTGAAATAGTTAAATCAATAAAAACACCAAACTGCTTTCCGCATTACTTACAGATAAAACCGTAATGCATTTATTTAACCACCGGACACAAATAAAGACAAACCAAAATGGAAAACTGTGTGTGTTTTCTTCTCTTTCCACTTTGACACAAAACAATATTCTCTTTTATTTGGACACTTTATATACTAAACCAGTACAACAGCAGCAAATACTCAAAGTCATCTTGTTCGAAGAAATGAAAGCGTTTTAACTTCAGTACAAACTGTGCAACTACCTCCAGTATTTTTTGGAACTATGAACTGAAAACAATTGACTTGGTCCAGCTCATTAAAATTTTAATATTGAAACCAAATCTGAGCTTTGCATCATGAAGTTTAGAAGGAAGTTAAAATAAGTCAAAGTCATCAGAACTGAGCTGATCAGAGAAAAAGCAGGCAGCGATGAGCCTCCACTCACAGCTCTACTGCTTTACTCTGCAGCCCACACTGCCCCCTAATGACTCTTTAAAAGAAAAACAAGTGTGTGCGCGTGCGTGTGTGTGTGTGTGTGTGTGTGTGTGTGTGTGTATACACGTGTGATCATTGGTGTATGACAAACGGGGCAGTCATAATATCAACATCAGTTCCTGATGGATGGAGATGCTCTGGACTCTGTTCCGTGCTCTGGCCTGAAAGAACACACTGGAGCAACCCTCTGCTCATCTCTTTTCTTTCTTCCTTTTCTCCTATCTGGTTTCCACACGTGGCGCTCTCTCATCAGGCCTTGATCTCAGGGGCTGACGTGTACAGCTGCTCAGAGTTCTCTGTCCCCAGGTCCTCTGCGAATACAAAACAAGAGGATGGATTACAAAGAAAAAAGAAAAGAAAAAAGATTAAAAAAAAAAAGATAGTATAGGCCTCATTCTGGTTGTTAAACTTGTTGGTCGTGGACGTCTGAAGATTATCAAATTCAGAACAGTAATTTCACACATAGTTTGTTTATCTTAAGGAACCCTATTAAGTCAGCAAAATATATCATGACCTGTGCAGCTGAGTCTGACAAATGATGTCATCATGTTATAGAACAGTTACCGTTATCCGGTTCACTCAAGCTGTGGAGGTTAAATTATGGGAAATGAAGGATCCTAGGCTCTGTTTTCTCTTTCATCAAGTCTTTTAACCTTTTGGATACAGGTCGTTTAGGCCATTGGCGTTTAGGCCCCCCTGCAGTCGTTTAGGCCAGGTATGAGCAGCTGAAATCTTTATTATTGTACATTCGTTATTATAAGATATACGTCAGCTCTACTGGTCTGTCTGGGTAGCCTACATATCTATGGTAAATTATTTAATAACCTACTTTAGTGTGGAAACGTTTTTTTTTTTTTTCATTTAATAAATGGTGATTTATAAACGGGCTTCTAAATGATTAGGCTACAGCATTATTGTCCAACAAATGTGTGCATGTGGGTTATTTTCACACAACGTTTGTTGGCAGTTTTGCATCTCCTCTTCCAATTTCCAAGCAACTCGCAGTTCTCTTAAGCATCTTTCGTGCACTTGTGTGTGTTTTAATGTTTATATCCTATGAATAACTGCAAAATAAACATGGCCAATATTTAGTGAGCATGTGTTCATATATAGTCTAGCCATCCAAGCCATCGAAACGACTCTCACCTGACTAGGGTTAGGTGTTGGTATGCCGGGCGATTTGTGCTGGCGTAGACCAATTAAATGTGCCAGCTGTGAACGAGGCGAGGGTATGGAATGTTAACCCATCAAAGCACTTGCAGCTCTGTATGCAGAGCGATTACTATCCGCGCAGATCAATGACACACATGCCAACCAGCCATCTGTACATTTTCGCGCGCTCTCTCTAAAAATAGATAAACCAGGGAAGCAATTGTACACGCCCCAGCTACTGCGGAAATGATGTGATCAGGATTCCAAAAATATTCTCACAAACCACGAATCAAACTGGCTTCTGAATAACAAATTATAAGGCATTAATAATTATTGTCCAACGAATGTGGTGTTTCAGATCAGTCACCCTTTCGATGACAATGCATGCTTATCTTATAAATCACTATTTTACTTCTCACAAACCGCGCAAATCTAACGGGCTTCTAAATAATTACAGCATTATTGTCCAATGAATGTGGCAATGCGGATGATTATTTCCACAATTTTATGAATTTATAAATCACCATTTATTAAATAAAGAAAAACCTTTCCACACTAAAGTTGGTTATTAAATAATTTACCATAGATATGTAGGCTACCCAGACAGACCAGTAGAGCTGACTTATATCTTATAATAACGAATGTACAATAATAAAGATTTCAGCTGCTCAGGTAGCCTGGCCTAAACGACCTGCTCCCAACCTTTTTGTTACCCTAAAGCTCTGTAAAATGACAACTTAATTGTCCAATTAACTCATTGGCTGCCAGCCATTTTCAGTTCAGAGACAACCATACTGCCAAGTGTTTTACAGTATTTTGACTGATTTTCCAAGACCCACAGAAAAGTGTGTCTTATGACTATGTACACACCAAAATTACCAAAAGAAAGAGTAGACTCTCTTCTTTCATCAGGAAAAAAAAGTTTGTTTCTACCATTTTCAGTCCTTTAGTAATAGACAGTAGAACATAGGTTGGTTTCACCAAAAACAGCTGTTTGACCAAAAAAAATGGAGAAAACACGCTTTTTTTTGTGCAAAGTGGCACTGCTGCCACCTTGCGGGTAAGTTTGCCAGTACATTCTCTGTTTAGTGTTTACAAGCCTAAGATTTAGTGACGAACTCCGCTAGATTGTCCCCCAGCCCGCTCCGTTAAAAAACACAATTGACGTCTATAGACGTCAATGGCACTGAAAGAGTTAACAATTCATTATAACCAAACCCACATTAGAAGATGGTAGAATAAGAAAGTGAGATCTCAAATCAGGTGGTGTGTTTACTTAAAGCCAGTATTTTATGGCTGTAGGAGGATCTGCATTAACTCAAACTTTTCCACTGCATTTAACATTTTTGGTATTTCTTTGTCATAACACATTTCTCAATACATGATTATCTTGCATAGCATGTATGTCAGAGTTTGAGTTGGAGTTACCAGGAAGAACACACTTCCACAGGCCATAGGTTTTGCCCACTGCCGTCTGCCACAGTCGGAGCGTGCCGTCCTCAGAGCCGCTGGCATACAGCTCACCATCAGGACTGAAGCGAACACAGTGCACCGGGCCGAAATGGCCTTTATAGGACTCTGAGAAGAGGAGCAGAACCAGTTATAAAAGACAGAGCTCAAAACTTTGAGCTGAACAATTAATAGGGATGCTGAAACTGTTGTGAAATAGTTTGTCAAAATCAAATAAATCTAATTACACACACATACATACATATACACACACATATATATATATATATATATATATATATATATATATATATATATTTTTTGGGCAACGATTAAAATTTTTAAAATCTAATTTATCACATGATTTCCCTGATTAATCACGATTAATCGCATTTGTATGCAAAATCCAAAAATGAATTCAAAAGTAGTGTATAGCTTTTAGCATTTAGTTTTATTTTAAATGTGCTGCCATATGAATGAAAGTGCCATAACATTTGTTGTGCAAACACACTTTTAACATCAGCATCTTTATGTAGTTTTTATGTAGAAGCCTCGCTCCACTGTCTGTTTCCTTGAATAACTTGCTGCTATCAGTTGTGTGTTTTGCCTTTAAGTGATATTTTAGACTGGAACAACTATGGTCAGAAGACAATTCAACTTGTCAGTGGTTACAGATGACTTTGTTTCTGTCGACTCCGCCGTCTGGAAGAACTTTAAAATGAAAATGGCCGAGTAAAAGTTCCGTACCCTTCTCCATGTTTGGTGGATCCGCCGATTACTTTCTTTTCCGGTTCCGCAGCAGACAGCAACAGACTTTTACAAAATAAAATAAATAATAAAACCTGCGCTAATGCGCGATAAAATATTTATCAGCGTTAAATAATTAAAGAGTTAACGCGATAATAACGAGTTAACTCGCCCAGCCCTAATATATATACTGTTGATATAATAAAAAAAGTAAAAGAAAAAATAAAAGCCAATCACACCTCCCTTCAAAGGGGGCTTGAAGCTGTTTTTTTTCTTCAGTGAAAGATGGGCTGTGGCTGCCCAAAGGCAAACCTGTTTAAACATTAGGAGTTTAATGAAAAAGGTTTGTGCTCCTCACCCAACTCTTCCTTAGTGCTGTAGTCAAACTTGTAGAGCTTGAAGTCCTCGCCGCCGGCAACAAAGAAGTCCTTCTCTGGATGTAGGGAGGCTGAGTTGATGGGAGCCGGGGCCTCCACAGTCTTAATCAATTCCAAGCTTGATAACGTGAAAGATTATTGTTGGAAAAATAGGATTACCATTTATAATAAAAATGATCAGATAGCCAACAATGTGCAGGAGGTACAAATAATGCTTTTAAGGAGTAATTAGCAGCAGTTGTCTCTCATTTTTATCTAGTAAGAGAAGGAACAGCAGGGGTTGTAGAAAACAAAGAAGGAGCTATTTAGTTTATTCTCTGTCGTATGTTTACAGGTGGACGGAACTTATTATTCGTTCCTCCGAGTGCGTTTCGCCCGAGCGTCTTTTAGCGACGAACCGTCACGAACCACAGCGAAAAGCATTATAATTTCTGTCTGTTGTGGTTTTGTAACATGGAATAAAGAAGCAGAAATAGACAGAAGATAGAAGAAAAGACGGAGGATTCCAAAGACATTTAGCAGCTTTTGTGATAAGCAGCAACGAGGTTGGTGAGCTGTTGTTTATATTCATCTGCAGTGAAGGTGTAATTTGTATGAAGATTGTGTTCACATGCGCCATTTTGAAGTCATTCAAGCAAGCTGCAAAGTGTTTAGCTTAATCTATGCTATGTTATGACGAAAGATGTACGAGACATGCATACGGCAGTATCTTTTGTTCATTTATATTTTCTTTCTTTTACCCAGTTCTCACGGGTTGACCATCAATAAAGCCCAGTATTTTGATAAAGAATATCTTGCCTCATGCCTATCACTGGAGGAGCTACACACTGTGTAAACTCTCCTTTGCAAAAATGGAAAAACTTGTTAATACAACTAATATGAGGAATCCCGTTTAAATGGTTTTTGCTGTATTTTGAAGTATTCTTTCATTTCATGATGTTGCAACAAAATAAAAAAAGAATAAAATCTGTCCACGTCCTCTGGTAGTTCACAGAGATCGGACAGAGTGGATTAGTGCTGCATCAATGTGTGCTTCCATAAAGCAAGTTGGCAAAGAGGAATCTGCTAAATGACAAGTTCGATGATAACAGCAGTGTACTGCACTGCCACGTCGCCCACTTAAAACATGCCAGTTTGGCTCTGTGACTTTTGGGCTTAGAGGAGCATCGACTTTAACCCCCTCCATTCCACTCCTTTACTTCAAAGAAGACAGCAATGCTCCACACCGCTGGATCAGCTCTGATCTGAATGTGCGTATGGGTACATGGGAGCTTTTCAGCCCAGGATTTAATCTCTGTTGTTAATTTTTAGGGACACTTTATTAAGTTTCTCTTAAAGAGACATTCAAGTCACTCTAAATCATATGGGTAATTGATGTGACAGCACTCACTACTTTATAGAAATGGCAAAACACGTTTAATTTGAGCTCAATGTAAAATGGGAGGATTCAAACAAGAGCAAATGTCATGTTGTGTTTAACTTGCCAAATGTCTCCCAACCATGTAAATAAAATCTTTTAGAATCACATGTCTGTAGACTGGACTCGTACAGACTGTAGAAGTACTTCTGTCCAATTTGTTTATTCACGCGACTTTTACACTACAATACACCCGTCCGTCAGCAACAGGCAGAAAAAAAGAGATGCAACTGTTTCTGTAGGACTCTGTGGTGAGATGGCAGCATACCTGAGAGCATTGTAGAAAGCAATCGTCTTTCCATATGTGATCACAAGAACCTCTCCTTCAGCAACATACTCCATACTGCTCACGGATGTCTCAAATGTCAATGTCTTCACCATCTCCATAGAGCTCCTGTCCCAGAGCCTGGAGAGACAGACACACAAACAACACAGTTTATAGCATCTATCACATATTGGTTGCGTTGTAGAGATGAAATAAATAAATAAATAAATTACACATGCCGGCTTGGAGCCGCATCAGCTTTGACGCTCCATTACCCCCACTGTTCTTTCACATGTGAAAGAGGCTTATTACATATTGCCATCTTTTACCAATCCACTGTAACAGACTCAAGGAGTCAGGATGGAATTCAAGTTACAGTCAGTCTTGAAGGGATAATCCGGAGTAAAATGCACTTTAGATCGATTTACGAGATGATTGGGAGTACATACGTTGAGTTGACATCAAAATCATGTCATTCGGATGTGTTTTGAGAATTTCGATTTGACCGTTTTTGGCCAAAAGTCGTTAGCCTGTAAGTCAGAGGGGCATATCGTATCGCCGCTACAAAACGCTATTTTTATACCTCTTCTACAGCTCCAAACAACATAACACTTACGTGGTAGTGAGTAGAGGGTCCCTAAATCCAAACCGAAGTGTCCCGAGGTCTTCATGTGGCCGGATATAGAGTCCAGAATGAATTTAATCAAGCCAATACCTGCTCTCAATCAGAGCCCCTTCCGTCAACAGGAGGCTATCTCACGCGAGACATCACGTCACGTGATGTTTCAAAATTCCAACCTGTTAGTAAGCTAGGCTTTGCTGTTGCATACAACTTCATTTCACTTTCGAAAGAAATACTGGACTATGTTTGTAAAAAGAACGGCAACGAAATTGTGACTTTCCAGAGCGAGTTACTCCACACTCGGCAATCAACTCCTACGGACTCACGGACGTGATGTCTCACGTGAGATAGCCTCATGTTGACGGAAGAGGCTCTGATTGAGAGCAGGTACTGGCTTGATTAAATTCATTCTGGACTCTATATCCGACCACATGAAGACCTCGGGACACTTCGGTTTGGCTTTAGGGACCCTCTACTCACTACCACGTAAGTGTTATGTTGTTTGGAGCTGTAGAAGAGGTATAAAAATAGCGTTTTGTAGCGGTGACATGATATGCCCCTCTCACCTCCAGGCTAACGACTTTTGGCTAAAAACGATCAAATCAAAATTCTCAAAACACATCCGAATGACATGATTTTAATGTCAACTCAACGTATGTACTCCCAACATCCCGTAAATTGATCTAAAGTGCATTTTACTCCGGATTATCCCTTTAAGGAAAGCAAAAGAAAACCCGTGAGGAACCAATGCACTAACCGGATGGTTTTGTCGTCCGCAGCTGAGAGGATCTGCTTGTCGTTGTTACACCACAAAGCTTTCTTTATGGCGGAGCTGTGACCTGCAATCTCTTGTGGTGCTGGAAGACACATACAAACCAGTGTCATACTGGGGGAGGTACCGACCACAGCACAACTTTCAGAAAAGTAAGAAGAATCGAATGGGAAGCATGATTCAACCTGCCCATACAAAGAAGTTTTACATGTGTGGTGGTGTTCAGATGGTCGTAGTTACACGATTTAATCCTGGTCAAATTAACATGAAGACGATTCATGTCACATATAAAGTAAGAGACATGGAGACCAATCATGTGTCATCAGTATAGTTCATCACGGGGAGTTAAAAAGACCTTCAGTTGGATTGAAAATTTTACAGTTAAAGGGATAGTTCGCCTCTTTTGACATGAAGCTGTATGACATCCCATATTAGCAATATCATTTATGAACATTGACTTACCCCCTGCTGCGTCCTGTGAGCCGAGTTCCAGCCTCGTTTTGGCGTTGACGAAGGTAGTCCGGCTAGTTGGCTGGGGCTTAAAAAATACCTCACAATCGCTTGGCACTATTTCTCTCTCCCTTCGTATCACTACGGGCTGTGTAAACTGTGCAGACCGAGCAGTCCCCTGCTTCCGAGCAGTAAACACCGTAACAGGTGTGGCTATCGCTAGGTGGCTGAACACATTGATATGAAGGGAGAGAAAATAGCGCCAAGCGATTGTGAGGTCTGACTTTTTCTGGAGAACGATTTTGTGATGCAAATGGATTACTCTTTTGAACGCATATTGTTTTGAGAAGCAAAACGCTTTATTTTTTAAGCCCCAGCCAACTAGCCGGACTACCTTCGTCAACGCCAAAACGAGGCTGGAACTCGGCTCACAGGACGCAGCGGGGGGTAAGTCAATGTTCATAAATGATATTGCTAATATGGGATGTCATACAGCTTCATGTCAAAAGAGGCGAACTATCCCTTTAAGTTATACTCAGTGACCTGAAGCACTTGATTTTCGGAACTTTCGGTGAGGAAGCAGCTTGGTTCTCTTACTTCAAAACCATTGTTTTATTTGAAACATACATATGAGTTTTCAATTATAGAGAAGTTTATGTTTGTGTGCGTCGACCACGATTGGGATTAGCAGGCCACGTTTCAAAGAAAAAAAAAAAGAAAAAAGTTTGCTATTGTCACGCTGACCTACCTGCTTCAGGGTTGCCGAGATCGTATAAGCGCAGTAGCTTGTCGTTTCCTCCCGTCAGCAGACAGGTGCTGTCCTGAAGAACGGAGGCAGAGATTTACCACAGAGCTCCGCAGAACGAGCTACCCCCCCCCAAAAAAACATATGCAAATAGAACAAAACTCTTGTTCTAATCACCAGACAATCTATTATTCAATTTTTGTCATTTTCATTCATTGTGACTGATCTACTTTAAGACTCACCCAAATCTTTGACATTTCATTTTTGTTTGTCCCACTACATGAAACCAAAGCAGATATCTATTTTTGTTTTATTATTTTTAATATGAACAACTGAAAACTGTTAATTATATTATTATACACATACAGCTTGAAAATGTATTTGTGCAATACAATATTTTTAAAGTGTAAAGCTCCGAGATGCTCAGCAGTTTCAAATGAAAATAAATATAGTCTAGGTACAAGGCCGATGTAAACATAAATAAGCATATAGTCATGCAGTGAAAATGAGTGCGATTTACAAACATGCGAGGACGTGTTGATCCAGAAACTGGACTGACCTGAGTAAAGTTGACAGTCTTGACGATGTGTTTGTGCGCCAACGAGAGGACCTCGTCTCCACTTACTGCATCCCACACCTTTCTGGAAACCACACAGATGATCCGTTAACTGACATTTGCCAATGTAGCAGTAGTAATTTACATGGTTAACATGGAAAAAAAAAACAATGTCAACATCAAAGTATCTCTAGCAACAAATATACAAAACTAACCACTTAATCTAAAGTGGGGTTATACGTTTAATCTCTGGCCCACAAAAAACTGAATACACACATTTATGACCACGTCTGTGTGCGTCTGCAGCAATTCAGACTTACGATGAAAGTGATGTGTAAATATTAGAAGGTCTGCCTTGGTTCGATTTCAATTGCCCATTGCTCCAGTACAGAAGCACAGAGCTCATTCAGACATAAAGCTGACACATTCGGTTACAGTCACATTTTGGGAAAGCAGTGCCGGCTGCAGTCTGTGCAGGCTACAAGTTGGCAAAGGTTTTCTGAGAGGATGGCAATCCATCGCCATCAAAGAAACTCACATCTGATGAGGAGTGCAACTTTAGCCTTTTCGACACATGCTTTGCAATCTTGACATTTTCAAAAGATGTTCTGGGGCAGCAACATGTGAAAAACAAACATGTCTGCAGCATTAAGAATTTTGGGAACATTTTTAAGCCAGCTCCTTAGTAAAAAAATCTCTGGCATATCAGCAGATGTGACAACTGGCAAAGCAGCAGTTACTGCAAAATACTGGTGTGAGTGTGAAACCTGCTAAGAGTTGTTGCTTTTTTTCTGCTGACCTGTATGTTGCTCTGCACTTGCCCATCACCACTGTGGATCAATTGGAATACATTAAGTACTGATATAGACCCAAAATGCCATGAAATAGCCTAAAAACACCATTCTCGACAGGCTGTAAACAAAATGTTGCAATTTCCTTCACATTCTGATGCAAAAATATGTGCGTGGAGATTAGAGCGCATCGTGGGCACAGAGTCTCCCAATGTGGGGCTTCTGCAGTACCGGCGGGTGCAGTGTGAGGACCTTAATTTTCGACGTCATCTTATAGCAATGTGTTTAAAAAGCACTCCACTTTCTGCACTGTATGCATGTTATTACATGCCAAATGGTTAGGGTAAAGGTACAGGGTGGGGTGCCATTATTTCACAATACATATAGCGTCAATTTAGTACTCTCCAAAGTAGCTATCACGGCAAATTAGGGTCCCGATACCGCAGCCTCTGGTTCTGCAGAAGCCCACTACTCAAATCTCCAGGCGTGAGGAACATATAAACAGCAACTGCTAAATAAAATTAAGACCTACACTGGAAAAAAATGTCCCTCCAAAAATAAGTTAAAAAAAACAACAAATACAAGACGTTTTTGCTTGAAATGAGCAAAAAATCTGCCAATGGAACTAGTGAAAATCGGCTTGTCAAGATTTCTTGAAATAAGATGCGATATTTAGGACTTTTGAGTTAAAAGTGATCTTGAAATTAGCTTAAAAAAACTCTTCAACTGTCAAAAAAAAGCTTTTTTCATGTGAAATATGACTCAAAACAATTTGTTTTCAAGACTTTTTCACTTAACAAGATATTCAAGATGTATTGTATCAAAACAAGTCCCCATATCTGGCTGAAATGGTACTTGTTAGACAATTGTGTCTTATATCAAGTGTAATGAGATACTCAATGAGAAAAATATACTTGGTAAGATTTAGATTTTTTCCAGTGTAATATCCCGAAATCCTCCAGGTGTGGGAAAACAACTTGTGATCAGAGCAGGAGCATATAAATACCCTTGACTACAGCACTCGATCTAAGAATGACCCCTAACTGTATGCTTTCCCACCGGAGACAATAAACAGATGTTAATGGATGTTGGCGGGTTCTCTGTCCAGTCACGTGAGAAAGTATTCGGAATGATTTGAGTTATTTTAACTTTACAAGTGGCAGGTGTCTATTATCCCCCAGTGCTGGACAGAAGTGGACTCACGCTGTGAAGTCAGCAGCGGCGGTAGCTGCCTTGGTGGCGTCTGTGTTTAGAGTGGCTCCCCAGACAGCACCTTTGTGACCCAGAAACGTTCCTATCCAGTCCCCTGTGTCTCCCTGGCGCAACATGGGCTTGCCATCTGACAGAAGAAGAAAAAAAAAAAAAAAAAAAAAAAAAGAGAGAGGATATGGATGAAACAGATCACAGTACAGCAGCACCAAATCATCCTGAAGTCAAGTGAAATCTGTTGGGGGAAACGGACCACTTCACTTGACTGAAGTTTAAATAAAAAACTTTGTAACAGCAACAAGTGTGTCATTAAGAACACATTAAGCACAGTGATGTCTATGAATAAAAAGTGTAAAACTGAAAATAGTAAATACAAATAGAGCTGAAAATGTAGTCCAATAAACACAACAAAATAAGAAGTGAAGCACTCCGATTTTAGCCCACGTCGAGGAGTCAGTAACGTTCAGCCTTCTGTCAACGGTTTAAAAAAAACCTAAAATCCTAACGGACTGATCTGACTCACCCTTGCAGGCGCTGATAAGGAAGTAGCCATAGGGAGTAATTCCACTGAAGGCCAGGTCCACCACAGGCCGGGTGTGACCGGAGCAGGTGAGAGGAGTCTGTCTCATCGCCATGGTCCCAGCCGGACAGAAGACGGTTCGCAAGGGGAAGGAGGCAAAACACCGCTAGCGGCTAGCTAACTAGCAAGCTGAGTGGGCTAACACGCTAGCAGGGAAACAAAGTACTGCCACAACTTGGTGGTTAGTTTCCGATGACCAGCAGTTGGCCTCTAGTCAAACTGTAAATGGGAGAGGTATAAAGGTTTTTCTAAACCAACGTAAGGCCTCCTTCCAGCAAAGGAATGGCTAGCGTGCTAATAGCTACAACATTGCAACTAACTAGCAACGTGCAACGCGGCGTAACTACAGTAGAGACGATATAGCCCGGTATGCTCCGTCAGCCGCAAAAAGGATGAAACTTCCGGTTTTTTAAATTTTCACAATAAATCTGACCACCTACTGGGAAATATACACATACAGAGAGAATTGTACCCACTTTATCTAAGTTTTTTTTCTTTTTTTTATATCTAAAAGCTTTCACTACGAAGAGGCGCTGTGTGTCTTCCGTTGAACATCGGATACACGGTCCGGGGCATTTCCGGTCGGTGCAGGAAATTCATTTTAAAATGAAAAATAATAATAATAATTGTGATTCTTTATTTGCAATTCAACTCTCGCCCTACAGAATTTAGTTGGCAACAACGTCCAAAAGTAAGAAAACACTTAGTAAAATCAAAGTAAATCAAAAAAATAAAATACAGAGATTTAATGTCAAATAAATTGCTTCTTTTTTTTTTGTTGCAATATCCAAGGCTCGCTTGGTTTTTATATCTTTCAATACCTTTTTAGATTTATTGTCTCATTCATGAATATTAAGAACAGTGGTTTGATATCTAAGAAACAACATTGTGGATACATTCTTTGTCCATAACAACAAAGCTTGTTGTACAATAACTGCCTTTTCCTATCCATCATTATAACACCAATTACATATAACTAAATTATAATATGGGTGCTTGATAGTCTTTCTCAGAAAAGACTATCCAGTCACTATTATTGTGACTGGGTAGAGAGAGGTATTTGGTCCCCACCCAGTCACAATAATAAAATGATTTTCTTTTAATCATTATACATCTGTTATTCCAAATAGGGTAACTGTGAGGAGTGTAATTGCAGGAAATTTGTATCAGCTCTTCATATTACAATTAGACAGAAACGTTTGGAGGTTTGCAAAGTCAGAGCGAGGACATGCCCCTCTAACAAATCCAAAATCCGAAAATCACACTTGGTTAAGTGAATCAAAACGGCCATCTTCGAGTTAAAGCCTGTATTGGAGTGCTGTAATTTGCTTCACTGTATTCAAAACATGGAAACTGAGAGCAATTTTCAAGTGACTTTGGTTTGGTCTGGTGGAGGCTGGTTGTTGATTATGAAAACAAAAAGTTGTGGGCAAGGGAAAGCTAAAAAGGATCCGAAGAAGAAAAAAAGGCCACGAATGTCCGTGAATGGTGACTTCTGGTGAACTTTGGGGAAACAAACTGAGAAACTGTCATCATGGGATGTCAATATCAACATCAATACGAGTAGTAGTCCAATCTTTATTTTTCTTTTGTATGCAACACAGACAACAGGTATGTGCCTAATATTATTGATAACTTCTTTGGATTACTATGTTATGGGACTTTACGACTGGACTTCTATTAGATGACACAACTCTATATTAATATATCGGTTACAGTTTTGCATAGAGCTGAGAGTTTACAGTTTACATCTTAGAGAATATTATAGATCCAAAGGAGGGACGATGAGAAAGACAGAACCTTTAGCTGTAATCTAGACCTGTGCATGTGTGTGTAAGTGGTCTCAGGATGAATACATGACATTCAAGCACATACATGTTTGTGTGTATCATATGGACCTCCTATATCTTCCTTTTTTTGCGTTGGAGCTGAAGACTCAAACTGACCCTCTGTTGTTTCAACACAATGTTATGAAGATGACGGTCAGTGTTATTCTTCATATTAACCGACTTGTGCAGCATTCTAATTAATAATCAGCTCGAGGGCTCCAGAGCAGTCCCCCAGCACAGAGACAGCCTTCTGGCTCTTATGCTGCCTCCCCAACAGATGGCTGCAAAGCAGATTGAGCTCGTCACCACAGATTTATAGAATACATTCAACATTTTGGTGCTGACGATGAAGGATCTTAGCTTTCTCAAGAATTACAGTCTGTTATGTCCCTTCTTTGACAGCCTCAGTGTTGCATTTTCAGTCCAGTCTGCTGTCCAGGTGAACCCCCAGGTATCTGTATTCATTAACCACCTCCACCTCTTCACCTTTGATGGAGACAGTATTTGGCTATGCTCCTGGTCCTTCTAAAATCCCCATGCAGATGAGAATGGGATCGCTGAAGGAGGTAGATCATGGCATCCTCAACTTCAACCCCAGGACGATAAGCAAACTGTTTTGGGTCCTGAAAGGTTTTCACTTGCTTATTAAAGGGATAGTTCGCCTCTTTTGATATGAAGCTATATGACATCCCATATTAGCAATATCATTTATGAACATTGACTTACCCCCTGCTGCATCCTGTGAGCCGAGTTCCAGCCTCGTTTTGGCGTTGACGAAAGTAGTCCGGCTACTTGGCTGGGGCCACAAAAATAAAGCGTTTTGCTTCTCAAAACAATATGCGTTCAAAAGAGTAATACATTTGCATCACAAAATCGTTCATTCAGAAAAAGTCAGACCTCACAATCGCTTGGCGCTATTTCTCTCTCCCTTCGTATCACTACGGGCTGTTTAAACTGTGCAGACCAAAGAGCAGACCGAGCAGTCCCCTGCTTCCGAGCAGTAAACACCGTAACAGGTGCGGCTATCGCTAGGTGGCTGAACGCATTGATATAAAGGGAGGCTAAAATAGCGCCAAGCGATTGTGAGGTCTGATTTTGTGATGCAAATGTATTATTCTTTTGAACGCATATTGTTTTGAGAAGCAAAACGCTTTATTTTTGTGGCCCCAGCCAACTAGCCGGACTACCTTCGTCAACGCCAAAACGAGGCTGGAACTCGGCTCACAGGACGCAGCAGGGGGTAAGTCAATGTTCATAAATGATATTGCTAATATGGGATGTCATACAGCTTCATGTCAAAACTATCCCTTTAACCACCTCCACCTCTTCACCTTTGATGGAGACAGTATTTGGCTATGCTCCTGGTCCTTCTAAAATCCACAGTCAGATGAGAATGGAATCGCTGAAGGAGGTAGATCATGGCATCCTCAACACCAACCCCAGGACGATAAGCAAACTGTAGTGGGTCCTGAAAGGTTTTCATTTGCTTATTAAGGTGAACAGTCTCTCCAGTACTTTCATGATATGTGATGTTAGGACAACTGGTCTGTTACTGAGGGCAAATGCATGAGATTTTCTAGGTACCAGAAGAAGACAGGATATCTTCCCCAGCACAGGAATTTGGTTTCAGTGAGTGCTGATGTGGGGTGAGATGTTGGTGAGGCTGTGTAAAGAGCTGTGACCGAGGTGGACATTGACATTAAGGATGTGTCACAGACAGTATAGTAATCACACTGATAGATGTTTTATGTCTCATTGTCCTATTCCATCACTACAATCAATATTTGTTGCTGTTTGACAAATAAATGTGGGAGGCACAAAGATTCACACAAGACAAAATGCACATATATGTATGATCTTTGACTGCTTATTTACTATAAGTCTTCACTGTGTGTTTGTATGTGCATTAGTGAGTGACTCAGCAGTGTCGAGTGTGCATCTTCTGACTGTGCAGAAAAATCTGATCTGATAAAACAATTGACATGCAGACTAGTATTTTTATTTTTTGTTAACAGTTTAGACTTAACTGTGACATTAAACTATGCTGATAGTGAACTGAGCTCAACCAAAAAAACACAGCTACATCCCAAATGATTGAACTGTAGCCTGTTAGCTGTGACTGTATAATAGAGCAGCTTTGTGAAAATGTGAGAATGTGTCAATTTCAAGGGCTGGGCGAGTTAACTCGTTATTATCGCGTTGACTCGTTAATTATTTAACGCCAATAAATATTTTATCGCACATTAATGCAAGTTTTATTATTGTAAAATTCTGTTGCTGTCTACTGCGGAACCGGAAAAGAAAGACCGTTACAGGTGTGTCTGCATAGACATGATATACTTGTTTCAACATAAAAGCACGCATTTGAAAATAATTTTTTTTTTTAAAAACTACTGCATTTATAGCCAAGTTGAATTGTCTTCTCAGCGTAGTAGTTCCAGTCTAAAATATCACTTAAAGGCAAAACACACAACTGATAGCAGCAAGTCATTCAAGGAAACAGACAGTGGAGCGAGGCTTCTACATAAAAACTACAGAAAGATGCTGATGTTAAAAGTGTGTTTGCACAACAAATGTTATGGCACTTTCATTTATATGGCAGCATATTTAAAATAAAACTAAATGCTAAAAGCTATACGCTACTTTTGGATTCATTTTTGGATTTTGTGTACAAATGTGATTGGAAATCATGCGATTAATTAGATAAAAAAAATTTAATCGTTGCCCAGCCCTAGTCATTTCGCATTGAATCCCGTCTTTGTGTTGGGAACAATTCATATTCAAAAGTCACTAATGATGTGCCAAGACTGTAGGCTAATTGTGGAGACACTTGTAGAATAATGTGTGCCCAAACTGATCATTGCAATACGTTTAATTGACATTTCATTGTAGAAAAATATGGCTGTCTTGTCTCCTGCTTGGAATTTCAGCAGAAGGTCAGCTACTTTAGGCAAATAATTGTTTTAAAATGTCACACTGGAAAAAATGCCCCTCCAAAAACAAGTAAAAAAAACAGCAAATACGTGACGTTTTTGCTTGAAATAAGCAAAAAAACCTGCCAATGGAACTAGTGAAAATCGGCTTGTCAAGATTTCTTGAAATAAGATGTGATATTTGGGACTTTTGACTTAAAAGTGATCTTGAAATTAGCTTAAAAACCTCTTCAAATGTCAAAAAAGAGCTTGTGTCATGTGAAATATGACTCAAAACAAGATGTTTTCAAGACTTTTTCACTTAACAAGATATTCAAGATGTATTGTCTTCAAACAAGTCCCTATATCTGGCTGAAATAGTACTTGTTAGGCAGTTGTGTCTCATATCAAGTGTAATGAGATACTCAATGAGAAAAATATACTTGGTAAGATTTAGATTTTTTCCGTGTTCTTTTCTTCTTTGAGATCATCTGTAACGTCCTTTAGGCAAACATTTGCCTAAAGTAGGGGATAATAAAGAGGTAATCTTGTTGTCACCTAATAGTCAAACAGTCAAAAAGTCAAAGTTCACTTTTGAATATATTATAAAACATTTAAACCTGTAGACATGAAAACAAGTGATTTATCATTTTAGTTGTTACAAATCAAACGGAAGGAGAGTGGATGGTGCGATCTGCAGGGGGCGCATGCTGCATATGTCACAGACAGGTCCAACACTTCATGGAGACTCAGTGCTGGGTGTCTGCGGCAGGATAACGGACAGTGAGGAGGAGTGTGCCTTGCTTGACGGCCGCGGGCAGAGATGGCGTCCTGATGCCGGTGAATAAGCAGAAAAACAGAGCAGAGGGAGGGGAGAGGGATGCGGGAAGCGGATGATGACAAGCCGCACCGTTCAGAGAATCACATGCAAGAGATGACGCCCTCTGCGATGATGGCAGCGCTTTGAGGATTTCTGTGGATCAAGTTTTTCCGATCATGTTTTCATTGTGATTTTTAAATAGGCGCTGTGAGGGGAGGCGGTGGGGGTTCGGTGTCTGCCTCAGCTGTTTCTCCCTCCGGCGGGGCTCTCTGCTCATCCGACGCAGGGAGGAGAGGGCAGAGGGAGGGAGACAGGGGCGATGGCTGCTGGTGGAGCAGGATGCGGGGACACGGTGGAAGAGTGCCGCGCCGAGGTGGAGCGCCTCTCCCGGGAACTGGCGGAGGCCAACCGAGAGAAGATCCGGGCGGCGGAGTGTGGGCTGGTGGTCCTGGAGGAGAACCAGAGCCTGAAGCAGCAGTACGCCGACCTGGAGGCCGAGCAGGAGGTTTTGAGGCTGGAGCTGGAGCAGCTGCAGGAGGTGGGCTCAGCAGGGGTATGGCTCCTTACTTGAAAATTAGGATGATGCATCATTTTAGTTGTGAGGATTTTATGAGCTCACCGTGATTGATGCACATGCAGGCAAGCCACACCGACTGGTCTCTTGCTCTTTGTGCCTGAACTCGGCTCATTACCTGTGGTCTGGTCACACCTACTGGACACTAACAATAGACAGGCTCAGCTCACACTACAGTGACTAGTATGAATACATTGGAACCTGTCATTTTTTAAACTGTAAGCCAATTTAGGGCAGGCTACTGATTGTTCACATTTGTATCTTTTAAAAAAAGTTGTTTTTGTATGTTTAATTAGAATACAGTCATACTTCCTGGAAGACCCAAACACTACATTCTCATATATCAGTTATCTAATGAGTGACAAAACCTATTTTCGTTTTCTTTGGGAAGTTAACTTTTCCCTCTTACGTCATTTTGAGACAATCATGAGATTTCATATCAAACACTGTGTGTTGCGGTCAGTTTCCTAAAGAGAGTTCATGTATCAAATCTAGTTTAAAATCCTTTACTTTGTCAGTTTATGTTGCATCAACATGGTGTATATCCGTAGATGAATTGAACAAACTTGAGGTCAGGTTGTATTTTGTTGTTGTTTCTTTATCATTATTTTATTATCATGTTTATTCTAGAATAGTGCCACTCCAATGGCAGCCCGCTGCAGTAGCTCTGGAAGTATTGTTTTCGTCTTCTTTAGATTTTATAGAGTTTTTTGCTGCGAAAACATTTTTCTGTGCTGGTTTGGATGCTGTGCTGATGGAATGATTTCTCCTGATAATGTTGGCTCTTTTTTAATATCTGTTATGATGTATAACCATGGCAACGGGAAAGTTCTTTACATGTGGGAGCAGCTGATCGAGTTTCCCGAAGCCCAAATAATGCCTGGAGTAATACCCCAAATCTACTTTAGTTGAAAAAGAGATGTCAAGACAGAGCAGGAACAGAATGGGGGGAAAAGGAGGAGGAAGTTTAAACCCTTTCTTCCTTTGATCATCATGGGAAGTGTGAGATCACTGGCTGATAAAATGGAAGAGCTTGAACCTCTGACGAGGATACCGAAGGCATACATTTTTATCTTTTTCAAAGAGACGTGGCTGAAAGAACAGCTCTAACACGTCTACTCATCTTTAAAGCTGTATAGGCAGACGGAGACTACAGACAGAGGGGTAACAGTAAAGGAGAAGGGATGGCAGTACCTCTTAATAACAGATGGTGTAACCTGCACATGTCACTGATACGGAGCGTCTCTGCATCCCAGACATTGAACTGTTGAGTTTTTGTCCATGTTGTCAACTGAGACCTTTGTGTCACTTTGTGTGACATCATCAGCTATGTTATTTCCAAGCTAAATAAACAACGCCCCAATCCATTCATGGTCATCCATGAAGATTTCTACCATATCTCTATGCTATACTTGAGCTTTTCAAACGTTTGCCAGACGATTACAGTAGTATATATTTAATAAAAGTTTATAATGCAGCAATATAATTTCCCTTAGGAGATTGATAAAATATTATTCAATTGGATTGGATTGAATTTGACCACAAAACTAGTTAGTTTTTGGGGGGCTTGTATGAACAAAATCTGATGGCACGCATTCAGCTAATTTTATCTCACATTACTCACTCTGTAAGTATCACACTCTGGCTTAAACTAACAAGTTCTCATTCATTTGCAGTCTCTTCTCAGTTCACTTTAGTTTTGACCGTTGTTTGGTCCAAAACCAGAAAAAAAGCCTCTTTGTAACAAGTTTAAAAATGTATGACTTTGTCGAGCAGCTCAACTCTCTCTGTCTACAGTGTGCTAATGAGCAGTGGTGTGTTGTGTCTGGCTTTAAAACTAAAACAATGAGCTGAAAGATGCTAAAAACCTCCCACTTGCTGTAGGTTAGCTAAGTCTCTTTGGGCACATTACTGCGAGTGATTCTCTTCACATTACACTCAGACATTTGATCCAATGTTCATGTGAAAACATGGATGCGGGCCACTTTCATTATATTAGACAGCACACCTTCTGAAAGGTTGGTCTGTGTGTTGCTTGGTGTGAATGTTGCAAGAATTAAAGCAACAACGAGGACATTTAGCAGCCATCCATTTGTTTTATTTGTACAAATATGAGCTGGTGTGTGACAGGACACTTGTACAGGCACTTCATTCTTACCAGCTGTGTTTATATCCAAACCTCCACCATATTATCATTCAGATTCTACCAAAATTTACTGCTGTTTAGCACAATATCTGACGAAGATGCCCATTTTATTCTGCATAGTATTCTGTTTCAGAGGTGATTTAGCTCCAGTGAATCTCATAATCAATGTCAGCCATGAGCTCCCCTGGCTTGATTTAATATCAGCAATTGTTTTGATCAATAAGATCAGAGAGGTGTTTTCCAGCATGTCCAGTTAGTTTGATGTAAAACAGACAAGTTGGGAAGGAAAGCTGACAATGCAGTTACATCGTGAGATGTGTGTGTGTGTAATCGTCTCAGACTGTAATTTTCTTGTCAGAGCTTTGGCTGACAATCAAGGGAGGGGTGATGAAATTTTGAAGCTTTCTAAACACTTGAAATAACAATCAGCAGCCTCTTGTTCCTTTCGTTGGCTGCTAAGCACTCTAACAGAGGGGTGACGAATAGGGTGACACAAAAAGGGACTAATTGTGAGAGTAACTGCAGTAAAACACATCTTAGCCTTTGTATTCCACAGCTACGACATGCTGTTTGAAAGCACACGTATAGTTCCACGCCACCTTTTAATTTCTGCTACTGTAGGTTACGTAAAGAACTTTTCTATCTACTTATTACTGTACGTCATATTCAATACATTCAGTGCTTTTTCTCAGACATGCATATACTCACACACACTGAGGCCAGGGCTGGAGTAGGAACAACTTTCATTCCAGGAGTTTCATGTCCAACATGACACTTAAGTTTAGATAAGGCCTACTGTTTCACTATAGATACAAACATTGGTTGGGTACTACAGCTTGCTCATTACCGTCTCTTTACCAGTGGACTGGAGGATTTACTTATAGGGATTCAAGGATTCTTCATTGTCATTTTGACACATGTTAAAAACATGGGGTAAAACGAATTAGTTGCTCTGGTCCTGGTGCAAGCCCAATATGTTAGGATGCGTTGGTTTTGCGAGGCGAGAGGACTTCAAAAACAAGGCTTGATTTATTAATCACACAAAAACAGAACAAGGTTAACATAAGGCGCGGCTGAGCCGGATGACCAAACTAGATCTATGAAAACAAAACATGACTAAGACAAAACAAAGAACATGAGGCAACAGGAACTACAGGGGTCCTCCAGAGTTCAACAGTCTCGCAGCTTCCAGGTAGAAGCTGTTCCTCAGTCTGGTGGTCCTGCTCTTAATGCTCCGCAGCCTCCTGCCTGAGGGGATGGGGACAAACAGTGTGTGTGAGGGGTGAGTGGGGTCCTTCATGATGCAGGAGGCCCGCTTCCTGCATCTGGAGGTGTAAATGTCCGTGGTGGTGGATAGGCTGTGACCCACAGTCCTTTGTGCAGCTTTCACCACCCTCTGCAGCGCCTTCTTGCGCAGAGCAGCTGCCGTGCCACACGGTGATGCAGGAGCAGAGGACGCTCTCCACCGCACAGCTGTAGAACGATGCCAGGACTGAGCTCCCAAGTCCGGCTTGTCTCAAAATCCTGAGAAGGTAGAGGCGCTGGTGTGCCTTCCTAATCAGGCAGGAAGTGTTGTTGCTCCAGGTGAGGTCGTCAGTGATGTGTACACCCAGGTACTTGTAGCTGGAGACCACTTCCACCGCTGTCTCTCTGATGTACAGGGGACGGGGGACTCCCTTCTGAAGTCCACTGTGTTCCACCTCCATGATGCGTCTAACCACAGCTCTGTTGTCGGCAAACTTCACAATCAGACGGAAGTTTCGCTGAGCAGTCGTGTGTGAGCAGGGTGAACAGTAGGGGGCCCAACACACAACCCTGGGGGCAGCCGGTGCTGAGGGTGATGGGGGAGGAGGAGACACCGTGGATTCTCACAGACTGTCTGTTAGAAAGAAAGTCCAGGACCCAGTTGCAAAGGGTGGAGCTTAAGTCCCAGTGTATTGAGTTTTTGAATCAGGGTCTGTGGTATGATTGTATGGAATGCTGATGTGAAGTTCACAAAGAGCAGGCAAGCATAAGAGTCCTTGTTCTCTAAGTGGGTGAGGGCTGTGTGGACTCCTGTATGCATATTGGTGCGGGTCCACAGTGACGTTGATACAGTCCTTGATATGAGCCATGAACACATGAAGCCAGCTTCTTCTAGTCTTTTCTTCATAAACTCCAGCGCTTCTAAGCTTCTCACACTGGTAATTTGAGTTTGAGGTTTAACTTATTGATCTTCATAATGATATATTAAACTGCCAATGCAGCAAATTTAAATGATTTATTTGAAATGTAAAAATAAATGTCTTATTCTGAATGTACATTCACAAAGATATAGATACTGAGTAATAACATTAGGTATACCAATGTGTTAGATCCCTGGTCAGTAAATTATATTGTGAACGGAGTTTGACTTGCTCACACATCTTTGAAATTGTAATGTTTATGTATAGAGCACACTTCAGTCTTGACAGTTTACAAAAGTGAATCCTTTATTGTGGAAGCTATTTATACTTGCACACTGTAGCCCCCCGTTCTGTTCGGGGTCAGTCTTAGAAGGGATAGCAGCAAGATGTCTTTTGTTTAAAGTTATCATTACGATGTGATTGTTGATTGCTGCAGAAAATTATATAATCTGCATTTCGATTTGTCCCTGATACTCTTTGCTTTCACTGTTCAAGTCTGTCTTCTAAAATGAAGGTTGTACAATTTATTATCTTTTGTAAACAAATAAATAGAAGCATATCAATAGAACCCTTTTTTTAAGACTAACCAAATAACTTCTGTCTGCTTTGCAGACTAACTGACTGAATAACTTAATAAGATCTTCTTTCGTTTCCCTCCGATGCCAGTCTCTGCTCTAACTGTTTATAGGAATCACAAAAACTTTGTCATTTCCCTCTATACTGCACTGCAATATCATAACAGTATTGACTGTTGTGATTGTCCTTTCAGTAGGAATGAAACAAGTACAATATTGACCATACTGGTCATATGTATGAAGCTACAAATGAAATAACTATATAAAAAAAGAAGTCCTCTTGCAAAGAGGGGCTGATTGTTGTCAGCCGAGAAGTATTCCATCTCATTGATCTCCAGCACAGTCTACCTTATTTCCATTATGCTTCTTATGAGGTTCTTTGCCAGCTCAGGTGTGCATACAGACAGAAGCTATGCTGATGACACAGAGACAGACTGATTAGTCTCAGTAGGAGTATAGTCAAAGTATTTTTAAAATTTTTTTTTAATTTGGATTCCCCCATAAGCTGTTAGGTGACCCACCAATATTCAAACTAGAGATGGGACCAAGTCACACATGTGCAAGTTTCAAGTAAGTCCCAAGGAATTTTTTCTTGGACAAGTCAAGTCAAGTCAACTCCCAGATAATATTGGCTAATTTGACAAGCACTTACTGGTCAGAATGGATCTTCAAATGATGAACAAAAGTCGAGTCTCGAGCCTTTTATCTTTTGTCAAGTCAAGTCACAAGTCATCAAAACAGCGACTCGAGTCGACTCGAGTCCAAGTCACAGTGACTTGAGTCCCCTTCTCTAATTCAATCTAATACAATGTTTTTATGTTTTGTAAACCCTCTTTCATAGTATGTCATCCAGACAGTTTTATCAGTTCAATATCACCTGGAATTTGCATGACTTTCAGGTGATCATCAAATTGGTCATTAATTAATTCTGGAATCCCTCCAGTACACAGCGGGATGTGCGGCTAGGAATTATCCCCCTTCTGCTGAGAATTGTTCATAACAAACTGTGCAACTTCAGTTTGCTCTTAACACTTTTGAATGAGTTTCTCCACATACTCCGGCTTCCTACCACAGTTTAAAAACATGCATGTTCAAGATTTCTAAAGCACTACAACTTAGTGACAAGAAGTTGCAGCAGCTCTTATCGCTTTGTGTGTATATTTGTGGACATTTTCTTGTGAGCTATTTCTTTAGAAAACATTGATTTTTGTGATACTCTTCTGTGCTTGTTTGAAGCACTTTACTTCTGACACCCGACATCTGTTATAACGAGTTACCAGGAAGAGTTTTTTTTACAAACAGAAGCAGCTAATTAAGCTTTCAAAATGCTTAATAATGCCGGGTAAAAATACCCCAGATCCCATCTCCTACTTTGATCATCATTGGGAATGTGAGATAGCTAACAAACAAAATGGAGGAGTTTGGAAGACACATCAGATATGTGGAGAAAGTAGCATCAGTGTTTAACTGAGACATGGCTACAGCAGCATATACCGGATTCCACCGCCTCTCTGCCCAGCTTTAAGATGATAAGGACTGAATAGACATCTGAAGCAGGGGCAAAAGCAAAGGTGGAGGTACTGCAGTGCTTATTAACAATAGCTGGTGGTATTCTGGACATGCCCAGTACACTGAACTATGAGCTTAAAGTTTCTGTCTATATTATCTACTGAGTTAATTCACTAGTGTTATTCAGGTAGTGGTGTAAATCTCACGCTGCACCGCAGTTGATGCTGTCAGGGATGTCATCAGCTCAGTCATTGCCAGGTTACAACATCTCAGTGTCTCCTTGGTGATCACTGCAGGATTTATCTACATCTCATTACTCATTACTCATCTATCCGTTGCAACTTTCCAACAGTTTGTCAACCGCTCCACCAGATAAAATAAAACATTGGATTTTTTTCTAAGCACATGCACATAGAATGCATGTATGAGATGCATATCGCTCTGCCTGTTCTCTCGTAAAATCAGACCACAATCTTACCTCCCACTATACACCCATTGTTCAGCAGCAATCTGTGATTCAATTCAATTCATTTTATTTATATAGCGCCAAATACAACAAATGTCATCTCAAGGCACTTAAATAATAAAGTCCAATTTAAGCTAATTGGAATTCATCCATCCATCCATCCATTATCTATACCACTGAATCCGTCGATCGGGTCGCGGGGGGGCTGGAGCCTATCCCAGCAGTCAATGGGCGAGAGGCGGGGTACATCCTGGACAGGCCGCCAGTCCATCGCAGGGCCACATAGAGACAAACGAGACAAACAACCATGCACACTCACACTCACTCCTAAGGACAATTTAGAGATGCCAATCAACCTAACATGCATGATTTTTTTTTGGACAGTGGGAGGAAGCCGGAGTACCCGGAGAGAACCCACACATACACAGGGAGAACATGCAAACTCCACACAGAAAGGCCCCAGCTGGGTGTTGAACCTGGAACCTTCTTGGTGTGAGGTGACGGTGTTAACCACCACACCACCGTGCAGCCTAATTGGAATTCAATTAATTGTAATCATAATTATTCATAAAATAATCCAATTCGTTCATATAGAGCCAATTGAAAAACAATTTCCTAGCTAAGGAAACCAACAGATTGCACCGAAACTTGTCTTCAGTCAAATCTCCCGTCCTGAGCGTGCCTGAGGCGACTGTGGAGAGGAACGACTCCCTTTGAACAGGAAGAAACCTCTGGCAGAACCAGAACCAGGGAGGGTGGCCATCCGCCTCCACCAGCTGGGGTTTGAGAAGACAGAAAAGAGGGGAAAAAACCACTGTAACAGTATTTAAAGGATATCTGCTGGAACAGGGAAACACGAGTTAATGACCACAATAATGTCACATATACATAATATCATTTGAGAAATTGAACAGGGGAAAAAGAGAGTAAAGTGAGGACAGGTGTGACAGATGAGGCCCCCCAGCAGTCTGGGCCTATAGCAGCTTAACTATGGGATGTTTCAGGATCACCTGAGCCATCCCTAACTATAAGCTTTATCAAAAAGGAAAGTTTTAAGCCTGGTCTTAAAAGTGGAAAGGGTGTCTAAAACGTTTGGGGCAATGGTCTCAGGAAGCTGATCAAATTCATCTGGAGTACTTTGAGGCCATGGACTGGATGACTGTCATGGATCTTAACACAGCCTCACTAATGTATGGGGAAAGACCTCCTATAAGGAGACCTCCCTGTCCAGCCTGTCTGTCTCTAGCAGGTGAAGAAGCAGTTGGAGAGACCAAACCAGAACAAGACTGCAGGTCCAGATACTGTCAGCCCAAGGCTCTGAAGGTTTGTGCGGAACAGTTATGTGGGATTCTACAGCACCTCCTCAACTTTAGCCTAAGTCAGGAGAAAGTTCCAGTGCTGTGGAAGACATCCTGCCTTGTTCTGGTACCTAGAAAATCTCATGCATTTGCCCTCAGTGACTACAGACCAGTTGCCCTAACATCCCACATCATAAAAGTCCGTAAACTTATCATCCTGGGGTTGGTGCTGAAGATGCCATTATCTACCTGCTTCAGTGACCCTCCTTCCGTCAACAGGAGGCTATCTCACGCGAGACATCACGTCACGTGACGTTTCAAAATTCCAACCCGTTAGTAAGCTAGGCTTTGCTGTTGCATACAACTTCATTTCACTTTCGAAAGAAATACTGGACTATGTTTGTAAAAAAAACGGCAACGAAATTGTGAATTTCCAGAGCGAGTTACTCCACACTCTGTAATCAACTCCTACGGACTCACGGACGTTATGTCTCGCGTGAGATAGCCTCCTGTTGACGGAAGAGGCTCTGATTGAGAGCAGGTACTGGCTTGATTAAATTCATTCTGGACTCTATATCCGACCACATGAAGACCTCGGGACACTTCGGTTTGGCTTTAGGGACCCTCTACTCACTACCACGTAAGTGTTATGTTGTTTGGAGCTGTAGAAGAGGTATAAAAATAGCGTTTTGTAGCGGCGAAACGATATGCCCTCATCACTTGCAGGCTAACGACTTTTGGCTAAAAACGGTCAAATCGAAATTCTCAAAACACATCCGAATGACATGATTTTGATGTCAACTCAACGTATGTACTCCCAATCATCCCGTAAATTGATCTAAAGTGCATTTTACTCCGTATTATCCCTTTAATACAGTTCAACACAGTTCAGCCTGTTATGTAAGAAGCTGCAGACAATAGAATTGAAAACAACCATGCACGCTGACACTCACTCCCAGGGTCAATTTAGAATCACCAATTAACCTAAGGTGCATGTTTTTGGACTGTGGGAGGAAGCCGGAGTACCTTAAGAGAACCTACACGTGAACAGGGAAGAGCCTGCGGACATCCCACAGAAAGAACCCAGGTCAGATTAGAACCAGGTTACCTTCTTGCTGGGAGGAGACAGAGCTAACCACCACAATACCATGCAACCCTTTCCCATTTTTCTTTCATGAATTCCTCTTGACATACCCCTGTTCATTTTCTTATTCTTTCACAGTTGATCATGCTTCGTTGCATTCCTATCATTCTATAATGCAGAGCCTGGGAGCAGCACAGACAAAGACACATTTAGTGGAAACAAAGTCTTTTATTATTTGAGGATTTTGCAGAGTACTAAATGACTTTTTACTAATTTATCATTAAACTGCTGCTGTGCAAAGTAATGATATTTTTTGACTATTTTCACAAAAGCCTGACAATTATTAACCCCTTGAATACTCATCTCTTTTTGTTCAATAACTTATAATATGTTCCATGAAAATATGCTTGTACTGATTTTTAATGCTTACATGTAACGCCTGTTCCTTGTTTGATATACTGATATAAGGATATCCAAATCATCCCCACCTTAAAGTACAATTCATATTATTACATTTTTTCTATTTGTGTTTCTTCTATTTACTATTTATCTTGTTTGAATGTAAAACTTGTCATAACACAATAACTGTCTGAATGTACCATGTTCAAACGTGATAACACTAAAATATTACAAGCACAAACTCAAAGAGAACAAATAAATGAAGGAATATGGTTTAATTGCATGATTTGATGTAGTTTTCTTGAGGTGACATATAAAGGAATGCACTAAGAAGGATTTTAAATTGCACAGAGAAGACATCTTCTGCGGCAATATAACTTAGGTGACCCTCCAGCTGATAATTATGGCATTCTGCACAACTCCAGTGACATCAAACTGAATAAACAAGGCCAGAATGAACTAGTTCTAGTATTTCTAACTGACGTAAACCATTGTCGTCGTCTCTGAAGCACTGGGATATGGATATTTGATGCTTCATGGGGCCTTCAAAATGCCTTGTGTGTGGGATGTATGATGGGTGGACTGGTGATGAAAAATGCAGCGAGTGCATCAGCACAGCCGACAAGGCTAAAAACAGAACAGGACTGATTGACCCATGGGGATGCTCGGTTACTCCTCTGTGACATCACATAGCCAATGAGAGGCCGCCCTAGGTGGCTTGTTGTCATCGGACACTGATTCCAAGTCAGCTTTCAAGCTCCTTCACTAACCAGGGTATCATCTGTAGCAGGCTTATGAATCCAATTACCTTCACAGCAGCAAATTAAAGATTGTTGAGATTTGGTTCAGGCCCATAGTAACATATGGAGCTGTTGTTCTGCTGCCTGGTTTGGGTTGTGTAAAGTGGTCTGATATTTTGTCCATTCACTGTAGCCTGTCAGCGGCAAAAAAAATCCTGTATGTCAGGGCTTCCTCCTTCAGCTCCCTGATAGTTACTGAATGAATGGAACAAAACACGTTCAGAAACACTTAAAGGAGAACTGCGGTATTTTCAACATTAAGCCTCTTTTCTGAGTCGTCTGCAATGTTTTAGAACCCCCCTCACCGCTTTTTTGATGTTTACTGCTGTCTCCGGTATTTGCCTGATACTAACCCCTTTCACACTGCGACCCGCTACCTTAGCGGGTCCAAATTGCACCTTCGACCCGCGTCGAGCAATGTGAACGCTTGGCGTGTTGGTGACCCGTGTCGCCTGAAGCCGAGTTCAGGGGGCGTTGCCTAGTGGCAGAGCATCACACGAAACACAGAAAATGCTGGGCGTGTACACTGACGTAGGCACAAGCCATGCATCGGAGGTAGGGTTAAATACACCTTGAGGACTCGTTTTTCCAATTGTATATGCAGTTCATGGAGAAGTTATTTTACGGGGTGTGGATGGTTACAACGTGGGATGCCGCCGAAGAACATATGCGGAGAATACAAGAGCACTATAGTCCCCGACATGTGGCGGTAAATAACGTCCTCTGCTCGGAGGCTGAGGAGCTCACGGACCTCCTTGTCTCCCCAGTTGGCCATATTAAAAAATGTCTCGAACTTGATGTAGGCTAAAACAGAGTAAAACTTGTCCTCACTTGTCGCTGTTGTTCTGAATCAGCTGTCCATTCTGTCTTTTAAACTCCTCACGTCACGCCCACGTCCGACCCGCGTCGATTGCGTTCACATCAAACTCGGCTCGGCAAAAAGACTAGGGTCCGACGCGGGTCGAAAGGCGAGTCGAGTTGACGTGGCAGCCCGGGTTGTCAGTGTGAACGCAACAGCGGACACGCTAAATTCACGGATTAAACGCGGGTTATTCGTCAGTGTGAAAGGGGCTTTTGATTCATCTCAACCTGCTTCAGAATGGCAAGTACGGTGCATGTCCTAAAAGGTCCGTAAAAGCACCATAAACGTACGTTTTCAAAATAATCAACTCACCGGAGTGGTTACTGGTGTGCTCTGGTAATCCATGTCAAATTTCGTTGCGAAAAGTTGCTTCTGTCGTGTTTTATTTGACATTTTGTACTGGATGTTCGTTGATATTACTCCGCCACCGCTAAGAAAATAGTTCGAGCATGAACGAGCTGCCAAATAAAACACGACAGAAGCAACTTTTCGAGAGAGTTTTTTGAGAGAATTTGAAGCAGGTTGAGAAGAATCAAAATTAGGCTAATACCGGAGACAGCAGTAAACATCAAAAAAGCGGTGAGGGGGGGTTCTAAAACATTGCAGACGACTCAGAAAAGTGGCTTAATGTTGAAAATACCACAGTTCTCCTTTAAGAAGCAGACTGGATGTTTGAAAGATGCATGGCTGTACAATAGTCTTCAGGCATGCACACACACACACACACACACACACACACACACACACACACACACACACACACACACACACACACACACACACACACACACACGTCATGAATTATTGATGACTGAGGCCATAATGATTTCTTGATGATTCCTGAATAAGACGGCCAACCACAGAAAATTACCCTGTAGGTTGTTCGACAAGAAGATTACTTTAGTCCATAGTGTTTTATTGTTGACAGCCTTAGCCGTTGTAGCCAATGCCTCATGCATCAAAATGTCCACACCTACCAATATGAGGTCCAACTCTTTATCTACTATACCACCCATTACACAACCCAGGGGTCTTTTGGCCAGTTGGTATGAAAAGGTGGTGGAAAAGCACCCCAATTGATTCTAATGTTGAGGCTGCATCAGGCTGCATTCGCTTTTATGACCTATTTTGTGGCTTTGTTCAGGGATAACATTTCTATTTCCATTTATTCATTTAGCAGACACTTTTATCCAAAGCCATATATGGGAGTATGGGGTTCAGTATTTTGTTCAGGGACACTTTGATATGTGGCAAAATACTGGGAAAATACAGTCAAACCAGTGGTCTTTCAATTAAAGTTCAATGAATTAATATGAAAGTAAATTAGTTTAATATTTTTTTTTTTTTTTTTGGTGAGTTAAACAATGGAATAATGGGAAATAGGAGATATGCGTTAACAATAAAGGGATGGATAGATGGTGTGAAAGCAAAATAAGGGAGTGGCACCAAGATGTGATTACTCCTCACTCCTGTCCTCCATATACTCCCCTCTTCCTCTCCCTCCACATTTACCATTCTCATTCTTCTTTCTTTTCCTTGCCAGCTCTCTGTCATCCTCTTTCCTAATCCCTTAACGAAGTAGAATGTTAAAAAGGATGCCATCAGGCAGCTGTGCGCCTCTAGAAAAGCAAGGGGGGAATGAGAAAGGGAAGATGGAGTTAGAAAGGAAGATATGGATGATGTAAAATGGCTATTGTTTCTGTTGTCTTACTTCTCTGGATATGTGAGTTGAGGAAACACCACTTGTTTAAATTCCTCTTTACTACAACCTGACAATGAACAGCTGCTGTTCTGTGTGTATAATCCAAAATCAATTATTCATCATTGTATTGAACATCTGCTTGGCACGGAAATGCAGAAACTCGATGTTTGTCATGCTTTAAAAGCTTCACAATATCACTGATTTAGGTTGTTTTTAGCTAAAAAGCTAAATCCAATGTCCAACATGTATTGGCAGGAATGTAATAAACAACAGTTTGTGTCCTCCTCATCTCCTCTACTGGGTTACACAGTCATTATTATTATCAATCCATCCATCCATCCATTTTCTATACCTGCTTAATCTAATTTAGGGTCACGGGGGGGGGGGGGGGGCTGGAGTCTATCCCAGCTGTCATTGGGTGAGAGGCAGGATACACCCTGGACAGGTTGCTAGTCCATCACAGGCCCTCGCAGAGACAAACGAGACACACAACCATCCACGCTCACACTCACTCCTCGGGACAATTTAGAGTGACCAGTGAACCGAACATTCAATTCAATACAAATTCAAATTCAAAAATACTTTATTTATCCCAGAGGGAAATTAAATGTTGATGTAGCTCAATTAAATCAAGGAGTTATTATAGATGCTGATGGCTGTGGGCAGGAAAGATTTCCTGTAGCGGTTCGTTTTGCATCCAAACTGAAGAAGCCTTTGACTGAAGAGACTCTGTTTTCCGATAACAGTCTCATGGAGTGGATGTTCAGGGTTGTCCATAATTCTCTTGATTTTATGCAAAATCCTTCTTTGCATTATTGTCTCCAGAGGTTCCACAGTCGTCCCCAGAACAGAACCAGCCTTCCTTATCAGGTTGTTGAGTCTTTTTAGGTCCCTGGTTCTGATGCTGCTGCCCCAACAGATGACGCAAGAGGAAATGACGCTCTCAACAACAGACTTGTAGAAGATCTGCAACATCTTGTTGCAAACCTTGAAGGACCTTAGCTTCCTCAAGAAGTACAGTCTGCTCTGTCCTTTCTTGTAGATTGCTTCACTGTTGTGTCTCCAGTCCAGTCTGTTGTCCACATGAACACCAAGGTATTTATATTCCTCAACCACCTCCACTTCTTCTCCCATGATGGAAACAGGGTTTGATCTGACCCTGTTTCTCCTGAAATCTACAATCATCTCCTTTGTTTTGTTAACATTCAAGATGAGATGATTGTTCCCACACCATGCCACAAAGCGGTCCACCAGCTCTCTGTACTCAGCTTCTTGTCCATCTCTGATACACCCGACTACTGCAGAGTCATCTGAATATTTCTGTAGATGACAGGAGTCTGACTTGTACTGGAAGTCTGAAGTGTACAGAGTGAAAAGGAATGGTGAGAGTACAGTCCCCTGTGGTGCTCCTGTGCTGCTGATCACCTGGTTAGACACACGATTCTTCAGTCTGACAAACTGTGGTCTGTTTGTCAGGTAGTCATTAATCCAGGTGATTGTTGAGGCCTCCACCTGAGTCTTCTGGAGTTTCAGACGAAGCAGATCAGGCTGGATTGTGTTAAATGCACTGGAGAAATCAAAGAACATGATCCTCACAGTGCTGCCTGCTTTGTCCAGATGACAGTGGGTTTGTTGAAGCAGGTGTATGATATGTTTTTGGGTGGTGGGAGGAAGCCGGAGTACCCGTAGAGAACCTACGCATACCAGGGAGAACATGCTCATTTTATTATATTTAATAGAAAATACTACATTGATACTGCATTGCTTCTACAGACCATAGAGAAGACACTTCACATTTCCCCTGCGACGTTTGAATGACAAGTTTTGGTATATATTTGGTTGCTTTTTTCAATATCACCACTAGGTGTCACTTCACTTTACACACAGGACCTTTATGGAGAGAACTTCACTTTTCCTGGACATTTCTAACTTCATTTTGAATGAAAACAAAAGCTGGGAGCACAATCATTAAAAAACGACATGTTATTTTACTCCCAGATAGCAGACACACTCGTGAAGCTGCTCCTTTTCCTCACAGATTGTCACTTCTCTTTGAATAAACCAAAAGATTCTTGGGGGTTGTAATGCGAATCTCAGACTTGCCCTCCATGACGTTATTGGCTTCTCTTCCCTCTTGGCTGCTGTATTTTGTCTGTTTTCCTCTTTTGGTCCCAGATTAATTAGAACGCCATTCTCCCAAGCCTTCTGGGTTTTTATTGATCGATGCAGCTATGAGCTTTTTTACACAGATAACAGCTAATGTGGAGCATGTGAAAGGATGGAAAGAAAACTATTCTCCGCCAAATGAAAGCTTTTACTTTATTCACTTTGGGGACACACTTCAAAATCAGAAGGCACAGGCAATAGTTTAAACATGTTTATGTGGCTCTTTATATTTTCATGACACAACATGATTGCAATTTGTCAGAAGTAAAAATTGAAAGCTGGTTGTACAACACATCATTTTAAGTAGCTTATTTGCTTGGCAAAGGTTTCTGGATAAGCGCCATGATGCCATCAGGAGAGCTGTTTCAGATACAGCATGAACTACAATGCCTTTCCAAGGTCATGATTTTACTGTCAGTGCTGGTGTAAGAACTGAGGCCAAAATGAACAGTTTGGGCTGTAAGAAAAAGAGGCTCAAGTGTTACATGAGCTGTAAAATGCTGCAATTCTTTGTGTCACCATTAAAAGGTCATAGTTGAAAAAAATCTCTAATCAAAACTGTAAATAACAGTTTTTGATATTCATAGTTTGTGTGATTAAAATAATTTAAAATGTTCAATATGCATCTTCACCAAGTTTGATATGAATGTAGAAAGTCATAACAACACTACTGCACCCATTTTAATCACCAACTCTCTGCAACCTCCTTTCTTTTTTTAAATGTATGAGATTGAGTCTGGAACCCTGCTGAACAAAGACATCCACAATGGCAAAGGTTCAAGGAAAATGTATATCCTCCCATAGGGCGTGGTGCTTAAAAGATGAAGCTTACTTGGTCTTCACTTTTTATTGTCCACATGTGTCCTTGGGTGTGGGTGTGTGTGTGTGTGCGCGTGCATGTGTGTGTGTTGCATCTATTGCAGAAAATTGGCAGTGAACTGACCTTGACTGACAATACTTCACATTGCCTTTGTTGTTGCTAGAGTTAGAAGCACACGCACACACATATCAACGCAATCCACATTAAAGTGCAGCTGACTAGCACTGATACTTAGCATGTGGTGCCTCTGGCTCATACCAGACATTTTACTGGGAGGTTCACAGTGATACAGCAGATCGTACTCGTGCACTTTAGCTCTGGCACTGAACAAATCTGTAGTGTTTGTTACAAAAGCATTACATGATAATGGAGCTGGACAGTTTCATAATTCATGCTTGTTGGGATGCATTACACAGTAGTTATTTGTTAAGATTACCCTTTTCTCACTGCTGGTACTTTATTGCTGCTCCTGAGATGTCCCATTAGCTAATAGCTATATAGCTAATATTAACTCACTGTTAATATGGAGTTTTACTCTGAGCATTTCTGGATTAACCTCAGACTGCTGTGCCAGTATCTTTATTTATATTGGATATATCTTTACCTTTATTTACTTAAAATATAAACATATAATTAATATATATAATATAGATATAAACTGATGGTGTCATTCGCAGATCAATGCATTATATGAACAATATGAGATGGCAATTAGAAAAAGAATGGTCAGATGTTTAGGTGATAAAAATGCAGAGGAAAATTTCGGATTTGGGGCTGAATGAAAAAAACAGTGCTGCCGTTTTCAAGATAAGAATTTACAAGATATTTCAGACAGATGAGCATTTTTGTGTATTGTCAGTTCAAGTTGGCCTTGGCGAAAGCCGACTGTTGACTCCGTCAAACAGTCTGGAAAAACCCAAGAGGAATCCGTTCCCATGGAGGGTGGGACCTTACTCAGCAACTTAAATTCATTGGAGTTCCCTTAACCAATCAGTAATGTTTAGAAATGACGTAGGTTATGCGCCGAAGGAGAGCTACGACATCCTTGCCACTAACAAAATTGACGAGGCATTCCTCTTGCTCTTGTTTTAATTGTGTAATGCTCTCCAGAGTTGAGACAACTTCATGGATAGCTTCTAGGCAAGGCAAGGCAAGGCAAGGCAAGGCATCTTTATTTATATAGCGCATTTCATACCACAGGCAACTCAATGTGCTTTACATAAAGACAAGGCATTTAAAAGAACAGCATAAAGCAGCAATTTAAAGAGAAAAAAATAAAAAAATAAAATAAATAAATAAATTTAAAAAAAAAAATAAAAAAATAAATAAAAATAGAATAAAAATTAAAGCAATCACAGAAGAGGGGAATAAGAAAAATATAAACTCAACCATAAGCACACCGAAAGAGAAATGTTTTTAACCTGGATTTAAAAGTGCTTACAGTTGTGGCTGATTTCAGTTCTGCTGGTAGTTTGTTCCAGTTGTGTGCAGCATAACAGCTAAAAGCTGCTTCACCGGGTCCAGTTTGAACTCTGGGCTCCACTATCTGACCTATCCACTTCTAGCGTCTCTTCTTCCGTCGCCATGTTTATTTCCGCTGCGGTTGAACTACAATTACATGGACTACAATGGACTCCGCAGGTGAGTTCTGCGTCACCACTCTCAACTGTTTGCTGATTGGCGAAACACTGAGCGAACCGAGGTAGGGGGATTTGGCCAGACTATGTGCGGAGCCACAATCTTTGGGCGGATGTACGTAGGATGGCGTCGCCAGGCTAAGTTCAAGTGCCTCTGTATTGGGAATTACCTGTGTAACTGTGTGAGCAACAACTTCAGCATTTCCACTGCACAATCCCAAAAGAGTTACAGATGTTACTGTGCTAACATTTAATTATGTAGATAGTACTGTTCATAGATCATAACAAAACTTGCATGTATACTGTACCTTACACCCTACTGGGGTCCTGTCTGGTGTGGTAGACCATGGCCTCCATTGCTAATGCACTCAGCACCTGTTTTTGAGCTACCATGATTAGTGCCTCCATGTTGTGTTTCAGACCAGTCTTTTCTAGCCACTGATAGGACTTTTCAACATCAGCCAGTTCTTTCATTTGTCACTGGTACATGCCATGCAAAGTCTTATCCTTCCTTCTCTTCATTCTCTGCTTCATGGGATTTAAGCTCACTTAGCGGTTTGTCAGTAGGGAAGATCTTCCTGATGTATACCTGGACTTTGACGCTCACTAACCCCCAGCCTCCCTCTTTCTGCTTGGGTGCTGGACTTGCAGGGAAATATGAATTGTGAGGAGCTTTGCTGTCATGATATAATTATATCTCCTCCTTTAGACAGGTTATTATTAAGCTGAAAGATGAAATAGGAAGACATGTTTCCTCATATCTGCCCATTTCCTGGTATCTGGGCCTTTTATCCTACTATGTTTAGCTATTCAACTTTTCCCACACTGTCAAACTCACCTAATTTTTAATTGCCAGCTACTTTTCAAGCAAATCTCATCCATCCATCCATCCATCCATCCATCCATCCATCCATCCATCCATCCATTATATTCCATTTATCCGTTGGGTTGCAGAGGCAACAGGTTCAGGAGGGGAATCCAAACACCTCTCTCTCCAGCAATACTTTTTGGTTTCTCCTGGAGGATCATGATATAGTCCCAGGCCAGATGGCACATATAATTCCTCCAGTTCTGAGGTCTCCTCCCAGTTGGACACAGAGCAGCGACTCTAATCCGAGCTAATCCGAGCCCAATGGATAGTCCAGCTTCTCACCCTATCTCTAAGGCCCAACCCAGCCACTTTCCAAAGAAAATACATGTCAGCCACCTACTACCCAAATCTTGTAACCATAGGTGAGGGTTGGAATGATAATGGACCAGTAAATTAAAGCTTCGCCTTTCAGATCACTTCCCCCTTTACAACATTTCACATCATAAATACTATACTGACATCAGTAACGCTGACAAAGCCCCAATCCGTCTGTCCATCTCTCACTTTCAGTGTCAGTGTGATAAATGGCCATGGTCCTCAACCGGAAATAGAAGGAGTCCCCCCTCAAAGTCAGGGATAAGTTTCGACTTCAATCAGAGAAGCTTAAGCATATGTATCTCGGGATCTTGTTCACAAGTGATGGCAGTATGATCTCTATTCTTGAAAACTCTCTTCTGCTCTGTCACCAGAGGCTCCCATCCTACCCCCTTCTTTTCTTTATATTACTGCCTCACAGAGACATCTAATCAATAAAACAAAATTGTTTCAAATTCAACTCCTGCACATCATTCAATTTTGTTAAGTTTTCTCAGTTGCTCTCCCTTTATTGAAATACTAGCGGAGTATCTGATAACTGGCAGGGAATACGTATTGACGACTTGGACTTTGTTCTTCTCATTCGACTGACTCTTTAAGACCTTCCTTATTCTTTGTAGGTACTTGGTTGTGGCTGACTTCCTTACAGCGTCTTCATGATTAATCCTTTGTCTGTGTGACCCTGAGCTACAGTAATGTGTGAAAGAAACTACTCTCGTTCAATTGAAGGTTTTATGTATCAGGACATAATAAAAAAACTTTGAAAAACTTGGGTAAATGCAACCTCATATGAACAACAACATTATTAATTATTGTAGTAGTGCGGACAGAGTAACCTGTGCACTTGGTGTTAATTTAACCTCTTGGGTTGTCTTCCACAGTACCGTTGAGTTCATGATAAAGGCTCTTAATATCCTGTTGAGTTCCAAGTATTCCAGTATCCAAGTGTGCAGCATTTAGGCTCTCTTGTAGTCAATCCAGGAGGTACACAGATTCATATGTTTGATCTTACAGTCTTGGATGACAGCTATGTTGATCAGTAGCTGGTTACTTCCAGTGTCTGGGCCCCACTCATGCATTGAGCTATGTGCCTACTCATCTTATCCGCTATGATACCTGATCAAAACTAAATCCTGTACGGAGGCAGGTCATTGGCTGGTAGTTGGATGGAAACAACCCCCTCTTGGGATCTTTCATCATCACTGTCTGACTTTGGGTTAACTAGTCTTGGTCCCATCCATTAACAGCTAGTTCATTTGTGCTGCTAGGTGTCCGTGAAAAAGTGTTAGTTTCTTGAACTAGTAAGTGTATATGATATCAGGATCTGGTGCAGACCAACTCTTCGGACTTGAAACTTTCTCTTGGATGTTTACCATTTTCATGGCTACTGGTTATTGCTCTGGGAAATTGCTGTGGTCAGCTCTCCACCAGCCATGGAGCGTTGGCTAATGTGCATTAATAATCTCTTTGCCAGAATAAATAAAGGAATAAAAATCAAACAACGTGTTGGTTGCCATGTCTGATCTTCTGTCAAGTTTTCTCTGTGTTAACGACTTAATGAAAATAAATTTTTTAAACACCAAACATGACACGAATGAGCACAACTAAGTCAATATGTACTAATTTAATTTAGGTTTTGAAACCGACAAAAACAGAACAACAAGATAGAAGACCTATTGTACTGATGTTGTAGTTTCTAATGAATACACAATTTATTAGAATTATGTTTACAAAAGTTTTAAGACTTAAGTCTGAAGTCCTTGAGGCTCAGTGGATTGCCTGCTTTGCCTTCGTGGTATTTCATCTTTGACTCTAAACATTTCTTTACAGCTTCACAAGAATAGCCACTGTCTTGTGTCTGGAATTAAAGATACTAACAAGGCGATGTTATTCCATACCAGTTTCATAGTGTTACCTGCAACATGTTCCTTCATGAGTAAAAGTGTAAACAATGACAGAAGCAACGGAATTAGAGGGAAAGAATGTGAACAAGATAAGTAGAAGGCCAGAAATACCAACTAACTGTGCTGCCTTTGTCTAAGTAGGGTCATACTGTGTATCTGTACTGATGTTAGTCACATCATAGTCATACATATTGAATTAGGAAAATAAGATTAAATGCTGCATGATACAGCATGATACTGCGCCTTTGCTTCCCAACCCATTCATATTGATTTCTAGAGATTTCATCCAGGTCTCCCTCTTTGCTAACTCCCTACTCTCCAACTATTTGTCAATTGCCCCACCATAGGAAATAAAAAGTTGGATTTATTCAATGAAACTATAAAAGGTGCATAAAGCTCCTCTGCCCTGGCTCCATTTGAAAAATCAAACCACAATCTGGTTCTCCTCATTAGCTACCTGTGACCATACAGACTTTAAAAAAAAAAGATTTCAGGAAGCTGTGGGGATGGTTTGAGTCCACAGACTGGAATGAACACCTTTGAGCAGCACTGTGAGGATCATGTTCTTTGATTTCTCCAGTGATATTTAATACAATTCATCCTGTATTGTTATGTAAAAAGCTGCAGGACATACACAAATATTTCTTCACAACCCCCTGATTTATTGACTACTTGACAAACAGTTTGTGGGACTCAAGGGTTATGTGTTTGAGAGGGTGGTCAACAGCACAGGAGCACTACAGGGGACTGTACCCACACACCGTGGTGTGGGAATAATCACATCATCTTGATCTTAAACAAAACAAAAAAGAGATTATTCTGGAGTTTAGGAGGACCAAGAATATTCATTAAGAGGCATCTTCATCGAAGCTGTAACACAGAATGATTCAGGAGGTCATTCGTACCGGCAGACATTACCATAAATAATTACAGCTAACGATGATGGATGAGAAAAAACAAAAAAATAAAGAAAACCAAATACCGCACGCAACATTATATTTGCCTTTGGGAGAAATAAAGTATTTTCAAATTTAATTTGTATTTCCTTTATTGACTGTTAGAATATCAGTATCCCTCAGCTCCACACAGGATCCACCTTGTTCTCAGAATATGGATTGATTGGATTCATGGGAGCATGAAAGGGACACTCCCGCTTCCAAACGTATATTCATAAATGTATGCTGATACCACAGATACAGTTTCACATTTTGAAATGGCTAACAGAGGTCAGAGAAAAGGACGCAATGCCTTGTTTGTAAAAATGGAGACACAATATGGAGATGACTAAACAGAAGTCGTTGGTTTGCTGCAACAATCTGATGTTGATAGAAACAGAAGCCATTTTGACAGAAACATGTTTGCTTTGTGTTCTGAACAATCTTATCCTCTCTGACACTTTGTAAAGGCTCAGCTTGTACCATTTAGACGTTTTCTTCACTTTGTTTCCATGTGTGCTTGAGTTGTGCTCATCACAACTGGGAACAGCTCTAACTCTGAATCTATCTGCCCTCAACAATCGGGCTGACTCATGCAACGCATAAAAGTTCAGCCTTTTATTTATTTATAGAAGTAGGAGATGGCAATTTTTTATGGAGTGTTCATTTCAACATAAACATGCTGTATTACACTCAGAATATCAAATTCAAAATTCTCTTACTTTTATGAAATACTTCTGATTCCAAATTTACATCCTCAATTGGGATAGTGTGTAAAATGTAAATAATGCAGTCATTTGAAAATTTCAATAATGCAATAATTCATAATAGATCATTGAAAAAATGTATAATATCTTTTCTCACCCGGTTTTACTTCATTTTCATAATAAACTTTATTAATCCCTGAAGGGAAATTATTTCACTGCAGCATGAATTATTGTTATAGATATGTCATTGTTATTGCTAGATAACAAAGTAAACTGTTGTAAAGTGAATTTGTACCAGAGAGGGAGATTGTCGTGAATGGATTAGGGAGTTTTTTTCTGAGTTTTTTTTAGCTTGGCTAAAGCTGATGATATCACAGACAGTATCGGCAGGTAATACAGGTGAACTCCCTCGTAAGACAACATGCACAGAAGCTCACAGCCAACAGTTTGATAACTGGGGTAATAACTCCTTAGTGACATGTCCAGGATTACACCAGCTGTTAAACAACACCAGTTGTAAAAAAACACGTAATCCTTCCCCCTTTACTGTTTCTCTGACGGCAGTCTCCACGAATACTCCGAAGGCCGGGTAAAGATGTATTCCTGCATCCCAGTCTCTGTAAAATAAACATTGTTGCCTTCTTGATATTCATGTTGCATCCTTGTCAGGATTCTAAGCGTCCTTCCTCCTCCTTCCTCTCCATTTTGTTCCTGCTCTGTGTCTTAGACATCTTCTCTTAAATTCATCTGGATTTAGAGTCTAATTCCAGATATTTTGGGGCTTTGGAAAGCTCAATCAGCTGCCCCCACATGCAAACAACTTTCCTGTTAGCATTGTTCTGTATTGTAACAGATGTAAAACAGTTCCAGAATTACCAGCAGAAATAATTCCAGCAGCACAGTATCCAAGCTAAAAAAGGAGAAATGTTTATAAAAAAATCTTTGTTTTCGCAGAAATAAGCACATTTGGAAATCTCAAGACGATACATAGAAAGATACATTCTCTCCAGAGCTACTGCAGCAGGCTGTCATGAGTGGCATCTTCTACTACAAAACAATGCTGTTGTACTGGATGCAGAGTGCAGTTTAGCATTGTCTTGCTGGAATATGCAAGGTCTTCCCTGAGAAAAACATTGTCTGGATGGGAGCACATGTTCCTCTAAAACCTCTATATACCTTTCAGCATTGATGGTGCTTTCCAGATGTGCAGGTCAGCAGTTCCATTGGCACTTATTCACCCTATTCCATCAGAGATGCCGACTTTTGAACTGAGAGGTGATAACTGGCCCAGAGAATGGGGCAGCGCTTCTGGATCATGTTCATGTGTGGCCTCTTGTTTGCATGATAGAGCTTTAACCTCCATTTGTGGATGATACAATGATGAACAGACAATGATTTATGGAAGTGTTCCTGAGCCCGTGCAGTGATTTTCATGACAAAATCATGTCTGTTTTTAATTAGTGCTACCTGAGGGACTGAAGATCATAGATTACCAATGTTGCTTTTCGGCTGTGTTCCTTGTATGCAGAGATGTCTCCAGATTATTGCAATCTTTTGATGATATTATATACTGTAGCTTATTGAATATTTCTTTATTATATAATAAAAAAATACATCCTCATATGATTATTATATAATATAAAACGTAACTATCCTGAAATGTCTTCATCATTTGTTTACGTGTGTTTTTACAGATTGCTGAGCATATACGTATCAATTCAAGATGAGCTAGTGCTTTTTATGAAATAGTAAAATGTCTCACTTTCAATTTTTCTATTGTGAAGGAAATATTGGGTTAGGGGATTTGCAAACTATTACATTCTGTTTTTATTCACATTTTCACACTGTTCCAACATTTTTGGAATTGGGGTTTTACTTGTTTTCTATGTTAATACAATGTAACGAATTGCTGTATATTTACGGTGGATTTACAACGGTATCCGACTGTATTTTACAATAATTATAAAATACTGTTGAATATTCATTCTTCACATGTAAATTAACAGTTAATCAGTCATTTAAAAATACCAGTAGATAACTGTAATTTAACAGCATAAAACAGTATTTGTAATGAATTGATGTCCAAATCCAAAATACGTTATTATACTGTTAAATAAATTACGGTAGATGTGCTGTAAAATGACTAAAACACAGTTATCCTACCGTCATGTACTGTAATCCAAAAAACAGTATTATGCTGTTAGATAAATAACAGTAGTTGCACTGTAAAATAACTACAACACCTTCCATTATTCTACGGTCATATACTGTAATCCAAAAAAATGGTGATATACTGTTAAAATAAATAACATTAGTTGCACTGTAAAATAACAGTAAAATACTGGCGTCCCTGCTGCCAGTATGTTACTGTTATTTTACAGGGAAATTCTTTACAGTGTAGAAAATCAAACTAAAGGAAAAAATCTTAAGCTATTTAGTTAGAAGAAGGAGATTCTAAATATTGTACATCATGAAAAAAACAATGTTAAGTTTAATGCTTTTGCGGGTCCTTCTTAAGTTAGTATGACCATGCAGGTCAAATTAATCATATGTCATATGTAACAAGGCAAAAATTTGAACAAAGCTGTTCATTCAGGGTCTACAATCAGGACAAACGTGAAGAAAAGGTTCCCTCAGCTAAAGCTCATCACCAACTAGCACAGTTACCATCTCCACCAGGTAAAACCACCACAGGTTCAGTCCCTTATAAAGGTTACCAAGCTGACAGTTGGTTGTTGGGAGGGTCTGGAGCAAAAGCTAACATTTGCTCTTGTGTTTTCAGTGTGGAACATCGTGTTGGTCCTCATTAAAGTTCTTTTTAGCTGATTTAACATGTTGAATTTTGCTTGTGCTGGTCAGTACGAGAGATCACTCTGACTGGCTGTTCACTTTGGTAGATGATTGACACTGCAGAAAAACACATACACTGCTTTGTGTTTGATATGTCATTTAGGTCATTTCCCTTGAATAAAACTGGAGGATGTTGTTTGGCAGGATTGGATTTTTCTAACACGTACAGCTGATCTCTGGAGCTGGATTCTTGTTACAGGCTCTCCTCGCAGTGATGTATGGAAGCTAGACATGTGTCAGCCATATTTTACTCTCATGGCCTGTTTGCAGCCTGAGGTTTCTGTTGCACTTATTGAATGGTGTAGTTATGGCGCCATTTGTTAACATGTGTATATTGTTGTCCTGTGTGTGCTGTGTCAAAGTCAAAGTAATGGCTAGAACGTCAGAGCCATGGTCAGGAACAGATTGCTGCACTGCTCATGTTGTACATAAAGAGTGACTCCTGCCCAGCTTTATTAACTGTGGGAAGCTGCAGGGGGAGTTCATGGGTAAAAATCAATGTTTTGTCCCTGATGCTACACCCTCACTGATGCTGCGGTTTCAGGTATCTCAGTGTCTGTGGTGCCTTGAAGAAAAAGTATTTTTTCAAGAGCTTAAAGGGATAGTTCGCCTCTTTTGACATGAAGCTGTATGACATCCCTTATTAGCAATATCATTTATGAACATTGACTTACCCCCTGCTGCGTCCTGTGAGCCGAGTTCCAGCCTCGTTTTGGCGTTGACGAAGGTAGTCCGGCTAGTTGGCTGGGGTCCCGGAAATAAAGCGCTTTGCTTCTCAAAACAATATGCGTTCAAAAGAGTAATACATTTGCGTCACAAAATCGTCCCTCCAGAAAAAGTCAGACCTCACAATCGCTTGGCGCTATTTTTTCCTCTCTTCATATGAATGCGTACAGCCACCCAGCGATAGCCGCACCTGTTACGGTGTTTACTGCTCAGAAGCAGGGGACTGCTCGGTCTGCTCTTCGGTCTGCACAGTTTACACAGCCCGTAGTGATACGAAGGGAGAGAGAAATAGCACCAAGCGATTGTGAGGTCTGACTTTTTCTGGAGGGACGATTTTGTGATGCAAATGTATTACTCTTTTAAACGCATGTTGTTTTGAGAAGCGAGCCGCTTTATTTTCGGGACCCCCGCCAAAACGAGGCTGGAACTCGGCTCACAGGACGCAGCGGGGGGTAAGTCAATGTTCATAAATGATATTGCTAATATGGGATGTCATACAGCTTCATGTCAAAAGAGGCAAACTATCCCTTTAACAAATGGAAAATTTGTCATAACCAATAAGTGAAGGAATATGTTAACAACTTTTACTACAGAGCAGAGGTACAAATTACATATGTTGATTTGACTTCCTATTGCAATTCTCCTTTTCTTTGCTTGTAATTCTGCAACTCTTCCCTAGATCATGTATTCAAGTGTCACATTAAAGTTAAGTGCTCTTAAAAGTATCACACAAAAGACAAGAAATGTGATTTACATCTAAAATCACGGGTTTTATGGCTCTTTATTTTGGTTCTTCTTTTGGTCTGCAACTTGTATTGTTCAGAAGAAACTATCCTTCTCGTCCTTAAGCGTTTGATGCCGATAGCATCAGATTTATGTGGTTATGTTTCAAATTTCTATGTCCTTTTGTCATAATGTCCAACATAAGAAAAGCCCCAACAAAAATAATGACCTGCAAACCAAATTACATTATAACCACAAACATTCAAAGAAGGTGGCCTGCGAAAACACCGTCAAAAATCCCTGAATGTAGGAGGTTCACCATCTCTTGATTAAACATAACCTAGAATGTTTGCAGTGTGGCCTGGTGAGTGTGTGTGCACAGAAAGCCTCTTGCCTGACTGTGTCTAGCTGCACCTTTACACAGCTCCTCTAGAAAGCGTAAAAATGCTCAGAAAGCAGCCTATGCAGAGCAATTCCTGCCATCTTGCCTGGAAGCAAATCACTCACTGGACCTTAATGTGAGACAAAAAGCAACAGAAGACTATGGCATCCCCACATGTTCCTTCCGTTCTTCCTGCTCAGCCAAGTGTGGGCCATCATTGACATGCAGTTGAATAGATTTCTCAGTGGAGCAGTGCTGCTTGTGTGGTGTTGCTCAGTGATTGTGAAGAGATGTGGTAACGATTTGGCAATGATTTGGAACAACTTTGGAGCTTTGAGTTTCATTCTTACTCATTGTGAACTGTAGCTGAACTTAACAAGTGCCCAGGAGGTGCTCTTGAATGGTATCAAGCTGTTGCATAATCCTACACCAGCAGTGTAATTATAAGAATCCAGTCAAGTTCTCCGATTTTAACATTTTTGACAATGTACTTAGTTTGGAGGATTGCAAATTGTGTTTTTTTGCTGATGTCATAAATAAGCAAAGCTTGATCTTTTACATGAGCTCACTTCACCCTCTTTTTTGGTCTTTCTTTTTGACCACATGAAAGAAATAATTTATGAAATGTAAACAAAAGTGGACCCTAATCACAAATGAAGAACTCACCCCAATCTTTTCTGTCCTCTTCAGGCATTTGGTCACGCTTATTCCACCCAGCGTAAGGTAGCCGAGGATGGGGAAACCAACGAGGAAACTTTGCTGCAAGAGTCTGCCACCAAGGAGGCCTACTATATGGGACGCCTCTTTGAGATCCAGTCAGAACTGAAGCAGAGCCGGGCCACTGCTTCCAACGCACAGGCTGACAATGAGCACTTGAGCGTGCTAATGCAGGAGCTCAGGGAGGTACAGAGTAGCTGTTAGGGCATATCATATAATTTACTATCACATGATACCACCCCTGGCAAAATGATAGAATCAGCACACATGGATGATGTTCATTTTTGCATTTCTAAAACAAGTACCTACACGAGTCTAAATATGCAAATGAGTGTGATTTTGAAAGAGAGCACCCGGATTATTGACAGCAAACATTACCCCAACCAGAGAGCTGTCAGTGGAAACAATAGAAAGGACTCTAAAACTTTTTCAAGAAGGTAATTGAACTCAGAGTGTGACAAAAGATTAACCCAGTCAGCCGTTTCTAAAGTTTAAAGCTAGTAGAAGCAAAATGGGAAGGTTGTAAAAGGGAAACCAAGGAAGACGTCAAAGAGTCAGGCCAAAAGACTCAAAGCAATTTGACTTAGAATAGAAAATGTGCGGGTTAGAGTTAGGGTTAGAAATGAAAAACAAATGGGCAGAGAGAGGAGTCAATGTTTGTGAGGGAACTGTAAGAAAACAACTGAAGGAAATGGGATTTACTGTCACAATCCATCATTTGAGGAAAAAAAGGAATAGAACCTAAACACGGGACTTACAGGCAGTAGGCTGGTTGGTGAAGAAACAGTAACGTTAGAGAAAGAACTAAAAGTCACTGCCAAGGCAGGAAAGGCCAGGTACTAATTAAGAAAAAACAAGATAAGAATCTTTGGTCTAGACACGCAACAGACTGACTGAGGGGAGCTATGACGAGGATCTGGTCAGGGGAAAATGTCATGGGACGGTGGTGGTGCGAGGCGTGGATAAGGAGGACCCAAATGCAGATTTTCCAAAAAACAAAAACTTGATTTATTTCCAAGAGAACAAAAGGCTGGATTACAAAACATGACTATGACAAAAACAAAAGACTTGACTTGACTTGACTTGACTTGACTTGACTTGACTTGACTTGACTTGACTTGACTTGACTTGACTTGACTTGACTTGACTTGACTTGGCTTGACTTGGCTTAAAGTGACAATCATGGGGATAAGGTGAGGATCTGGCGCTGATACCTGGGAAACCCTGGAAACTAAATACTTTAGGAGTGATTGGTGAGTGAGTGCAGTTGAGGGGAAAAACACAGGTGACATGAGTGAAGGTGATGGCAGGACAAGAGAAACTAATGGCAAAACATGGCAAAGCTAAATGCTAAACATGGACTTGAAAACTAACATAAGACATGAAAGAAAACCTAAAACATGACAAGACTGTAAAACATAAGAGGAACTAAGAACATAACCAAAACTCACAGACATGACAGAAAATGAAAACCAAGAAGCATTTATACTGGAAGGGGTGGTTAGATGATTGAAACCAGGTGAGTAAACAGAATCCACAAGAACTTTGAGCAAAAAGACAAAGAGCACAAGCAACCAAACGCCAAAAGGTAAACAAGAATAAGACAAAACTAGAACCCAGAAGACAAAGTCACGATGTAAAAAACTAATCAGAACATCCAAGGATGATCCGTCCACACTGGAAAAAAAATCAAAATCTTACCAAGTATATTTGTCTCATTTCTAGTCCAAATATCGCATTACACTTAATATAAGACACAACTGCCTAACGAGTACTTTTTTGGCATCGATGATCCATCAGCACTTCACCAGAGTGATGATTTCAATTGAAAAGCTTTCAGAAATATGAACATTTATCTTGGAGTGTGTGCTACGATCTTAACTGTTTGGGATGAGATATCCAACTGTACCTTTAAAAATCTTCTTAAGAGAAGATGTACACTGGAAAAAAAATCAGAGTCTTACCAAGTATATTTGTCTCATTTCTTGTCAAAATATCTCATTACACTTAATATAAGACACAACTGCCTAACAAGTACTATTTCAGCCAGATATAGGGACTTGTTTGAAGACAACACAGCTGGAATATCTTGTTAAATGAAAAAGTCTTGAAAACAAATTGTTTTGAGTCACATATCATATGAAACAAGCTTTTTGAAGAGGTTTTTAAGCTAATTTCAAGATCACTTTTATCTCAAAAGTCCCAAATATCACATCTTATTTCAAGAAATTTTGACAAGCCGATTTTCACTAGTTCCATTGGCAGATTTTTTTGCTTATTTCAAGCAAAAATGTCTTGTATTTGTTTTTTTTTTTACTTAGTTTTGGTGGGGCATTTTTTCCAGTGCAAGAAACAAATCCTAATCTTACTTTAAGATATTAACAGAACATGACCTGAAAAAATACAAACCAAAACTAAAAAAAAAACAAAAAAACATGGTCCATAACATCTCCATCCAGAAAAGCCAAATGTAAACCATCACTAACACCTAAAGAGAAGAGAACAAGATTACAGTGGGCCAAAGGGAAGCAGCCAGGAACTGTGGATGACTGGATGGTAAAGGACCAGGGAAGATGGCAGTGTTAACTCCACAGTAAATGCACAAGTGGACACTGACATTTTAGACACTTTTCTCATTCCATCAATCAAAAGGAGGTTCGGTGATGCTGATCCTGTTTTTCAGGATGATAATGCATCTTGTCACAAAGCAGAAGGGTTCAAACTTTTCTTTAAGAAAGACATATCAGCACAATGACATGGCTGGATCTCAATATAAGTTCAGTTTCATGGTGGAAACCATGCTCCATTCTGCAAAGCTGATCTGTCAATTGCTGTATGAGACAGTTGGACCTGATTGAAGTCCTCAAAATAGAGGACTTCACTAAGTCACAAATTTCTTTAAGCTACGATTGAAACATTGAATCTTAAAATTTTAAATGTATCATTTTAGAAAAAGGATTTTGCAACCCCTTTTATATAAAAACCAAATGGATTTGCTAAAGGGGATCCTCAGAGATTTTTGCGGCCATTGGTTTGTTTGAAGTTGTACTGAGGTCACTCCTATCGTCTTCCCTCTTTTTCACTAATGCTCTCATTAAAAAAAAAAAAACCCGGCATCCTCCATGCAGGCTCCACAGACTTTCTTTTGTTTTAGCTGTGCCGTAAACAGCATGCAGCTCCAGTTCTCTTTTTGCTCCGTCTCAGCAGAGTAACGAGATGTTGGAGCATCAGCGGAGCCGAATGCGAGAAGAGATCAGGGAGTACAAGTTTCGAGAATCACGGCTTCTTCAGGACTACACCGAGCTGGAGGAGGAGAACATCTCTCTGCAGAAACTGGTCTCAACGCTCAAGCAGAGTCAGGTACACGCACACACACACCTTGTTTCGTTTTCCACCTAAGGGTCAATCGCTACCCTAATCCTAGTTTTAACTTATATAGTGTGTTAGTGTTTTTCCTGAACTTAATTAATACTTCTTTACAAAAGTTCTGCTGATCTACTCTGTTTTAAACATTTACAGAAGCGGTGAAAAGTGTGGACACACTCACTCCTTCATAATGACTGGTTTGGTGTGTCCGATTATACTGTTGCGTTCTAGTGTATCTGCACTGCTGTGCTGAGAACTGCATTACCGTACTGTAGGCTGAGTTTCTTTTGATAAAAATGACTGCAAACAGTTATTAGTGTTATGGAACAAGACTCTGGTTTCATGGGTTTGTGGTGATAGATCCTCTGGGAGCTACTGATTGTGGAAGTTGGTAGTTTACTGAACTACACAGACTGTAAGAGATACAAAAACAAGTAGGTGGTATTCGGCTACTTTGGCAGAATGCTGGTCATTGCGTTTGCACGTTAGCAAAGATAATTACCACCAGCAATCTTGCCTGTTTAATTTTTGGTTGACTCAAACATAATTTTGCACATAATAAGATGCTGAACAAGTGCAACTGAAAGTCAGGACACAAAGTAACTCCCTGCAGTGGTTTAAGTCGAGCTATAGAGTGCAATTAAGGTCATACACAGACATATATCTATATATATCACTTCAAACTAAATATTACAACAAAATATCACTACTATGTGTCACCACTGTGGTGCACACATGCACTACAAAAATAAGTTGGAACTCAAATCACAAAGCTTTGACAGAAGAAGAAACTTTGTTCCACTTTCTGTGTACCTACATGTTGTTCTGTCTATAAAACAGTAAAGGTGTAGGACTATTTTCATTTGGAAGTTTAATCCCCATTTAATGCTTTGATTTAAAGGGATAGTTCACCTCTTTTGACATGAAGCTGTATGACATCCCATATTAGCAATATCATTTATGAACATTGACTTACCCCCCGCTGCGTCCTGTGAGCCGAGTTCCAGCCTCGTTTTGGCGTTGACGAAGGTAGTCCGGCTAGTTGGCTGGGGTCCCGAAAATAAAGCGTTTTGCTTCTCAAAACAATATGCGTTCAAAAGAGTAATACATTTGCATCACAAAATCGTTCTCCAGAAAAAGTCAGACCTCACAATCGCTTGGCACTATTTTCTCTCCCTTCGTATCACTCCGTGATTGCCACCTGCCGACAGCCGCGCATGTTACAGTGTTTACTGCTCGGTCTGCACTTCGGCCTGCACAGTTTACACAGCCCGTAGTGATACGAAGGTAGAGAGAAATAGCGCCAAGCGATTGTGAGGTCTGACTTTTTCTGGATGGACGATTTTGTGATGCAAATGTATTACTCTTTTGAACGCAACCGTTCCTTCTGCAACCGTTTATGTCTGCAACTCATTTAATTGACCATAAATTTGTTAACCCTGCTTCAGGTGGAATATGAAGGCCTGAAGCATGAGATCAAGGTCTTGGAGGAGGAGACGGAGCTCCTCAACAGCCAGCTGCAGGATGCGCTGCGCCTGAAGGACATCTCAGACGCTCAGCTGGAGGAGGCTCTCGAGTCCCTGAAGAGTGAGCGTGAGCAGAAGAAACACCTGCGTAGAGAGCTTGTCCACCATCTCAGCATGTGTGACGTGGCCTACACTGGCAGTGTGCATCTAATGTTCTCCTCTGCCCCACCCAGCGGCACTGCCACCCCAACTACACTCCTTTCCCCAAGTGCAGAGGAGCCGACAAGGTGGTCATTACACACACAAACCCAAAGAGGCAAACCCCAACACTGTGCTTTAAAATTGTGATTTCAGAATCCTAAAAGATGTGCTTGTACCATTTAATATTCCAAAGTTGCTTTGAATGGTCAATTATACATGGATTATCCACACAATGGCTTTTTTTCTTTTCTTACATGTTGTAAGTGTAAGGTCTATTTTCAATTGGAGGATCAATCCTCATTTGGTGCTTTGATTTCATCAGACTGATTGACTTCATTGATCTGATTGGTTAAAGCTGACAGAAAATGATAGACAAATGGTTCATCCAATCATCTGACCATGTTTTTCTAAGCTTGCATGTCAGTTTATAATTAACTGCATGCTGCCTACACTTATACTGTTTGCAGTCATATAATATCAAAATGTCTAAAGTTCATATTTGAACTCGTCCAATGTTTAAAATGATGGAACCACACCCGCTAAGACAGACAACAGTCAGCTTTGTAGATTAATTAAATAAGCATGATTGGCCTCCTATAGCGGTCAAAGGTCTGGTCACTAATTTCCAGAGATGAGGACTCAAGTCACTGTGACTTGGACTCAAGTCGACTCGAGTCGCTGTTTTGATGACTTGTGACTTGACTTGACGTAAAATAAAAGACTTGAGACTCGACTCGGACTTGGAAGTTAAAGACTCGACACTTGACTTGACTTGAGACGGTGATACGGGGTGGACAGGTTGGACACATTGGCCAATGATGTTTACTGACAGTTACTTATATCTTGTCTTTTCACTTTATTAAGATCAGATTCTGCAGGTAAAATTGTAATAATAAGGTGACTTGACTTTGACTTGACTTGCCCAAGAAAAAATGACTTGGGACTTACTTGAGACTTGAAAGCTAAGACTTGAGACTTACTTGAGACTTGAAAGATAAGACTTGGGACTTACTTGAGACTTGCACATGTGTGACTTGGTCCCATCTCTGTTGTGACTTGACTTGACATAAAATAAAAGACTTGAGACTCGACTCGGACTTGGAAATTAAAGACTCGGCACTTGACTTGACTTGAGACACGATGACTTGAATGACTTGAGTGTTAAGCATCTAGCATAACTTCGAACTTTGTTCGTCATTTGAAGATCCATTCTGACCAGTAAGTGCTTGTCAAATTAGCTAATATTATCCTGTTAGCCTAGTCGGTAGCTAGCTAACGTTAGCTTGATATGATACGGGGTGGACAGGTTGGACACATTGGCCAATGATGTTTGCTGACAGTTACTTATATCTTGTCTTTTCACTTTATTAAGATCAGATTCTGCAGGTAAAATTGCAATAATAAGGTGACTTGACTTTGATTTGACCTATTACAGGACTTGACTTGCCCAAGAAAAAATTACTTGGGACTTGCACATGTGTGACTTGGTCCCATCTCTGCTAATTTCACCTTAATTCAGCTTGTTTTGTGGAAACGAAAGGGAAATTGTAAAGAAAATGGAGATAACGTACTCCACTGTTATCCTCCAGGTGTAATGGCCACCTGCAGAGTGGGACAGTTGCAGCGATGGCCGCGGGTTTGGCATCCAGGGCTAATGGCTCAGGTCGGAAAGCTGAGGGGGCGACTACGGCAGATCTGTTCAGTGAGATGAACGTGACGGAGATTCAGAAGCTCAAGCAGCAGCTGATGACGGTGAGTCTGCTCTTCGATCAACATGAATAGAATGATGTGAGAAGCGCACACAGAACATATGGTGTCAGGCTCTACATAAGTGCAGACTTGATAAAAAAAACGATGATAAGGAACTGATGTGGCTTCAACCCTAAGTACTTATCATATAAAATGGAGGCATGAATCACAGTATAAAAGTTTGAGAACAAACATACTGATGAGTTGCTATTTTCAGACAAGTTGCAGTTGTTTCATGCTAACAAAGCAGATTTTATAGTGCACGCTCAACTCGCCACAATGCTGTGTTTTGTGTGTATTCATACACCACCCGTGCGTGTGAATCTGCTACAGTTCGTCACCTCGTAATCCCATCCATCCCAGCTCAAATAGGCTGGTCTGCAGGAAGAGTTTATTTTTATCTCAGCTGACACACAACACTTTTTCAGTACAGGGAGGGTTTCAATACTGCTTCTGCCGTCAACTCCAGCACAAATTCAGCTATTTACTGTAACTGCCTGTTTAGACCAGAAGCGACCAAAGGCTTTTATATTCCAAGTTTGATGTAACACTGAAAACCACTCAGAACTTTTTTTTTTGTCATTCTCATATGTATATAGTTACCGTCAAAGGTTTACATTTTGACAGTTTTTTTCTTCCATTTTGTGAAGTTTTTTTTAGATTTGGGAGACTGTTTTCAAACAACACATCAATTTCATGTATATACACTGCTAAAAAATATGAAGGGAACACTAAAATAACATTTCCTCGATCTCAATTAATTAAATATTCCAGTTGAAAATCGTTATTACTCACATAGTGGAATGCATTGAGAACAATGTAACATAAAAATGATCAATGTAAATCAAAATTATTATCCCATGGAGGTCTGGATTTGGAATCCTACTCTAAATAAAAGTGGAAAATCACATTACAGGCTGATCCAACTTCAGTGGAAATTCCTCAAGACAAGTCAAAATGAGGCTCAGTAGTGTGTGTGGCCTCCATGTGGCTGTATGAACTCCCTACAACACCTGGGCTCCTGATGAATCTCCTGAGGGATCTCCTCCCAGACCTGGGTTAAAGCATCAGTCAACTCCTGGACAGTCTGTGGTGCAACGTGGCGTTGGTGGATGGAACGAGACATGATGTCCTAGATTGGACTCAGGTCTGGGGAACGGGCAGGCCGGTCCATAGCATCAGTGCCTTCATCATGCAGGAACTGTTGACACGCTTCAGCCACATGAGGCATTCTCATGCATCAGAAGGAACCCAGGGCCCACTGCACCAGCATATGGTCTCACAGTGAGTCTGAGGATCTCATCCCGGTACCTAACGGCAGTCAGGGTACCTCTGGCTAGCACATGGAGGGCTGTGCGGCCCTCCAAAGAAATGCCTCCCCACGCCATTACTGACCCACCGCAAAAACCGGTCATTCTGGATGATGTTGCAGGCAGCAGAAGGTTCTCCACAGCGTCTCCAGACTCTGTCACATCTGCTCAGTGTGAACCTGCTCTCATCCCTGAAGAGCACAGGGCGCCAATGGCAAATCTGCCAATCTTGGTGTTCTCTGGCAAATGCCAATTGCCCTGCACGGTGTTGGGTTGTAAGTACAAGCCCCGCTTGTGGACGTCGGGCCCTCATACCACCCTCATGGAGTCTGTTTCTGACAGTTTGATCAGAAACGTGCATATTAGTGGCCTGCTGGAGGTCATTTTGCAGGGCTCTGGCCCTGCTCCTCCTGCTCCTCCATGCACAAAGGAGGAGGTAGCGGTCCTGTTGTTGGGTTGTTGCCCTCCTACGGCCCCCTCCACCCCGCCTGGTATCTCCTCCATGCTCTGGACACTGTGCTGAGAGACACAGCAAACCTTCTTGCCACAGCTCGCATTGATGTGCCATGCTGGATGAGCTGCACTATCTGAGCAACTTCTGTGGGTTGTAGACACCGCCTCATGCTACCTCTAGAGGTGGGAGCACTGACAAAATGCAAAAGTGACCAAAACATCAGCCAGAAAAGATGAAAACAGAGAAATGGTCTGTGGTCACCACCTGCAGAACCACTCCTTTAATAGGGTTTGTCTTGCCTTTTCTTGTCTTGCCTCTCATTTCCACCTGTTGTCTGTTCCATTTGCACAACAGCAGGCGAAATTGATTCATAATCAGTGTTGCTTCCTAACTGGACAGGTTGATTTCACAGAAATGTGATTGACTTGGAGTTACATTGTGTTGCTTTTGTGTTCCCAAATGACTGGGACAATGTTAAAGGATGGAGTGATATTGAAGTTTATTATCGGTGGTGAAAAAGCCCCCGAATGTTGTGAAAAGATGTTTTTAATTTTAAAATCTGTCTCTGACCAGTCCAGTGATAGCAGTCAGACACGTCATACCAGAGGGTGATAATGTACTGTAAGTTCAAAAAGACAAAATAAAAGTGCAGTTGTGCCATCATCACTTGAATCAAAAACAAAAAGAATACTGTGATCCTGCAGTAGTCAATGAAAGAGTGTTTCATTTGCAATCTGTGCAAAAAACAAAAATAACTCAAATGTATCCCTGCATCGGTGGCTGCAATGAGCCTGTTTCGCACTGCACGACTTCTCAAAATGTGGTTGCAGGCTTGAAACTGCTACTCTCAAGTCATGCTCAACGTTGAGCTGAGATCTGTATTTTGTTTTCAGAGATGCCCCAGCTGAAAAGCATGTGGGTGCATTGCGCGATTCTGTATGTAACTTTGTGTGAGGCCATTTGTGCTCGACCGACGCGGCCTTTACCAGGCGTTGCTCCTGCTGTCGATATTCTTCCAGTTTTCTTTTAAAGAAATCCAGTGGCTTGTTAACGTGACAGGGGTGTGTTGTCTCCTTAATTTGTTCGGCCTCATGCTGTCTGCTGCTAACGGCTTCAGACACAGAACACACATCGGTCTCTCCTCTGCACCGACCATCGCAACCGTGGATCCTAGACCAAGATAGCTTTCATCATATTTTCTTTTCGGTTGGGTTTTTGGTTGACTTGGCCCCTGTGTCTTGTGTGTTTGTGATGGTGCTGGCTCCTTTTTGGTCCGAGTCACAAATGTATCCATGTTGCTCACAGTTACGCTACCTGCTACCTTGCTGTCCAGCTGCATTTAACAACCCAACGTCAATCATTGTTTTTGCACTTTAGTGCCAGGTTACGTTTTTCTCCCGATCTCCCAATGCTCTCTCATAATTTTAGCTGTTCATTATTACTTGTTTGTGTGTGGGTGTTTTGTTTAGTGAATTATCTTTATTGTCAATAAAGAAAAGCATTTAAGATGGGCATAAAATTAAAAACTTCCTCCTGTTTGTCGCGCCCAACTTGCCATGTCTCCGTGCCCCACACTTTGAGAAGCACTGCGCTAGCCTTAGCAGTTACATTTTACTGTTGCCCTGCCATTACCTCAAACCTGTAGGCTGCATCATCTTTGCATTTGGACCCTAACCTTTCTGTTGCCCCCTTCAGGTTGACCGTGAGAAAGTGGCACTCATGACCAGCCTGCAGGAGTCCCAGACGCAACTCCAACACACACAAGAAGCCCTGACTGAGCAGCATGAAAAGGCCTGCCGTCTTAGTCGGAAAGTCATAGCACTGCGCCGCCTTCATCGAAGAGTAGACCAGGAGGCCCGTGACAGTGCCACCGCTCAGCCCCATCTAGAAACCCTGATGGAGCTGGACAAAGACGAGGAGGAGGCTGAAGAGGAGGAGGAAACTGAAGAGGATAAGACTGAGGCGCTGAGCACAAGTCAAGTGTTTTCCTACCAAACTCCTGGTCTGGAAATCCTGCAGTGCAAATACCGTGTGGCTGTAACAGAGGTGGTCGAGCTCAAAGCGCAGATGAAAGCTCTGCGTGAGAAGCTGGCTCAGTGTGCGGTTGGAGCAGCGGAGCAGAAGCCGAGGCGATGCAGTGAGCTGCTGAAGCTGGAGAGGCAGGTAACCTCATTGGAGAAGAGCTGCCAGGAGGGACGAGAGAAGGTAACTCGTTAATTAATGAATGATTATTTTTAATGTTTTTTATTTATTTATTTTTATTTATTTATTTAAATTGTTTTTAAAATGTTTTAAAAATTTTTTTAAATGATTTTATTGCCTTCTTGTGATTTTATGTAGCTGTAAAGCACTTTATGTTACCTTGTGTACGAATTGTGCTCTATAAATAAAATAGCCTTGCCTTGCCTTGCCTAACACACGTGTCATACTTTTAGTGTCTGCTGGAATGAAAGATATCTAAACTGATTTTTTTTTCCTCCTCTTCTCTCAGAATTCTAGTCTGGAGCTGGAATTGCAGGCAGCTCAGTCGGCAGCCCGTGAGAGCCAGGGGGCTTTAAACGCAGCTCAGGATGAGCTGGTGACCCTGAGCGAGGAGCTTGCTCAGCTGTATCACCACGTCTGCCTGTGCAATAATGAGACGCCCAACCGTGTCATGCTGGACTACTACAGGTGTGACTGATAGTTCAAATAAGGAATCCCACTGAGCGGCAACATTTCAGTAGAACACTGATTGAGCTTTGGTGTGGGGAACTTACTGGGGAATATGCTCACCTAAGAAAAGAGGGCATTAATAACATACAAAATATCAGTATCAGGTTTCTGTGGTGTTGTAACATGCAAACAGTGTGTTTAGAAGCGGTTTTACATGATGACTTAATCACAGTATACTTATTTATGCACTGTGGTTTGCTTACATAAGAATAAATGTTCAACTGCTAAATGAAATCCCAGATTAAAGTCCTGCATAAACATCAAAGATTTCACCAAACAAATTAAAATGCACCTACTATTAAAACAGACGTGCTCCCACTGATAATTGATTTCTATTTTATTTTATTTTTTTATTTTTTTATTTATTTTTTTAAATCAGGCCTCTTAAAGAATTTTTTAAAGAAAATATTAAATAAAATATGAATCAAAATGTATAATTCAGAAATGAACAAGTTAAAATGATTAAAATAGACCCACTGGTAATTAGGTTGTTTTTTTAAATAAAGAAAGGAAAAAAATGATAATAATTGTACTCCTTACCCCATCCCCCTTTAAGGACTACGGATGGAAAATAGCACTTCTGCTAAATCCCATGTAACCATCTTGTTGTTGTCGTTCATGAAATGGCAATGATTTATGGTATTGCATGCTGTCCTTTAAATAAACTCATTCATTCATTCATTCATTCATTATTCTGTGGAAAATTATAAGGACTGGCTCAAATATCAGAACTTGAGATTGCTAATGCCCTGTATTTACAACCGTGTAGCAAATGAGTGATGATGAGAGACTAGGACAGATGACTGGTCTTCCAAGGTTGAAAGTTTGACACTTCATTTTTTATTTTATTATTTATTTGATTAGGACAATGCACATTAATCAACATATCAGCAGAGCATCAATGTAAAGATGCCAGACTTAGCACAGTTGCTAAATTTCATCCGTTGTCCTAAGGCAGGTATCATAAAAAACATACAGACAATACACCATGACAAATGGATACAACGTGAAAAAAAACAAAACTAATTCACATCATAGTTAAGAGTCCATACACAAAATGGAAAAGACGGAGGGGTTACCCATGAGAGCAGGTCTGGGTTGTTTTCAACCACTGTTTAAGGGTCTTTTTTTTTTAAAGGTGGTGTAATTGTCACAGTTTCTAACAGGAGTTGGCAGTGTGCTCCTTCCTAGCACTGTTTAAACATGACAGAAACACAATGAGGGCTGCCCCACTTGTGATTCACAGGTTAGACCACATGTTGAAATCTGTTAGCTCTTTACTCCCACAAACTGACACCATCAGGGCTGCCAACTCCCTGCAAACAAGCCAAAACTACCCCAAACCAAGCATTTGCCTGGGGAGACCATGGCTCAGTTAGCATCACTAACACCCTTCCACATTATAGCCCCCCCAACCATCCACGAGGAACGCTTGACTCTTCAAAAAAGGATTAATATGGATGAAAAAGAAGCCCTAGCCTTGCAAAAAGAAAAAAAAAATCTTGAAAAGTCCTTTCAGAAGGAATGTCTATGTTTGGTCTGGCAAACTGAACAAGACATTACTTAATGCCTATACTCAGAGATGGGACCAAGTCACACATGTGCAAGTCTCAAGTAAGTCCCAAGTAATTTTTTCTTGGGCAAGTCAAAGTCAAGTCACCTTATTATTGCAATTTTACCTGCAGAATCTGATCTTAATAAAGTGAAAAGACAAGATAGATAGAAAGATACTTTATTAATCCCGAGGGAAATTTAAGAAGACGAGATATAAGTAACTGTCAGTAAACATCATTGGCCAATGTGTCCAACCTGTCCACCCCGAATCATATCAAGCTAACGTTAGCTAACTACCGACTAGGCTAACAGGATAATATTAGCTAATTTGACAAGCACTTACTGGTCAGAATGGATCTTCAAATGACGAACAAAGTTCGAAGTTATGCTAGATGCTTAACACTCAAGTCATTCAAGTCATCGTGTCTCAAGTCAAGTCAAGTGCCGAGTCTTTAACTTCCAAGTCCGAGTCGAGTCTCAAGTCTTTTTTTTTTAAAGTCAAGTCACAAGTCATCAAAACAGCAACTCGAGTCGACTTGAGTCCAAGTCACAGTGACTTGAGTCCCCGTCACAGTGACTTGAGTCCCCGTCACAGTGACTTGAGTCCCCATCTCTGCCTATACTTGTCCTCGGAAGTTGCCGCCAACACTTTTTGCTAGATATGCTGACACATCAAGAACCGCCTCTTACCAACATGTAGCTGACCCACCACCCTCCAAATCCTGGAAGTTACCAGCTGGAACCAGGTTCGCCGCATTTCACAATAAGCTGTGGTAGGTTCAAGCTTCGTCTCTCAGATCTGCATCAGTATGCACGCACCACTACAGGCAAGGAGACCCAAATAATAAAAAAGTTGGCCTGTGTCAAAGCCTCAGGTTTACACCTGCCAATTTGTCCTGTATCTAACACAATAGGTGAACTGACTGTTCACCCTCTAATATCCTAAACCCCAAAACGATTTGCTGTTCCAAAATAATCTGCAGGGGAGGTTGTAATGTGTTAGCTCATCTGTGTGTAGGTTTTAGAACATTTCACCACTCTGGCAGATGATACAACGAATGGAAGGACAAATCAAATCAAATTTATTTGTATAGCACATTTCATGTACAAAACAATTCAAAGTGCTTCACATAAAATAAAAGCATTGCAGCAGGGAGTGGAAGAAGCATTAAAAATACATAAAAGAATATAAAGAGAAACATAAAATAATTTAAATGAATTTAAAAACAAGCAACAGTCCAGATAAGTTAAAAGATATCGTGCCGATTTCATGCATAGACACATGAGAACAGAAATGTTTTTAACCTGGATTTAAAAATGTCTACATTTGGTGAAAGTTTAATCTCCACTGGCAGTTTGTTCCACTTGTTGGCAGCATAACAGCTAAATGCTGCTTCTCCATGTTTAGTCTGGACTCTGGACTGGACCAGCTGACCTGAGTCCTTGGATCTAAGAGCTCTGCTGAGTTTATATTCTCTGAACATATCACAGATGTATTTTGGGCCTAAACCGTTCTGGGATTTGTAAACCATCAGCAGGCTTTTAAAATCTATTCTGTGACTGAATGGAAGCCAGAGTAAAGATTTTAAAACTGGTGTGATGTGTTCAGATCTCTTAGTCCGGGTTAAAACTCCAGCAGCAGCGTTCTGGATGAGCTGCAGATGTTTAATGCTCTTTTTGGGAAGTCCAGTTAAAAGAGCATTACAGTAATGGAGTCTACTGGAGATGAATGCATGGATGAGTTTCTCCTGGTCTTTTTGGGAGAGGAAACCTTTAATTCTGTTGATGTTTCTGAGATGGTAAAAAGCTGCCTTGGTGACAGCTTTGATGTGGCGGCTGAAAGTCAGATCTGAGTCTATCAACACTCCGAGGTTACCAACTTGGTCAGTGATTGTAATCTAATTTGTCCTGTTTCTCTTCTAGACAAGGCAGAGGGCTCAGATGCATCAGTGCCAGTCTCAAAGCCATGTCCTCAGACAACAGCAAAGTTCTCCTCACACCACGCTTGGCCAGGCGGCTGGCCGCTGTCGCTTCGGCGACGTCCACTCCAGGAGAGTCCCGGAGCCCCTCCGAGTCTCCATCCAAAGAACCTCTGTCTGGAGAGGGCAGAAGACAGGAGAAGGAGGCAGACAGGGAGGGCCTTCAAGCTCCGTGTGAGCAGAGTCTGCCGCCCTGCACGCCCCCGACTCGTTCACCCAGCATCAGTGCCTCATCATCGTCATCATCTTCATCGTCACCTGCCCTTGAAGCACCGAGTGAGCTGCGCAGGGAGCCCATGAACGTCTACAACCTCAATTCCATAGTTAGAGACCAGGTACGATGCACACTCATCTCGCATTAGTACCAGTGGAACTCCTTTTATGGTTCTGTCCTCTGCTGTCAACATATTTCATTTTCAGAAGCCAAACTTTTCAGACTATCCTCTCTTCCCCTCTCACTAACCTTGTTTAAGGTTTTTATTCTCCCCCCCGCTCTGCTTTCTGTGCTCTAAATCACTTGCCTGTCATCTCCGCCTTTCCCCTCCATGTTTTTCCTGTCCTGACTTAGGTGAAGCATCTCCAGCGGGCCGTGGACAGGTCCTTACAGCTGTCCAGGCAGAGAGCTGCAGCCAGGGAACTGGCCCCTCTTCTGGACAAGGACAAGGAGAGCTGCCTGGAGGAGATCCTAAAGCTAAAGTCCTTGCTCAGCACCAAGAGAGAGCAGATAGCCACCCTCAGACTGGTGCTTAAAGCCAACAAACAGGTGAGAGACTGGACCTGTTTATTTTTTTTCTTGATATGTACACTGAAAAAAACACAACTCATAAGATTTACTTAAAAATTCCTTTGTGAGTATTTGCACTCAAATGCTTGAAGTAATATTTAATGCTTCAATATCAAGTAACACTCACTTGCTAGTATCAAGTAAATTTTTACTTACCATAAAACATAACAGTTTTGAAGATATTAAGTAACATTTACTTAATTACATCTAAGTTAAGAGGAAACCTAAGTAAAACTTACTCTTCCCCCATAATTCATGTATTACGTTAATAAAATGTTTATTTTTATTTAAGAAGCTCTAGTTCTTACTGATTCTTAAAAATACAAGGTAGAAATGATGACAGTTCCTCTAATGGAGTTTACTTCACCAACAAGTCACTTTTTTTTCCAGAGTAAATGTATTTTATTTATACAGCCCTTTACAAACAATCCTTACGATGTACCAAAGTGCTTTACAGCAGGTAATAAATAAAAACAATAAGTTAAAACAAATAAAAACAATAGAAGAACAGTGAAAGCAATAAAATATCACAAAATCGATTAAGATAAAATAAGATAAAAGTGCCATCATACCACTGGGTATTAAAAGCAATCCTAAATAAGTAGGTTTTTAGCCTAGATTTCAAGAGGCCCGGGTCAGAAGTAAGACGCAGCTCGACGGGGAGCTTATTCCAGAGCCTGGGTGTCAGGGCTGGATGGGTTGGTAGGACATGATGCAGACTCAGAGGTGTAAAAAGCAAAATTTGGTTTATTTTACAAACAAAAGGCGCAGTTGAGCCGGATGACAAAAAACTAAACAGTGGAAAACAAAACATGACTAAGGAAAAACAAAACAAGGAACATTACTTGGAATAACATGAATAATACTTAACTTTACGTGATGACGTAGCGTGGCATGAGGGGTGAAAATCAAGGAAAAAAGATCTCACACAATGACAGGGGAGCCTGGAAACTAAATAGGGAACTGGGAGTGATGGGTGACTGAGTGCAGCTGGGGACAATGACAAACAGGTGACGTGAGTGACAACTAATGAGCAGACAGAAACTGTGGGGAAGACAATGGTAAACTATGAACTCAAAAACCAAAACCTAACCGAAAACTATGATAGAACATAAAACTAAAAACATGGGGAAAATCCCACGGGCGTGACACTGGGGGGCAGCGACGGAAAAGTCTCGGTCACCCCAGGGTTTGTATTCTGACCTGGGCACTTCCAGCAAAAATTAATTTGTTGACCTCAGAGCTCTACCAGGATTGCGGACTGTTAAAAGCTCAGATAAATATGATGGGGCGAGGCCGTTAAGAGCTTTAAAAACAAGCATTAAAAGTTTCAAATCAATTCTGTAAAGGACAGGAAGCCAATGGAGGGAGTTAAGAGCAGGAGTGATGTGCACACGTCTGTTGGTGTTGGTTAAAAGACGGGCAGCATATGTGTAGAATGAAACAATACAAGTTAAGGGTAAAAGCAATTTAGATCATCGAATGCAAATAATGGGAGTGCAGAAGGCTGTTGGCCTTAAAGTGAGCTGACAAAACTTGAAAACATTCGCATGATACTGTGCTGTGTGAAGGAGGGAGAGGTGGCTGCTGCGAAGCAATCTGCAGTTCACCATGAAATGAAATCATCAGTCTGCACTCTGACAGCCACCATTTTGTTGCATGACTTAGACTGGTCCGTGACCATGAATTAGAAGCTTTCATTGGATAAGATTTTACTGGAACGCTTGAGTTACACAACAAAGAGCCTATGGTTCCCCTCAGTTTCAAAACTCTCCAAATTCCAATGTGACTGAGCATCTCCCGGATTAGCAAAAATAAGCTGGATCCCATCCTACAGCCCTTTCGACCTAAGAGATCTACTTCTTATATTATATTTTAGTGACACAAGAGGGAACTACGCAAATTATGCAAGTGATTTTAATGTAGTGACCAATCAGTGTAAATACAGAATGAGAGAAAAAAAATGAGCATGGTAGTCTTTAAAGTCAACATAAAGTGTGAGAAAGGCTAAAATCCCTCTTTCCCTCCTCTTCCTGCCATCTCTGGGCACCTATACTGGAATCAGTTTCTGATTTCCTGAAATCTCCTCCAATATGGGTTCACTGTAAACACAAGCTCATCATTAACCTATACAGTGTGTTGATACAACTGAACCCATGGTGGTAAATGTCTGAAACCTTGTGTAACACATTTCAGATACCAGAAGAACTTTCCAACCCTAAACTGTTACACAGCAGCATAACACCGAGGTCATTATCATTTCAATTTGGACTCGCATGATTCAGAGAGACCCTGCATGCTGTATTTCACACCAATGGCCAGTTCTTTGACAACTCTACCAGTTTGCTTTTACAACAAGTGGAAAGTAGTCGCTGTAGTACCGCAAAGATCCCGCCGGTACATATAATAGTATTTCAGACTCTCTCTAAGAGCTGATGTCATGCAACAGCTGAGTTAGGGAGGACATGTGATTTTGCAAACACATTAGAAAGTGCAATATCAATTAGGGGTGGGCGAAAAAAATCGATTCATGTACCTGTTGATTTTTTATGGGATGATTTTAAAAGTCTTTTATTGTCAGATACACAGAACAACAGAGTCGGACTGGGCACTGAAATTCTTAGGACAGGACACCGTACAGCAGCTACCATAACAAGACATAACATGCCGTAACATGTCGTGACATAAGTACTCTGACAAAAACAGTAACAATAAATAGGCAATGTGGATACTACAATATACATTTTACGCTAATTACAAGAGCTATAATATAATACACTACTGAACATATAATACACATAATAGCCTATGCTAATCTAAGACCTATACTAACCTAGAACATAAGGTAAAATACTTAATACAATATTCTGCAATATTGCAAGTTGCAGTGCAAACAGCAGTGGAGGTAGGCATGTGTAAAGTATAGTGTCGAGTGTGTAAGTGATGAGAGTGCATTATAGTCCATTTAGTCCATCTATTCATTACATTAAGTTATGTTAAAACTAGCCCACATTTGTGCCGTGTGGACATTTCAATTCATTTTGTTACTGTAAACTTTAAAAAAAAATGCTCTACATGTTATGTACCTCTTTTTGTCTCAGTTGAAATAAATGGACTGACTGACACAGACTGATGTGCATTGTTTATGGGAATGACATTCATTCTAGAAGTGTATGATGCAACTTGTTTGTTTTTGAAGGAGGAAGAAAATCGCAATTACTGATATATATCTAATCGCAATACTTGTAGAATCGCAATTATCAAGAATCGTGACACAAATCGAATCGGCACCTTAGAATCGAATCGTGACCAAAGCATATCGTCCCACCCCTAATATCTATCTATGTGTCTATGTGTTCTCCCAGACCGCAGAGGTGGCTTTAACCAACCTAAAGGGTAAGTATGAGGCAGAGAAATCCATGGTGACTGACACCATGATGAAGCTGAGGAACGAGCTGAAGGCTCTGAAGGAGGACGCCGCCACATTCTCCTCTCTGCGAGCCATGTTTGCCACCAGGTCAGCGAATAAACAGCCACAAACTCAAATTGAAATTAAGAATTGAAACTTTTTTGCCCAAGTGACCATACCAAATCAAGTAGTCAGATGAATTCGTCCACGCCTGATTGTGTTTTTTATATTCTACCAATCAGCATGCTGTTAAATTTGAAAGATTTAAGTTGATATTTTCGAAGAAACCTACGGAAGCCCAGAGCGGCCATGGTAGGTGTAAACTTTTTTGTGATGGTTTTCTCGAGATAACGAGATAATTATGTTGTTATCTTGAGAAAACAATGATCGTTTTCGAGGCCACTTTTTCTCCCCAGTCCGTCCCTGTTTAATATGTGTTTTATGTGTTCGCAATTTGTTTGTCTTGTAGAGATAACTTTCATATCAGCCCGCGTCATTTAAGGAGACGGCTGGCTCGACTGCAGCTCAAAAGGCGTTTACACCTGAGTGATCCTGTTGTCAACTTCATCAGTGACCAGCTGAGGGGACCAGGCCGTCTCCATGGTTACCGAATGATGCACGAGAGATGCCGTTATCGTTTTCTCGAGAAAACTAAATGCTTGTCACACCAGCGGGATTTGCTCTGTTCATTTTCACAGCAGAATTGTTACACAAACGCTCCACATTCCATGTTAGATTCATAGGCTACTTTATTCAGTTTTCAATGAAAGGGGAGGGGGGTAAAAATGGGTACACCTTTGCCAGAAATACATATAAACACAGGGGCGGACTGGGGAGAAAAAGTGGACTCGAAAACCATCGGTACATTAACCCGTTATCTCGAGAAAACCATCAAAAAAAGTTTATACGTACCGCGTCCGCTCTGGGCTTCTGTAGAAACCACTGTCACTGTTTGCCCTTTTAGGTTCCTATTTTCCACATTGATTGCGATGATTTTTACATGCGGATCTGCTCAGTCTTTCATTTAGTTTTCCTTTTCAACTTGAGACCTGAAACTGTTCCCTCCGCAGGTGTGATGAGTACATGACGCAGCTGGATGAAATGCAGCGGCAGCTGGCTGCAGCCGAGGACGAGAAGAAGACCCTGAATTCTCTTCTGCGTATGGCCATCCAACAGAAACTGGCCCTCACGCAGCGCCTGGAGGATTTGGCCTTTGATCAAGAGCAGTCTCATCGGACCCCCAGGGGGGGCAGGGTGACCCGTAGGAGGACCAGCACTCCCAAAGTAAGTCCCTCGGCCTCGGCTTCAGCCTCCAACCTAACCCAGGCCTCCACATCAGCTTTGGCCCCTGGCGGCCTCTCCTCGGCCAACCTCTCTAGTCCAGTGTCAGCTCTTTTCGATGATCCTTTGGTCCCCTTCAGCCCGTCGGTTGTCAGCGCAGCCGCTGCGGCCCTGGCCTCAGTCCTCACCTCCCCTACCTCACAAAAATACCCTCGCAGTCCGTCATCACCATCAGTTGCCTCGCTAGCTGGCCCTCCTGCACCAGAGAGCCCCCCTTCTCTGGAAGCCCCCTCCCCTCCCTCAACACAGACCCCACCCTCAACCCCTCTGAGGCAGGCTCACTCCCAGTGGACCGTGGGGATGCGGACGTTTGTGGTCGACTCCCACAGTATCAGCGTCAACATCTCCCCATCTTTGCCCCGTAGCTCAGGCCTGCCAGCTAGGCAATACATCCCAGACACTCACCCCTCCCCCCCACCCAGCACCACTAACAGGTCCACCCAGCCGGGGTCTGCCCCCTCCTCTTCCTATCGCTCCCCTATTCTGGGGCTCAGGCGTCCTACTTGGAGTGCCTCGCCTCGAACTCGGCCCCTGTCCAGCATGCCGCGCTCCTCTCTCCTCCACACCTCTTCTTCTTCTTCTTCTTCCCCTTACTCCTCCTCTTACTCACCGTCTCTCCCTCAAAGCTATTCTCCTTCCTACTACAGTTCCACCCCAACTTTTACCCCCTCAAGCTCCTACCTTAACTCTGGCACCTCCACCTCCTACAGCCACTCCAGCCACTACACACCTCTCTACCCCAGATACTATAGTTCGTATCGGCCTCGGGAATAAGCCTATACTCTAAATCCTTTACTGTACGCCTTTTGAAGGCTTCTCCACTCAGCTCCTCGATGACACTAAAACTGTTGCTCCCGTCATCCTTCTCTTTTGGTCACCTGAGAGAAAGGAGGCTCACAGAGAGGAGGACATAATGGTTTCCTGTTTCCCCACTTCCTGTTTTCCTGTGCCTACGCCTCGGCCAATGGGTTCTGAATGTTCAGTGACTTTGCTCAGGGATTTGACATAAGGAGCACAAGCGGCCCCGCCTTCCTTTTATTCTGAGACTGCTGATGGGTCCACAGAAGGACGTTAAAAGAGACTTTTTAATGCAAGTTTGTAGCATTTAAGTTCTTTAGGTTGAAACCACATGTGCATGAAGTGATTAAAAACAGGGACATTGAGACACCAAGTGAACACATACTCATACGTTTTACTAAAGTTCATGACACATTAAAGTCCCTCCTCTATACTCACTATAATGTCCACATTGTTTTAAATGGTGGCGAGTCTGTTATTTAAGCACTAACACCAAACCACATGTTTTAGTGCAGGAATTCACCTTTGCTGATTAAGTTTCTGGAAAGCTTAAGGAGGGTTTAGGGGTGATTCAAGCTAAGTTGTACAATACTTAAAGGAACGATGACAAGTGTGTCACCCTGGATACGGACGATGGCACAAATGGACATAACGATGAGATGATTGTGTAAAGCACCGATGGAATCACACTTTTTGATGGTAGCAGTGGTGTAGAGAAGAAAACACCTGCTGTAGCACACCTGGTCAGCCAATGTCGCTGAGCTGTGTTGGGATGTAGTTTCGAGAACAAAAAGAAAAATGTTAACAACTCCAGTATTTGTAGTTAGTGAGGTGTGCTGTGACTGAAGCACAGACACATTAAGAGTTTTGAATTTATTCCACTCTAAATTGTCACACAGAAACCGACACAGCTGTATTATAGAACTATAACTGTGGATGTGGAGTCACAGACGAGTCCCTGGCATGCACTGGGTGTTTTCTCTCATGAAGGGTGCTGTTTCCTCGTAGGAACCTATTATTGCACCTCAGTTCGCGTGTGTGTGTGTGTGTGTGTGCGTGTGTGTGTGTGTGTATTCCTCATTCAGTGATGTCATTGTCATGAATTCCACTTAAACCAAGTGTCATCCATCTGTAGCACCACCCAGTGGTTTATTCTTATATAACCATGTATTCAGCTCTGCATGTTCATGGTTGGACGCTCTTAAATTTCAGACTTCCTTCATGTCTATATTCAAAATAGATCTGGTGCAGGCTGCAGAAAGGGAGGAAGGGATAGTGGAAAGGAGATACGGGAGCACTCATAAATGGCATCCGACCAGTTTATGATCAGATCTCTGTACAGGGATGCCATTTGATTTGAAGTGAGCTCTGAGGTGTGTCCAAGCTGCTCTCTCTCCCTTTTTGATTTAATATAATTAGAAAAAAACGATTGGTTTGCCACATAAAAGCTAAAAGCTTTTGATAACGGTCCCATTGGTAATTTCTGAAGCCCAAGCAATCTTGCATTGTTTTTGTCGGGTTTATCTTTAAATCAGTGTTACAGAGGTTACACTGTGTTTGTACATTTATCTGAAAAGGAATGAAAATCAGGAAATTGACTTTACAAGCAGGTGAATAACAACAGCTGCAGCCACATGGCAGGGAGAGGAAGTGATTAAAGACTGTTCAGGCTCTCAGTGAGCATGGCTGACTGGTTGTTCTACTGGCACACCATCAGTGTAGGGTGGGTAAGACTCAGTCTTTCTGATTGATGGGATGGCTTGTCCATGGTTCAGGGGATGTGACACACTACATTCAATTTGCAATAAGTTAACAAATTAGAACGACCTTTGGCTTCATTTGTCATTTGTCTACCATTTGGGCTGAGAAAACATCCCCTAACTTAGAGTTCTAAAGTTCTGAGATCCTTTTCCTGCGGGTTTGCTGTGCAGCGATGGTTCTATGCTTTTTTGTCTCTGAGCTTGACACAGAGGGAAGATGATACAGTCAGCGTTGTATTCACGCAATGGCAGCAGAGCAGGACAAATTAACTTTGCAATATTATCCAGTGTAGGAGTGACCAGGGATGACATGACTTAATTGCTTTCTGTTGTTTCCCATTCCATACTGGTCACATGAAACTGAAAATGAAAAAAAAGTTAATCTCACCATCGAGCTGAGGTTAATATTATTGGATTTAATTGCTAGTGCTGGTGGCTGTTTTACCATCAGTCAGGGGCCATTTTCTTTGTTTTTTTCAGCCAACTGGCACCCAGCAGCTGTCTGATATCTCTGACTCACAGATTCAGATTAGACACCACAAATAACTGTTTTTATTTGCTCATCATAGCTAGAAAACTAGTTCCCATGGATGTCATGTTAATCTTCTCATTTGACTTGAGTTAAAGCAACATAAAAAACAACCATTGATATCTGAGGTCCTACCACTTCAGCACACATGATACCGTATTCCCTGTGTTTGTGTGTGCCTTACAGTACCCACACAGTGTAGCCTAATAACAAATGCCTGCTGTGTCTATGCCTGGACGCAAACTTTTTTTTCATGCTGTTTTTTTATTTTGTATTTTCGCACCTGTACCTCAGGCTAAGATGCTGTTTTTATGTATATGTCCTTGTTTGGTTTGCTTTCTCGGATAAGACTTAAGTCACAATACTTTTTTTTTTTTTGTCAGAGCGCTGTCCAAAATACAGACCTGGCAAATACCCATGTTTCCTTCAGCTTTTTTTTTTCACTCATGTACTTTCTCCTTTCCACCACCAGGACCTCTTCTTTCTTTCTCCCTGATTGTTAATTCAGAACACCACTGTTTTATGCTGACTATAAACTCTTGTCTAATCCTCTAAACGGACAGAATCCTGTAGCCTATAATATACAAGTTTTTCAATGTGCTGCATGGGGCAAAAACTCATTTGACAGGCACTGTTTTTTTTTTTTTTTCTCCAGATTTCTGTTTGACTCCTCTGGATAAAACGTAGACCTGTCTCCGCAGTTTGGGTGTAAACAGAGCAAATGGAATTTACGGAGTCCTCTTTAATTTCGAGCAACCTCTTACTTGTACACTGAAATATAAAAAAAAGTTTAAAAAAAAGAGGACGACATTTTTTAGGCACACTCATTGTTGGCCGGACTGATCATTTACATTGTCTGTGTGTATTCTAAACCTGTTACATTACTCCCATTCAGTGTCCCCAGCAATGTTGCACTTGTTTATACAGTTTAGAATAGATCACTAACTTTACTGCTTACCTTTTTCTAAAGTAAAAACATTTTCTTTTAAATGTTTGAATGTTAAAGAGTAGTAAAACTCTTTCATAGAAGAGAGTGCTGATAATTGTTTGGAAGAAGATTAAAAACCACCCATATTTGATCTACCAAGTTGAGGCTGAAACTTCTCTGTGACCCTTCCATATAAGCACAATGGCAGCAGTGAGAGACACATCTGTTGTTTGCTCACTGATTACCATTCCATAAAGTATCCAAAGAGGTGGTTCCTGCATAATCAGCTCATTATCAGCCTGTGTTGTAGAGGCTTCCTTTGCCAACTCTAGTTTTAATAGTAACATTCATGTTGTTTATATTTTCCTCTTGTTCTTTATCACCAATAAAGATGTGTTTCATCAAAAGTACGACAAATGTATGATTATAGTTTGAGCACAGAAGGCCAGGTTACTTATGAGACCTACTTGGAACATGGTGGCGGTAATTCGTGGTAATTCGAAGGTCAGTGGGGCTCAATTAACATTTAAGTACATATAGCATTACTAAGTGTGCTTATTGCTACTCCTTGTGACTGTAGGTTACTGTAAATGCTAAAGATTACTGTAATTCAAATTAGTAAATGGTTAGATATCTTCATACTCGCATAATATAATTTTGTATGCCATATAGCTCATCAAGAGCACCGTATTTACAACTCTCTCCCTGTTAAAAAATACGAGTTTATATTTGAAAGAAATTACCAGATTCCAGGAGAATATGTCATATACTAAATGGCAGTGCCACACAGGAAAAAAAAAACTAAATTATTAATGTACAAAGAGTAGTATCATCAGCCATATGGTAGGACTTACCATGCTATGACACTGAGGTGAATCAAAAGTGAACTCAAACAGGAGGAACATCAGGATGTGGTGTGACCTGTATGTTAGCTGAGGTCAAAGATGGAAACCAGTGTGATCTCCTCTCTGTGACAGCCCACCTCCTGCCAGCCAGTGTTACACAGACAAACACCAACCAGCACCCACATCCCTCTGCTGACTGACCAACCAGCCAGCACGTGCAAACATTGGAATGAGGGGAATTTAGAACAAAATAAGAGATGACACGGAGTCTGTCAAATGTTGTTTTCTGCCCCATGGCTCACCTACAGGTGCACCAGTTGAGCGGTTTGATTTGTAAGGAGTCCCAGGACTCAACTTGAATCAAAAAGGAAAAAAAAGGTCCGGTGATATCTTGGCTCTATTCCTAATGGCTTAAATAAATGTAAAGGAAAATTAGACTGAGTAGAATGTTTTGATTGTAATGTTCAGTGCGATGTACAGGTTCAATACATTGACGGGATTTCATTCACAAGCTTTCCAAAACAGCTTAAAGGGATAGTTTGCCTCTTTTGACATGAAGCTGTATGACATCCCATATTAGCAATATCGTTTATGAACATTGACTTACCCCCTGCTGCGTCCTGTGAGCCGAGTTCCAGCCGAGTTTTGGCGTTGACGAAGGTGGTCCGGCTAGTTGGCTGGGGTCCCGAAAATAAAGCGTTTTGCTTCTCAAAACAATATGCGTTCAAAAGAGTAATACATTTGCATCACAAAATCGTTAGCTGGGAAAAGTCAGACCTCACAATCGCTTTGCGCTATTTTTGCCTCCCTTCATATCAATTGCGTACAGCCACCTAGCGATAGCCGCACCTGTAACGGTGTTTACTGCTCGGTCTACACAGTTTACACAGCCCATAGTAATACGAAGGTAGAGAGAAATAGCGCCAAGCGATTGTGAGGTCTGACTTTTTCTGGAGGGACGATTTTGTGATGCAAATGTATTACTCTTTTTGAACGCATATTGTTTTAATAAGGCGCTTTATTTTCGGGACCCCAGCCAACTAGACGGACTACCTTCGTCAACGCCAAAACGAGGCTGGAACTCAGCTCACAGCGCACAGCAGGGGGTAAGTCAATGTTCATAAATGATATTGCTAATATGGGATGTCATACAGCTTCATGTCAAAAGAGGCGAACTATCCCTTTAAGCACACGATGTCACAAAAAGTTCTCAGACAACAGTGTTACATATTTTCTGACAGAATACAGGAACAAAGAAGCCCTGTGGAATATTTTCCAAGACAAGAGAAGTGTGCTGTCACAACAAAAACCTTCTCCACCCCCCACTTTTCAAAACCAAGATGATTGAATCCATTCGGGATTCTCTGGACCTCCAGCTGCAGACATCTTTACGTTCTTTCGCCTTTGATTGCCTTTTTTTTTGTGGTCTTTAGTTGAGCCTTCACTATCCAGAGAATGTGGCCTTGTGACTCCACCCCTGCATCAGAGCTGAAATCACCTCCATGAAATGTCTGTCGAGCTAAAACTACATTTTTTTTTCTCCTATGCAAAACTGTTATGTGTATGCTTATTTTACTGTGCTCACGCTACAAGTTAAAAGAGCTGAAACGCCCCCGTGTTCAAACATCCAGACTGTTATATGTGATACCATTTGAATGTGTCCAATGCCTGTTTGCTTTCTGAACACTTTATATGCATGTGTACAGACCAAATATTTTAAAGCTTTAACTGTACAGTGTTCTCTTAATACATGCTGTAATGTAAATATCAGCGTCAATACATTGTGTCATTTTTCCAAAGTTCCACATTCAAGACATTTATTTGCACATTTGCATTTGTAGACATGACTTCAGCTTCATACTACAGTGTCCCAAAAGAACTTTATTTCACTTCATATAAAATGTTAAAGCAACCCCTTTTCCCCCTTACTGGCATGTGGGTAAGTGTTGAGTCCTTGATCTTCTTTCTTAGGAGAGGCCTTTATTATTGTGAAACATCCCCAGTATTTATATGTGTACTGTGTCCATGTAACAGTGTCAGTTTCTTGCAGGTCGTCAGTAGCCTTTTGCCTCAGTTCCGGTCCTCGTTCCCTCCCCGCAGCTGAGGGCGTGGCCTCTGATCACAGGTAAGCAACATCACAGCCACAAATACTCCGAAATCTAACAGGTTTTTCTCAACACATTCACTTAAAGGGATAGTTCACCTCTTTTGACATGAAGCTGTATGACATCCCATATTAGCAATATCAGTTATGAACATTGACTTACCCCCCGCTGCGTCCTGTGAGCGGAGTTCCAGCCTCGTTTTAGCGTTGACGAAAGTAGTCCGGCTAGTTTGCTAGGGTCCTGAAAATAAAGCGTTTTGCTTCTCAAAACAATATGTGTTCAAAAGAGTAATACATTTGCATCACAAAATCGTTCTCAAGGAAAAAGTCAGACCTCACAATCGCTTGGCGCTATTTCTGTCACGCCCACGGGACTCTGCCATGTTTTTAGTTTTACGTTTCATCATGTTTTAGGTTTCATGTCTTAGTTTTGTTACGTTTTAGGTTCAGGTCTTTTACGTTTTCGACATGCTATGCCACCTCAGTCTTTCTACTGCCCTGCCATCAGCTTCACTCCCCTCACCTGTGTTTTCCCCATCAGCTGCACTCACTCACCAATCGCCCTCCTCAGTATTTAGTTTCCAGGTTTCCCCATGCACTTTGCCAGATCCTCACCGTCACTCATGGTCTCAAGTCAAGCCAAGTCAAACTAAGCTAAGTCTTTTGTTTTCTCACAGTCGTGGTCATGTTTTGTTTTTTCTCTGTCTAATTTTTGTCATCCGGCTCAGCCGTGTTTTGTGTTAAGCGTTTTTTAAAAAAATAAATCAAGTTTGCTTTTAGAAAGTCCGCATCCGTGTCCTACCTCACCACCCAAACCTGACATTTCTCTCTCCCTTCGTATCACTACGGGCTGTGTAAACCGTGCAGACCGAAGTGCAGACCGAGCAGTCCCCTGCCTCCGAGCAGTAAACACCGTAACAGGTGCGGCTATCGCTAGGTGGCTGTACGCATTGATATGAAGGGAGGCAAAAATAGCGCCAAGCGATTGTGAGGTCTGACTTTTTCTAGCTAACGATTTTGTGATGCAAATGTATTACTCTTTTTGAACGCATATTGTTTTGAGAAGCAAAACGCTTTATTTTCGGGACCCCAGCCAACTAGCCGGACTACCTTCGTCAACGCCAAAACGAGGCTGGAACTCGGCTCACAGGACGCAGCGGGGGGTAAGTCAGTGTTCATAAATGATATTGCTAATATGGGATGTCATACAGCTTCATGTCAAAAGAGGCGGACTATCCCTTTAATGCTGCAAAACAGGAGTCTGTGTATCCAGGCACCAGGCTGCATCTTCTGGTAAAACATCCAAGTATCATTTATTCTAATTTTACACAGGATGGTTTTACTGGAAACACCGCACGGTACTGCTAATGGATGGAGTTTTGTTGCCAGCATCACTGTGCTCTAGTGAAGCCTCATTTAGCATGAATTTATGTCATCATCCTGATTGGAAATTTATTATTTAGTTATGAAATTTGAAGTGTCATTTCTTGAGTCTAACTGTTATAAAAGATAGATTTTTTTTTCTCCGGGTAATGCTTCCTGCGGCACTGCCTCTGGTCTGTCTGGCCATTTAAGGACATTGTCGGGCGGGTTACCTCAAAGCTGTTTATTATTCATCACACATTACTCATTTAAAAGTAATGACGTCGCTCAGCGGTAGCAGACGCAGACCTTTCAGCAAGGCCTGTGACATCCCGGCTCGTCAGTGCTTGGGCCAGATGCATACAACTGTGTGGAAATGTGCAGATGTGTTTTGATCATCAGTTTTTGAAAGGCTTGCATATTCATAGTGATAAACTTCTGGTTACAAAAACTTAATTTAATCAAACAAATAGGCAGAACTCGCTCTCATCTTTGATCATGGATAGGTGTAAACACTTCCTTTATTATTGATCTGCAACATAGGTTATTGGACATGTGAAGAAAAAAAAATCCGTGAAGAAGAAGCGCAACAGAAGACGGAAATGGAAATGTGTTTCATTTGGTAGTTGCAGTTCTGGAATCACAACCAGAACAAAAAAAATCAGTGGATAGATGAACTCCTTTTGCATCGAGGGCAGCTGTTGGCCCCTGCTGCTATGGCGCTGGGCCGGGGTCTGCTTTCCTGAGACTGTGGTGGGTCCATGCATCAGAGATGGGGACTCAAGTCACTGTGACTTGGACTCGAGTCGACTTGAGTCGCTGTTTTGATAACTTGTGACTTGACTTGACAAAAAATAAAAGACTCGAGACTCTACTCGGACTTGGAAGTTAAAGACTCGGCACTTGACTTGAGACACGATGACTTGAATGACGAGTGTTATTCAGTTCATGTTTTCAGTGTGAATTTAAAATTAATAAAAAAAATTATATCGATTACCCGGTAGGAGCGCAGGCTGAGAATGGCGTCATGATTGGATCGCTACCGTCAATCAGTCATGCCCTCTCTACATACCTTAAGTGTTTATTTAAGAGAATAAACTCATATCAGATATGCATCAACATGTCAGCGGGAGGGGGACCGAGAGTCGTTGTCTTCGGCTTTCGTAATTACCATTTTGACGGCAAAAAGACGAACAGCACAGTGCAAGACATGCGGCGTCAACATCTCGGACAGCCAGACGACAACTTCCAACTTTGTTCGTCATTTGAAGATCCATTCTGACCAGTAAAATTAGCTAATATTATCCTGTTAGCGAAGTCGGTAGTTAGCTAACGTTAGCTTGATATGATACAGGGTGGACAGGTTGGACACATTGGCCAATGATGTTTACTGACAGTTACTTATATCTTGTCTTTTCACTTTATTAAGATCAGATTCTGCAGGTAAAATTGCAATAAGAAGGTGACTTGACTTGCCCAAGAAAAAATTACTTTGGACTTACCTAAGACTTGAAAGCTAAGACTTGAGACTTACTTGAGACTTGCACATGTGTGACTTGGTCCCATCTCTACCATGCATCCACTTTGCAGCGGTGGTGTTTGGCTCCTTGCCCTGTCTGGGGTTGTCTTATGGCAGCCGGGTTTCTGGGGGGTGGCGGCTGTCTCCCGGTGCAGACGGCTCCCTGTGATACTGTTCCTTCTCTCTGGGTCCTCTCTGTCCCCCAGCCATATTAGCCACACATGTTTCTATCATTGTTGGGGGAGGGGTCTCAATGTTTTTATTATGTAAAGCAGGCTGTGCCACATTTTTGTTCTTGTACAAAAAGTGCTATATCGATAAAATTGTTGTTGTATTAAAGGCATGGTTGGTAATCCTGTTCAGAAACACATTTTGTAATACTGGGTGAAATGGTCCGTCTGTCCTGAGAGAAATCTATACAAGATGTATTTAGAAAAAGGGACGAAAATAATCAGACCTCTGTGGCAGCTGCAGGACTGAGAAAAAGCTGACCAATCCGAGATCAGCGTCCCGCTGATCTCGGATTGGAGCGCCTACAAAAACCAATCAGATGCCTCTGCTTTCTGCCTACGCCCCCCTCTGTCGGCTCCCTGCTCCGTGTGCGCATGCGGTTCTACCAGCTTTGGATGACGCACTGACGGAATGGGGAGGGGGGGGTGGAGCTTAGAGGAGGGGACACTTTCGAATCTTGCTAGCTCTCTTGCTAGCTCTCTAGGATTACCTACCATAGCTTTAACGGTGATCAGCTGTAAGTTGGGAGCAGAAGAACCAGGCAGAGGTGAAAAAAACATACATTTATTGACAATACTGGTTTTCACTGGTAATATGTATCTTTTATTGTATCAATAAATCATATTCATTGCACATTCTTCCCTTACAAATACCTGTTCATGAGAGAGAAAAGGCTTTCACATGGTTTATAGTGTAGATATATTGTTTATAGGTCAGGGCCCTACTTCAACTGACAGAAGTGGGATGTATTTGTGTGGTTCACACTTATTCTCCCATGATTTCTGTCTTGTCTGGTGCTCTCCCGTTCTCAGCAGCAGTGTGTCCATCCTCTCGGATTTGCTTGACAGATGCCCGCCTCGAGTGCATCCTGTCTGGCTCTCCTGTGTTCCCCCTCTGGGTCCTCCACCTGTGTAGAAGGGAACCTGATCCAGACACTATGAGTCAAGACAACTTGCTCCTCATTTTCTCCGGAGGACTTTGCCTACCTGAGAAGCGTCCCACGATGCTTCTGTGTGGGGAAAACGGCTCACACTATCTTTGCTTTAGAGAATCTGAAATCGTACTGTGACAAATGCTACTGCCAGCAGAGCCACTCAGACCTCCTGGACTACAATACCTGCTTATCCACTTGGGTGGCTGGAACCATCAAAGTTGAAATAATCAAACTCTCTGTGTTACTCACTGTGGCTTTGTCTCCTTTATTGAAACATATATTTCTCTCTCACAAACACTAGGCCACCATTTGTGTGTTAACCCTTGTGCGTATTTCTTAAAGCATTACTTTCGGGTTTAGCTTTTGATGCATCAGAAATGGAAAATCATTACATTCCACTTGTTTTTGTTCTTCCCATAAGTAGAGAAATAACCCGAAGGATAAGCACAAAGCAAAGCAACGCATTCCTCATGCATATCATGTGTGACGCCATCAATCACTGAAAAAAATCCACCAAAAACTGGGAATACTTCACCGTGTACAGTATCATTTGACTCCTCAGTGTTCTTTTACAGTCAGATGGGACTTTTTGTTATCAATCAGCAACATTAACTCTCAGCTTTCGCAGAAAACCGCATCGTTCAGCAATATTGTTGCAATATGTTTGTTTCTGATATGTTTCTGCAAAAATAAATGACTCATATTCATGGTTGCTTCCATTTCTTATCAGTTTTATCTGAGCGTTCAAGAAGTTTACTTTTTTTTACATTTAGTAGTCCTTTCAGGACCTTAAAAATATAAATGATTTTGATTCTAAAAAGAATCTCCCTCCTGAGGTTAAATAACCTGAACAGAGTGTGCGAATAATTTGCATCTACAGCCATAAGTCAATATTTCCACATCTTTACATACGTTCTTAAATGAATATTTTCTTTCTGGTGCATTCAAACTCATCTCATGGAACTGTAAATATTCGGCTAAAATTAAATTGTTGCATTTATTACTGAAAAATCTGCTATTTATAAAAACAAAAGAAGAGAAATAAATAATAAGAGATAAAAAGGCCAGCAGGTCATGCACTCGAGCTCAAAGGCGATAACGTCTCTTCTGGTACAGAGAGGCTATTATGTTCGGTAAGAATGACTTCATTTATTGGTTCTTATTACAGTGAGCAGGGGTAGCCTCTATATGAGTTTGTTTAAAGGAATTGTTACGGTTTGGATTTTTTTTTTTTGACGACTATCAGAATGAAGTAGACATTTTCCCAACTGAACGTCTGTGTTGCACTACAGCTGCTCAGTGTATCCTGCCGTTGATCTTCTCATGCTGAATTACTCATGAGGATAACTGGGTCAGAGCGTCTCATAAATAGCGAGACTACATACTGGAAACACTGCCATTTTGGACGTGCTTCGATCCAATTTATTTGCAATCGCAATTCGGTCCTTGCTACAGATACCCACATAAAAGGTAATGGTAAATGTCACTTTTTAATACCTACCTAGGCTCTACAAAGAGCTTTACAATGTTTTTTCTCATTATTCCATTCACACAAACACTAATAAAGCGCACCTTATTTTCCATGATACACTGCTGATTGTCTTTAAAGGTGCTGAAGCTGCTCTGGATCTAAAAAGAGCACGTGTGAGTTCTAGCTGGGTTCCCTGGCTTCCACCTACTATCCAAAAACATGCACGTTAGGTTAACTGGTGATTCAAACTTTGACTCCGTGAGTGAGTGTGCATAGTTGTTTGTCTCCGTGCTGGACTGGGGACCTGTCCGGGATGTTACCTGCCTCTTGCCCCATGTGACACCCCTCCCGCGACCTTAAAAGAATTAAGCGGGATCGATATATAATGAAGGGGGGGAACACACTCAGGTCACTTCAGCATATACTATACAAACACTCTACAAAACTGTAGAGCTTTATTGGATCAAAGAGGCAGGACATGACATGACTACAAAGCATGCAGTCAGGAGCCGGAAATAATATTCTGACCAATCTCAGGTGGTATTTTGTTTAAAAAGAAACTCTTTTATCAAATCGAGAGTGCTAATATGAAAGTCATAGACTCACAGCAATATATATGTATACAATAGGAGAGTTCAAACCTCTTTACGGTGGAGTTTCCCAGTAATATTTACAGTTTTTTACGGTTACATCCAACAATTTTTTTTTTTTTTTTTCAGTAAATCCTGTTTGAATGAGGGTCAGAAATGTCAAACTCCACCTGGGGCTTTAACTACAAATCGACATCGACACACTAGACAAGCATAAATATTCACACAGCATTAACAAGTTAGGCTGCACTACTCTTGTTGATCTGACAGTGAAGCATGCATTTGGTTTTACTTCACTGTGGGTTATCAGATAGTCATTAAAGATGCTGAAAGGGAGTTCAGCATCTTTAAAATCATCAAGTGGTTTGTGATGATTTCAAGATGTTTCACACTCATAATGCTGTTAAGATGCTTTCCAGGTCATTTCTAAAAAAAAAGTTAGGACTGTGTGTAGAAAAAAAACAGAAAACAGTGATTTACTAATCAAACAAAACAACATTTTATTCACAGGAAAACCTAAGAAAACATATCAAATATTGAGAGTGAGTTTGTTGGCATTTGATGGCAGCGTAACAAAGTCGGGACAGGGCGATGTTTACCACTGTGTAGCACTAATCTCACTCTATGGAACGATGGACTCCAACTATTTTGGAAAATGGCCTCATAACCCTTCCCAGATTTACGGGCAGCGACAATTGCTTCTCAAAGATGATGCGTTAACACACACCAGAATGCTTGAGACCAGCAAACTGACAAAACTCTTGCTTTCATAGAGTTACTTACACTTGATGATGATCAATTAAGCTCATTGGTGAGCAGCACCTGGCTGATACTTATTCTCTTAATTATTGTGGAAGCAGTAAAAGTTGTATTTAGTTTTTCTCACACTGCTTCTGCATTTTGTTGTAGTTTCTGTTCAATAAATGATAACACAGGGGGGCCAGTTAGCTCAACTGGTTGAGCAGGTGTCCCATATACAAGGGGCTGAAGCTCCTTGAAACAGCTGGCCCCAGTTTGTGTCCCGCCTCAGGGCCCTGTGCTGCCCCTCTCTCTCTCGGCCCTCATTTCCTGTCAAGCAACTTTCCAATAAAGGCCACTAGTGCCAAAAAACAAACAAAAGAACTTCATGACATAGTATGAAGTGTCTTTGTTCATCTGAGGCTGTATTTAGTTTAAGACCTGGTAAGAAACAGATGGTTTTTAACTATATCCTGATACATGAAACCCTGAATGAGGATGTAATGTGCCTTTCACATGTCTGAAGACAGGTTTGGGAATTTTGAAAGACTCAAAAAGCAGGTGCACTGAAATCTGCTATAAAATAGGACACCAAGAGGTTGATCAGGTAATGGGTTAAGGCACCTGAGGGCAAGCTATGACAAAAAAAAAAAAAAAAAAAGAATGCGATTATCTCAGTAAGTCTGAAGAGGCTGTGTGAGGATGGATATGTAGCGGCTGGATATGCAAGGTAGGAGGCTTGAGGCAGAGGTCGTGATGAACCAACCGGGTGTTTTATTCACCAACATTTACATCAGACAGACTGGGACATAGACCCATACTGCGGACCAGGAGCACTGTGGTCCTAGCAGCATTACTAGCAATAAGAAAAAGCTCTCTCGAGTGTGATACAACTGGCAGCCTTACATCCTACTCAGGCTCTACCAATGAAACACTTAGGGGATTCCTGCTCCTCCCATTATACATCCCCATAAGAACAACACACAAAAACCTTAAAATACATTTACCCTCTTATTATAAAAACAATCAATTATACTTCCTAGTATGTCTAAACCATAGTACTAAATCTTAAAAAGACTTCCCATAACTGATTCTGGTGCACTCCCCCCTACACCAATCAGCACATGGTATGACCCGGAACGTTCAAATGCTGCAGACTGAATGCAGGGACCCTTTTGCCCGAGCACCCTGGAGAGGAGACATAGGTGAGTGACTTTACACATATTTCAATTACCAGACAGCATAGTCACAGTTTATCACAACCTTCAGCTAAATGTATACTTATCAGAGCCTTCAGGCTACTAACGAACTGGATGTTTCCCTTTTACAGGCCTGGTCCCCCCTCATTCCCTGCTGAGGGCAACACAGGACCTGCACACCCACATGTTGTCAATATACATATTCAATAAAACATGACAATTTGTTTGTGCCTCGTTATTTAACACATTACTCAAGTGACCAACAGTCAGTAATGAACAGTACCTTCATTACAGGCTGCAACTCTAAGATTAGACAAAACAAAACAATGTGTTCAATGGATAGACCAGTTTGTACAGGAAATAACTGTTAATAATGGGGTTTTAGTCTGCACGTGCATGAAAAGTCAGGTGACAGACATAGGCAGGAGCAGGGGAGAAAGCGCAACCAACTGCAGCCAAACTTGAAATGTCCACCTAAACATAGAAGTCAGTGTGTCAGCAGTTGGATGAGTGTCAAATGATGTCAGCAGAATGCTGGAAAGTGTAAAACTCAAACTAATATGGCCCGATGCCAACCAAACAAACCATGATGCCAATGGATGAGAGAAGAGGAAGAGCAGACTCATTCAGCTTACTTTAAAGGCAGTCGGGAGAACTAACCTGGTGCTTCCAATCGTGCCAAATAGCTCTGCCCATATATCCCTGCAAGACAAAACCAAAACACCAGTAAAAAGAAGAAGAAACGAGATGATCTACATCATTTCTCAATCTAGCGCAGAGTGAGTATTGACAAAAATATTTTCTTATAAATATCCTGTGATATCAAATGAGGACGTGTCAAACACAGCGAACAATAAAGTCCAAAACTGAGACAGATTTGATTCTTTTCTGCTTAACTACCGTTAATATTTGTTTCAAATTTAAACTACTTAATCAAGATAAAGAAAATTCCATGTTTTGCACTCAAAAAATCCCAATTACAGACTTTTTATTGCAGAGAGATGTTTTCCATGTTGCCATGGCAATTCTTCCCTTGACTGAGAGACAAAAAAAAGAAGAGCTGAGCTTAAAAAAAACAAACACAAACTACTATGAAAACTGTCTTTGCTGTCCAATATCTAAATTTCCTTGTTTTAGAATAAGTTCTGAACAATGTTCTAGAGAAATTTAGATTCAACAGATCATGGCGTAAAACCATAAGATGAATAAATAATAATAAAAAAAGCTACATGGTGAGAACATTTTCTTTCCTAGGCATGTCCGAATGTTATAGTCCGGTGAGCAGATAATGATGAAACGACTGTGAAACTTTGTCCTTTAACACCAGCTTGTACAGCTTGCATCAAGCCAAGACACAGTTCAGTTCAGTTATCTAGCGCCTGTCCACAAATAAAGTCATCTCAGGGCAATAAACAGAGAAAGCTACTAGGATTTTTATAACATCAAAACTGCTCCTCTGTTCAGTGTTTTAGAACAATACTACCAACTAACTAGGCAAGGCAAGGCATCTTTATTTATATAGCGCATTTCATACCACAGGCAACTCAATGTGCTTTACATAAAGACAAGGCATTTAAAAGAACAGCATAGAGCAGCATAAAAACAAGCAATTTAAAGAGAATAAAAAAATATAATAAAAATTAAAACACACAGTTAAAAGCAATCAAAGAAGAGGGAAAAAAAAAGAAAAATATAAAACAATTAAGAGGATTTATAGCATTATGTTTTAAAATTATTTAATGGAACACCGAAAGAGAAATGTTTTTAACCTGGATTTAAAAGTGCTTACAGTTGGGGCTGATTTCAGTTCTGCTGGTAGTTTGTTCAGTTGTGTGCAGCATAACAGCTAAAAGCTGCTTCACCGGGTCCAGTTTGAACTCTGGGCTCCACTATCTGACCTGAGTCAGCAGATCTCAGAGCTCTGCTGGGTTTATACTCTGCCAGCATGTCATTCATGTATTCTGGACATAAACCATTCCGTGATTTGTAGACGAGTAGCAGAACTTTAAAATCTATTCTGTATCTGACCGGGAGCCAATGTAAAGACTGGAGAACTGGGGTGATGTGATCTCTTTGTTCTGCACAAAGAGTGGTGGAAACTAACTAAGAGTGATGGAACATGGGCTGCTTTTCAGGAATGAGAATTGTAGAGATGGGGTCTCCTGGCAGTGACATATCTCCACACTCTGCATTTCTGCTCTTTTACCTTATACACAGCAGAAATGAAGAATTTTCCCTCGTGCTGTTTGCCAGGTCTGATCAGTAAACGGAAAAAAAAAAATAACTGCCACCGGGCCCTGAAAGCTATTTGGAAAATGTCACAGCTGTTTCAGAAAATGTCAAAGCAATTTCTCCAGAACTGTGCACGGATGCAACGTGTCTGTGGGCATCTGCTTCGGCCCAGGTTATTGCTGTTATTATAAAAACCTGTAGGCATTAAAATCCCACACAGTCATTACAGATGAGTGCATCAGGAGGACGGGGTGAACCTGTGCTATTGGAGGAATAGTTAGGCTATAAACTGTATGCTGCTGCTGCTGCTGGCTGTGCTGTCCATAAGGGAAGGCCTGCGGAGTGTGATTGATGGCTTCAATCAGCCCACTCCAGACAATCGCCATTATAGTTCTACGTGAGGAGACTGCACTCGGCCCTTTGGCACACAGCACCTCGTGTCAATGTGACACCACCTTACCTACTTGTGTCATGGCCATCCGGAAACATAGGTGCACTGACTGGTCGGGGCAGAAGTGAAGCCTGATGGTGATGAATCCCCAGCTGAACCGCACTACTTTTTGTTTGTCCCTCTGCTCCCTTCCGGTGGTTCTTTATTTATTCATTAAAGTGTTTTGCTTGACTGCCTCCTTTCCTTAAAATGATGTGATAGTCCTACAATATAAGCTGTGATCTGTTCTTCGAAAGCTATCTCTGTCTCGTGCCAGTAACAAGATATGGCCACATGTTTGTAAAGAAACGTCTTCTCAAGAAGTGAAAGAGAAATGTTGAAAATATCATGGGGATATCAGTTTGTTTCTTTCTATGAGTGTGAGGATGGTTACAGTTTACTTGTACCACATTATTAAAGAGTTATTACCTTACTCGCACCCTGAAACATTTGACCTCCTCCAGGAGGCTTCCATTGGAGCCATTGAGGTTCTTTCTGTTTTTCTCAGGTGTCATATTCTCCTCTCCTGTGGTCTACTGTTCCCTTCATCCTTGGTCTCATGGTGACTTCTGGACCAAGTTCTGTTACTGGTGAAGACAATACAAAGCTGTTTAAATCTCCCAAAATTAGTGAACTCTGGGCAGAGATGATTTTATCAAGCTACACCTGTCAAGACAGCAAAGAGTTAATGCTCAAACGTTTTTATATTTTTATAATCCATCACTCCTATCAGTAATAAGAGCAATGCACTCACCAAGTTAACTGATGTCCTGGAACATGGTGACATGACTGAAAATAGGCCAGATGATCTGAGATTGAAAACAAAGATCCAAGTGAACCAAAATCTTAGAATGACTTTTTTATTTTAGTGTAACATTATGTACTATGACTGTGTCATATTCATCTTTTACAAGCTGTGAATGGTGGTGGTGTTTATTGCAGGGTGGATCCATGAAGCATGAGAGTGTACAGAGTTGAAAACAGATGATGTGTGGCCTGAGTTTTGTGATTTTTACTACTGTACTGGGCGGGTCTTTCCGGAACTGTACTAAACTGGTTCAAAACATACTTAGAGAACAGGAAGTACTTTGTGTCAATAGGTAACTTTACATCTGAGCAGACAATAATCACATGTGGAGTTCCCCAAGGTTCCATCCTGGGACCTCTTCTGTTTAAGATCTATATGATCCCACTGGCACAGATTATAAAAAACAACAAAATAAACTACCATGGCTATGCAGATGACACACAGATATATATTACAATGTCACCAGGAGACCCAAGCCCTGTACAGGCTCTTGGTAAATGCATTGAAGAGATTAATGACTGGATGTGCCACAACTTTCTCCAGCTAAACAAAAACAAAACTGAGGTAATTGTCTTTGGAGCCAAAGAGAAACGATTACAGGTCACCACAGAGCTTCAATCTATACACCTAGAAACTACCAACCAGGCCAGAAATCTGGGTGTAGTGATGGACTCAGACCTAAATTTGGAAAAACACATTACGGCAGTCACAAAGTCAACCTACTATCACCTTAAGAATATATCAAGGTTAAAAGATCTGATGTCTCAGCAGGACCTGGAAAAACTAGTCCATGCATTCATCTTTAGTAGGCTTGATTACTGTAACAGCATCTTTACAGGTCTACGTAAAAAGTCAGTTAGACAACTGCAGCTTATTCAGAACTCTGCTGCTCGAGTCTTCACTAAGACCAAAAAAGTGAACCACATCAGTCCAGCTCTGAGGTCTTTACACTGGCTGCCTGTCCATCAGAGGATAGACTTCAAAGTTCTGATGCTGGTCTATAAAGCTCTGAATGGTCTATGACCAAAATACATCAGTGACCTCCTGACCCAGTATGAACCTTCCAGACCCCTCAGGTCATCTGGATCCGGTCTTCTATTAGTTCCCAGAGTCAGAACCAGACATGGAGAAGCTGCATTCAGCTTCTATGCTCCACATGTCTGGAACAAACTCCCAGAAAGCCTCAGATCAGCTGAAACACTCAGTGTATTTAAGTCCAGGTTGAAGAAATCTGAATCTTGAGTTTCAAAACTTAACTTTTGTCTATTGTGCTTCTTTCTTTCTTATTTGTTTGAATTTTAAATCATGCTTTTTATTGCTTCTGTTTTAATGTCTCTGCAAAGCACTTTGAATCACCTTGTTGTTGAATTGTGCTATACAAAATAAACTTGCCTTGCCTTACTGTAAAAAAATGACCACATGGTGTCAGTGTGGAAACATGATTGGCTCTGTGACTGGAGAGACACTTGTGATTCTACACTGTAACAGTACAGCAGGTAATGGATGATGTCAATAAAACAATCTTGCATGTGAAGCCTTTTAATACAAACAACATCACACATCCTGGAGAAAAAAAGAAAAAAAAAAACAAGAAACGAAAAAAGAAAGAGAAAAAAAGCAGAGGTGGCTCTGGCCGCCCTCCCAGATAACAAATGGAACTGCTCCTACATGTGTGTCTCCCACACCGCTCCACGTGAGTAATGGCATGAATATTAGAATAGAGGCAGACTGATGGAGTCCTTTTACATCACATGAGCATGGAAATAGCCTGGCCTAAAAGATAAAAGGGTTTTGGGATAAAAGAAATTAGGGATAATTATTTCTTTTATCCTTCTTGCTAATGTCACATTTTTCATTCCGTGGAACCACAAGCAGCACAAGCCTGCCGTAGTATCTCTTATTTGTTCTCCGACACCGTATGACAAGTTACGTAACATTTTCATTGACACTAACCAGCAAAGGACAGACATCTATACTGTCCACAGTCAGTGTCATAGAAACCACTCACAGACTGTGATCATGTCTCTGGATGTTCAAGACATCGGGTAGGTTATAAAGGCTGCAAATAAGGATAGGTTGAAGAAGGTATCGTGCATTCAGGAAAGGTGTTGATGACTAAAGGATAAAAAATTTTTGGGTTAAAATGAAACTAATAAGGTGCCACATATCAATTACTGAGCTTTAAAAACGTTGGCTTGTTGTTCTCTTAACTATGAACAGAAGCTAGCCACACCCAGACGTTATCTCTGTCCACAGCACATAAACTAACATGAAGGGATTGAACTCCATAACTCCTTATGGTGTAACTGTAATAAAGCAAAGATCCATATGAACTAGGGATGCAGCGATACCACTTTTTTTCAAACCGATACGATACCAATACTTGGATTTAAGTACTTGCCGATACCGAATACCGATGCCGATACTTCTACCACAAAAAAAAAAAAAGCAATGAATTGGAAGACAGGTTTCGGTCTCACTAGCCTAACCACACTGTTCCTGATTAGCTCGACATCTCCCCTAGCCGCCAATCTAAAAAAATACAACAAAAATGACAAGCCACCCTTTGATTGCGGTCTTCATGCAATAAATTGGTATCGGTTCATGGTATCGTTATCTTTAACGAGTATGAGTACGAGTATATTAGAATAGTATCGGCCCGATACCCGATACCAGCATCGGTATCGGTGCATCCCTAATATGAACCCAAAATTGAAGTATTTTACCACGTTCAAAAGCTTTGTTAGACAAGACAATGCATTGAAGCTCATATCCAGCCTTTTCTCCACATTTTTCCCTGCAGAAAGCCTGTGAGCATATGTTTTATGAAGTGCACAGGCAAATTTCCCATGCCTGGTCAGTTTAGATGGTTTGACTTGCACATGAGGAAATTGGTTCTGGACAGCTGTCAGTGCTGTGAAAAACCATTCCACACCCTTCTGATTTCATCTCCTTCTATCTTCTATCTTGCTTATCTGTACAAGATCTTCAACATGAAACAAAAGCAACCTGAATAAACAAAAAACGGTGATGTATGCACTGATGCGAAAAGGTTATGTAACACACAAATTGCCGGTGTGAAAGTGTTCTCACACCCTTGAACTTCTCAGCTCATCTTGTCACCATCTGCAGAAACAACTACAGCCAGTGCCTCGTAGACTAGAGATCACTCTCTGGCATCACTGTGGTGGCATTTTGCACACATCTTTTTTCGAAGTGCTTAATTGGAGCCATGTAACAGGTGCACACTTTGACAGTGCCTGAAGTGCAGCTGCTTGAATGTTTTCCTTGGACACTTCATGTTCTATCATCACTGTTGTTCCAGATCTTCGGCTTCAATATGTACAGTTGTGATTTAGATATTCTTATCGTCACAGGTTTGCTTTTTCTAAACCTCCAGCCAGCTTGTTCATTTACATCGTTCCACTGAGGACTGCAGGGCAAACACTCTCCAATGGTCTCACTTTGCTATCTGAAAGTCAACTGAAATGAATGTGTCTGAGGAGTGAACTTTCATTAAGGACAAGTCTAGGTATTGCTTGATCGGTGAAAGTCAGAGCAGGGAGCTAATAAACTTATTTAATTTGGAGTCCTGACAGCTCAGTTTCTACTGCCCTTTATATCCCAACAACAGACCTGTGCAGTACAATGCTCCAAGTAAAGGAAATGGTAAACAAGAATCCCAATGTAGCAAAAATGTTGCGGCAAATAATCTTATGATCAGAAAACCCAACTAAATTAGTTCCATAAAGATTTACAAAGAATATGTTTTCATTCACATAATAATCACACAGACATTAATAAATCCCTCACATTAAAACAAATAACAAGAGGCCCCACTAACTGGTTCAAATGATGCTTTCATTCGTTTTTTTTTTTTTTTTTTTTTTTTTAAATCGGGTTCCTTAAAGACATTTTTAAAGAAAATATTAAATAAAATATGAATCAAAATGTATAATTCGGAAATGAAGTAAAATTAAAATGATTAAGATAGACCCACTGGTAATTAGGTTGTTTTTAAAAAAAATAAAGACAGGAAAAAAATGATAATAATTGTACTTCTTACCCCATCCCCCTTTAAAGACTGCGGATGGAAAATAGCACTCCTGCTAAATCCGATGTAACCATCTTGTTGTTCATGAAATGGCAATGATTTATGGTATTGCATGCTGTCCTTTATATAAACTCATTCATTCATTCATACATTCATTCATTCATTCATTCATTCATTTATTCAGCAACACAGTTTTATTGAACACAGTAGAAGTGGTTGCCGTTTTCTTGTGATCCAGCTGGTTGCAGAATGGGCAGATCCACTGCAACACAAATTGAATGAAGGGAAAAAACGTTATTTTGACCAAAGGGAAATTATACGTGGCAAAAAAAAAAGGATTTTTTTTCCCACCCCTTGACAATCTTTATAAGTTTCCATTATGTGTGGTTATTGATGTTGTTGCCCCAGCAGATGGCTGCAAAGCAGACTGAACTCTCCACCACATACTTGTGGAAGATATTCAGCTGGTACTAATGCAGTTTTTGACATTTTATTTAGTTTTTCCTCCTTCCCCACTGTGGGTAACAACATATTTAGCAAAAGTGTGACTGTGTGTGTAAGCTGCATAGGTAACCGGTATTTAAACAGCGACCCCTCTATGAATGTACAGTCAGATATCAATGCCTCCCAAGAGAAAACATCAATCATCAAAAAATAAAATGACTGACTATAATCTCAGAATCTTTTATATAAACAGGAAAGATCATCTATTGATGAGAGCTCAGCAGACTAACTGTTACTGAGTGGAGCTGACAGACAGATTTACTGTCTGTCAGCTCCACTCAGTAACAGTTACACTTTCACCACTCTGTGCTGAGCAGAGAAAAACCAACAACCTTTTGATGGAACAGGCTGAGCTCCACTGCTGTCAGCTGGGTGCAGATATGTAAGGCTGCAGAGGACACAGGCCCTTCAAAGCTGGACAAATGCAGCTTAGTCATAAAAGTCCTGTTTTCTGATGAAAAGATGGTTGCTCAGCTGCAGATACAACTTTTCTTATTAACAGTCCAGGCTGGTGCTGTTGAGATGTAAGGAGTGTTTTGTTGTCCCACTTTGGACCTATTATTACAAACAATCCATCTCAAACAATCAGGTTTGATTACCACAGACTGTTTGTGCACTGTTGTGGACAGTGTACATCCCTTAATGGCTACTTCCAGCAAGATGTCGCAGCATGTCACAAATAAGTCATCTCAAACTGGGTTCGTGAGCGTGACCTCAGTGGCTGCATGGAGATTTGCAGCATCAACATGCAGCTGAAAAATATTCAGAAAAGATGTGATCCAATCATGCCAGCAGGTTTCCAGAGGCTTGTGGTATATGTATCAGACCCAGTCTTAGTACAGTGCTCCTAACAAAGACCTTGGACAGTGTGTCTGTCTGTTTATCATTACGTTTCGGGATGTATAGCTGTGTATTCCTTTAAATCTCAGTAGTCAAATCAAAATCAAATCAAATTTATTTGTATAGCACATTTCTTGTACAAAACAATTCAAAGTGCTTCACATAAAATAAAAGCATTGCAGCAGGGAGTGTAAGAAGCATTAAAGATACATAAAAGAATATAAAGAGAAACAAATAAAATAATTTAAATTAATTAAAAAACTAGCAACCATCTAGATAAGAAGCACTGCTGAAAGTCAGATCTGAGTCTATCAACACTCCGAGGTTACGAACTTGGTCAGTGATTGTAAGGTCCCGAGTCTCAAGATATTTACCAACGCTGACCCTCTTCTCTTTGCTCCCAAACAGAATGATCTTAGTTTTGTCTTCATTTAATTGTAGAAAATTCTCTCTCATCCAGGTGTTTACTTCCTCCAGACACTGACACAGTACGTCTGCTGGGCTGCAGTCGTCCGGTGACAGAGACACATAAAGTTGTGTATCGTCTGCATAACTGTGATAATTGATGTTAAAGTTCTGCAATATCTGACCCAAAGGGAGCATATACAAGTTAAACAGAAGAGGTCCAAGAATTGACCCCTGGGGGACTCCACAAGTCATGGCCACTCGCTCAGATTCATAGCTGCCAATTGTAACAAAATAACTCCGGCCTTCTAAGTAGGACCTGAACCAGTTAAGGACCGCTCCAGAAAGTCCAACCCAGTTTTCCAGCCTGTGCAACAGGATTCTGTGATCTACAGTATCAAACGCAGCGCTGAGGTCCAACAGGACCAGGACTGAAACATTACCAGAATCAGTATTCAACCTAATGTCGTTTAACACTTTGACCAGAGCTGTTTCAGTGATGTGATGACGTCTGAAGCCTGATTGAAAGTTATCAAGACTTCCACTTTCATTCAGAAAGTCGTTGAGCTGGTTAAATACAGCTTTCTCAATAATCTTAGATATAAAAGAGAGATTAGAGACAGGTCTGTAGTTGTTCATCATAGAGGCGTCTAGAGTTCTCTTCTTTAGGAGTGGCTTAATGGCAGCTGTCTTTAGTGACTTGGGAAAAATGCCTGATGCCAGTGAGCTGTTAACTATTCGTAGGAGATCACTTTCTACTGAGGTAAAAACAGTTTTTAAAAAAGTCGGATGGTATTATGTCCAGAGAACAAGTTGTTGATTTCAGCTGCCGAACTGTTTCCTCTAGGATTTTTAAATTAACAATATTAAATTGTGACATAACATCAGATTTATTTCTAGGTTTTAGACACAGATTAGTTTTCTTGTTTGTCTGTGTTGCGTGAACGTTTTGTCTAATTGTTTAGATCTTTTGGCTCAAAAAGTTGGCAAATTCGTTGTATTTCTCAGTGGAGAGGAGGTCTGGGTTTGACTGTTTAGGAGGATTTGTGAGTTTTCCCAACTATAGCAAACAGAGTTCGAGAATTGTTGACATTCTTATTAATGATTTCAGATAAATGCAGCTGTCTGGCCTTGCACAGCTCATTGTTATAACTACGCAGGCTTTGTTTGTACAGCTCATAGTGAATCTGAAGCTTTGTTTTCCTCCACTTACGTTCAGCTTTCCTGCATTCTCTTTTCAGGTTTTTGACCGTAGTGGTGTTTCTCCATGGGGTTTTCTGTTTGATCAAGGTGCTCTTAATTCTTATCAGTGCAGAATTATTTCTGCTATTGTCACTGTTCTATCACCACGCACAGCAGCTTTGGAAGTATCACAAGAACCTGATTCATGTTTTGTTTCTGTCCGGTCGAGCTTTCTGAGCTAACAATAACAATGGCTTAATCCACACCATCAACTTGTATTTTAGACCCAATCCTACCCAGACTGTTTAAAAAGGTTTCTTTACTTCAAGATTGGACTACTGTAATTCTTTATAAATGGGCTGTTCCAAAAATTCTCTGAAAATCCTGCAAAATTCTTCAGTTCTGATAAGAACAAGCGGGAGACATCATATTTCTCCACTTTGAGCTTTTCTTCATTGGGTTCCTGTTAAACTTAGAATAGAATTTAAAATTATTCTCCTCACATAGAAAGCTTTAAATAATTGATATTTTCCCAACAGAGCCCTTCCCTTTAAAAGACTGCAGTTTTACTTGTGTTTCCTGGGGTTTCTAAATGTAGAATGGGAGGCCAGCTGCCAGTACGGGTTTGGGAAGCAGACACCTTCTCTACCTTTAAGATTAGGCTTAAAATGTTCCTTTTTTGATAAAGCCTATAGTTATGGATGGCTCAGGTGCCCTTGAAACATCCAGTAGTTATCCTGCAATAAGCCTAGACTGCTGGGAGACCTCCATGATGCATCTCTCCTCTCGTTTACTTTTCACGGGACATTTCTGTTGTCATTAACCCGTGTTTCTCTTTCTCAGCAGGTATCCCTGGCCTAGTGTTGTGGTGCTTGCCGTCCTCTCAACCGCAATCGGTTGAGGCAGATGGCTGCCCTCCTAGTGTGGTTTCTGCTGGAGGTTTCTCCCTGATCAAAAGGAGTTTGTTCTTTCTACTGTCGCCTCGTGCATGATCAGGGCAGGCGATTGAATCCAAGAGAAGTTGATGCAATCTGTTGGTTTCCTTAGATAGGCAGCTTTTTAAACAAATTGGCTTTGTATGAATTTGGCTTTGAATTCAATTCAATTAAATTCATTTGATTTGATGAATTGTATTGTAATTGGCTTGAATTGGACTGCATCTTTGAAGTGCCTTGAGGTGACATTCTTGTTGGGATTTTGCGCTATATGAATAAAAACTGAAATTAATTGAATATAGTCATAGTGTTTGATTCGGAACAAAGTGGTTGGATGATTCATGTAACTGCTTCGTTTCTATGGTCTGACCCTGCGATGATCACCGTTTTTTTCTCTTCTTTTTATAATATATAGCAGAGATGGGGCCAAGTCACACATGTGCAAGTCTCAAGTAAGTCTCAAGTCTTAGCTTTCAAGTCTCAAGTAAGTCCCAAGTATTTTTTTCTTGGGCAAGTCAAGTCAAGTCACCTTATTATTGCAATTTTACCTGCAGAATCTGATCTTAATAAAGTGAAAAGACAAGATATAAGTAACTGTCAGTAAACATCATTGGCCAATGTGTCCAACCTGTCCACCCCGTATCATATCAAGCTAACGTTAGCTAACTACCGACTAGGCTAACAGGATAATATTAGCTAATTTGACAAGCACTTACTGGTCAGAATGGATCTTCAAATGACGATGAAAGTTCAAAGTTATGCTAGATGCTTAACACTCAAGTCATTCAAGTCATCGTGTCTCAAGTCAAGTCAAGTGCCGAGTCTTTAACTTCCAAGTCCGAGTCGAGTTTCAAGTCTTTTATTTTTTGTAAAGTCACAAGTCATCAAAATAGTGACTCGAGTCGACTTGAGTCCAAGTCACAGTGACTTGAGTCCCCATCTCTGATATATAGCCATATAAGTAAGGGATTTCAAACTTGAATTACTACTAATTATTACAACTTGAATTACCTAGAACACATTTCAAACACTTGTAAACAAAGAAGCCTGAGCACTAAAACTTCATGGAGCAATAATACATATCACTGCCATGTAGCTTGGAGCTTTGTTACCAGAGTCACTATTTCCAAGTCCAACGGCGGACAAATGTATTAGAAAATCATTAAGTTGATCAATAACATCCTGTATATATTTGGCCTGCTTTTAGATAGACTTTATTAGGAAGGTGCCCTAAAGTAATTCATCATTCCACTTGCACATTCACACAGCTGTTTACACAGGCTGAGAAGAACTCCCCTTGAAGAATGAACCGGTTCCGACTTATAAAATCAGCAGAACGCTCCATTAAGTCTAAGAGGTTGTAACTCTTGGGAATTTCTGCAAGTATAAACGAAGCATTCGGATGTGTGTGTGGAGCGGGACTGCTTCCTCTGGGATCACCAGGCTAAATTGATATTCATGGAGACAGAAGTGATGAAAGGAAGAAAAAAAACAAAAACACAGCGGTACATTTGACTCGTTGCTTTTATTCAGGTAGCAGCATCAGTCGGCGCTGTCCTACTTCCACACTGCAGCCCCTCCCAGGCCCACAAAGCCACATTCAAGATTTCCCACACGTACATACTAAATATCAGACAGACCAATCATTCATCCAGCTTTCTGAAGTTCACAAACACACACACACACACACACACACACACACACACACACACAAACCTGCGTCAAGCCCTTCTGCAGCTGTCATGTACAGGATGAGAGACTGCAGTAATGACAGACAGAGACAGAGAGAGAGACGCACACAGTCCATACAGCACAGCAGAGATGGGACAAAGTCACACATGTGCAAGTCTCAAGTAAGTCCAAAGTCTTAGCTTTCAAGTCTCAAGTAAGTCCCAAGTCTTAGCTTTCAAGTCTCAAGTAAGTCCCAAGTCTTAGCTTTCAAGTCTCAAGTAAGTCCCAAGTCTTAGCTTTCAAGTCTCAAGTAAGTCCCAAGTCTTAGCTTTCAAGTCTCAAGTAAGTCCCAAGTCTTAGCTTTCAAGTCTCAAGTAAGTCTCAAGTCTTAGCTTTCAAGTCTCAAGTAAGTCCCAAGTCATTTTTTCTTGGGCAAGTCAAGTCAAGTCCTGTAACAGGTCAAGTCAAGTCACCTTATTATTGCAATTTTACCTGCAGAATCTGATCTTAATAAAGTGAAAAGACAAGATATAAGTAACTGTCAGTAAACATCATTGGCCAATGTATCCAACCTGTCCACCCTGTATCATATCAAGCTAACGTTAGCCAACTACCGACTAGGCTAACAGGATAATATTAGCTAATTTGACAAGCACTTACTGGTCAGAATGGATCTTCAAATGACGAACAAAGTTCGAAGTTATGCTAGATGCTTAACACTCAAGTCATTCAAGTCATCGTGTCTCAAGTCAAGTCAAGTGCTGAGTCTTTAAATTGCAAGTCTGAGTCGAGTCTCAAGTCTTTTATTTTTTGTCAAGTCAAGTCACAAGTCATCAAAGCAGCAACTCGAGTCGACTTGAGTCCAAGTCACAGTGACTTGAGTCCCCATCTCTGCAGCACAGAGAGCAGCCTCGAGCTGCTCACAACTGTACGTACTGACATCTTTATCTGAGCTCTGACCTCCAACAGATACTCCCTGGGTCTGTGCCTGCCTCGCAGACTGACATCTTAAGTTTTTAGGACTTCTCACCTGTGTTGGCTTAAAGTTGAACACCAGTGTTCTGACAGTCAGTCCCATGTTTTCGATAACGTCACACATTCCTGGTTTAAAAAAAAAAAAAAAAAAAAGGCAGGACACGTGTGACTGAACTTGCCCGAAACCTTATCGTTAAAGCCACTATTCAAAAAGGTTCCGGAGATACATTCTAACCATTTTCTTCTCCTCCTCAGAGCCGCCACCGCTTGTCACTAATGAATGTGTGCAAGAGGACTCTGCAGAATCTGTCCCTCGTTATAACAGTGGCTGAAGTCACACTGATACTAAGCATCTTTCCTCCCGGCACAAATATTTTCACACATGATCTTAGAGATGACTGAGAGAGCTGTGACAGCAGCCATTCCCGATCAGTTTGATCTTTGAATGTCCTGAATGGCTGAAGCAGTCTGATGAAGATCTCACGAACGTTAAAGTTCTGTCTCATTCAAACTCCACCGAAGCAAACCAGTCTATTAGCTTGTGGGGTGGTTAAAATATGACTGTTGTGCCTAAATTGCTGAAGTTATGGATGCATCAAAGATAACTAGATTAAAAGATGGCACATTTTCTATTTGAATGACAGATTTAGGTCATTTTAACCCACAGAAACTGCTCACTACTATCTATCTGAACTGAGACTTTGGAGAGAATACCTGACCGAGACTCCCATCCTCTGAACTGACTGGCTTCTGAATGCTGTTGCACTGAATGCCATTAAAGAACAATTCAGTTTGTATTCACTTTCTTTAAAAAGCTGACCTTTTCCAAAAACCGTGGCAGAAAAAAAATGCGCCAAGTCCAGTGTCCGACAATGGATGAAAAAAGTAGTTTAGGGATACGGTCCCTGTGCTGAAAAATTGAAACAGAGGCCAGCTCTGTTCTTGGGGGGCTTGACCATGAACCAAAAATTGGCTTTGTCTCTCATTTTCCCCAGTGGTCACTCGCAGGATGAACCAATCTCCCGTTGCCCAAAAGAACAACAGTTTTGTATGCCAACACTAGAAGCTTTCAGGCTTTCTGTATATAAAATTTCAAGAAATGGAAAGTCTGCAGACTGAGCTTGTACCCACAACCAGTGATGGAAACATTAATGACCATCTATGGAGGGCTGTACGTGGAAATAAAAATGGAAGATGAGGTGACTATGGCTGTGTTCGAAACCGCATACTTCTCCTACTACTCATACTACTCATACTAACTTTAACTTTTTTTAAGTTCCCGGATGCATACTAGATTTGCCGAAATGTTGGGTAAGCATCATGAGGTTACTACTCATACTCAAACTACCCAAGATGCAACGTAACATCGCCAATCGTCATTTCCTGTCAAAACGGCAGTTTCAAGCTAGCTACAACAAGGGTAGGTTCACTTCCTGTTTTCAAAGAAAAGCACCAATTGTATCGTAATGGCTTTCCCTATGGTAAAAGGCAACGGGTATTTTATTTTGTGAAAATAACCGGAAGTGCATTGCTCACTGCGGCTAGCTTTAGTAGCGCCGAATTCGTGGGAAGAAAATTGTAAACAGCCGGTATTTTGTCAGATTTTCAACACGTTGGGGATCTAAACGACTACTTTCTCGCCTGAAAATGTTTCAAATGTTGCTAAAGTTTACAGAGTTTAGAGCTTAAGCGAAATCAGCTTCAAGCCGGCTGATTTCGGCTCGGGCAGGAGCAAAATGCATTGTGGGTAAACGCTCTGCATACTGTCTGATCGATGAGTATGCCGTATGCAGAATGGAAGTATGCAGTTTGCAAGTATGTAGTATGTAGTATGCGGTTTCGAACACAGCCTATCACTCCGACTCTCCAGATAACGGAAGATTTGTGACGGCAGAAAGAATAAAGTCTAGATCTCAGCCCACACTGGAACCGGTTGTCCTCCAAAACTCCCAGAAGTGCAGAGTGGAACCCCGCCTCCCCAACGCACACTGAGAAGTGGCGCTGACTGATGGACAGAGGAGGAATGTGGGAGCTCAGCGACTGCTCCTACCTCAAGCTGGTGTTTTTGCAGACTTTCCTGACATCACATTCAATGGAAATAGGCGCATGGCAACAGCTGCTGTCAGATTCTGTAGGGGTAACAAGACGGACGAAACGCTCCAGCAGCTTGAAACTGACGTGGAGATACCCTGAATATCAACTGAATGGATGACCTCCAGCTATCCTTACACTTGTCATATGAGGAGGAGAATTTATTCTGATCTCTATCAGCTATGAGACAAATGAAGCAGCAACAGATGGCCGGCTGACTGGCTGGCTGCTTGCCTTCGGTATCCGAGTGTGTGTGTTTTGTCACAATGAGATTTTCGGGATCCGTGTGGACATGTTTACTGCTTTGTCTTATTTCGCTGCCTGCTGATGATTCGCGGCCCGAGCTCGGATCGAGCTGTCAGTCAAACGGCGGCGGCTTTCTGTGGCTTCAAGACGCTTGAGAGGATTTCCTCTTTGTGGCGTGCAAACACGCTGTAAGCCCACAATCCCTCACGTTCGGCTCTTGGAGATTTTTGCAAAGCACTATCCTGCAGGAACTCACACACACACAGTCATACTTTTCATCTACCTGCACGTACACACACTCACACACACACACACACACATAAAGTTACACACAGCAGACAAGTCTGTCACTGGTCTTACAAATATGGCAAGGCATTAAACTCTTGTTTTCCTTTGCCCGCTGAAAGTCAGACTGCACATCGGGAGCTCGGGCCACACACGGCCCGAGCTCCTGGCCCAGAAGTCACCGATGTCGCCCATCACAGCTTTAACATCACAGCAGAAATACACTCCTCCTGGATCACCTCTTCCATCCACAACAGAGGACAAAGTAGGGAGATAAAGACCCTTGGAGGGTCGAATGTTCTAAAAAAAAAAAAAAAGTCTGATGGATCCGAGTGTCATAGGATCCCAGAGGCCCCCGTGTGAGACATCTGAGTTCAGTGCCCCCCTTTTCCCCGTACACGAACAGTGTCAGTAGTTCAGTGCTGGGGGTGTGAGGGTCTTCAGTGATAGCTAGCTGTTGTTCTCTGCAGTCATGTACTTGAGGGCGGCGAAGCCGTAGCGCCGCGACATGTTCTGTTGGAACTCCTCCTTCAGGGTCTTGAGGCAGACCCGGTACTGCTTGTTGGAGCGGAACTTGGTGATGTCGAAGCTGGGCGCGTGAGGCATGTGGATCATGTAGGCATTGGGCAGAACCACAAACTCGTACTCCTGCAGAAGGAGAAGAGCAGGGGGAAAAAAAGGATTAATCTCAAAGGCTCGGCAGCACTATCAGCACCTGGAACAGCTGTTGTTCGGGTAATGTTGGCGGCCTTCCGATGCGTGTTAAAGCGCAGGCAGTATTCACAAAACCCGCCGTCTGTCGATCGAGATGGACCTAATTTTCCAACTAGTCAGTCAGAGTTTTTTGACTTTAAAGAAAAAGTGTAGCCTGTCGAGTTGTAGGGCTCTAAACAAGCAAAAAATGTTGAGTAGAGTTAGCAGAGGTAGCAGTTAAATAAGTGAAAATTCTAGGGTTTTGTCCGTGAGCGAAGATGTGTGTCGTCATTGGATACACTGGCAATGAACCATGGATTCATGTAGGGTTAGTCGGTACTTGATATTTTATGTTTATGCATTTGGCAGACGCTTTTATCCAAAGCGACTTCCAGGCAGGCAGGTAGGGTAAGGGGGTCTGGCCTACGGACCCCTGCTGGAGGTAGTAGCAGCTGGAGAAGCAGCATTTAGCTGTTATGCTGCAAACAAGTGGAACAAACGGCCAGTGGAGATTAAACTTTCACCAAATGTAGACATTTTTAAATCCAGGTTAAAAACATTTCTTTTCTCATGTGTCTATGCATGAAATCTGCACGATATCTTTTAATTTATCTGGACTGTTGCTTGTTTTTAAATTCATTTAAATTATTTTATTTGTTTCTCTTTATATTCTTTTATGTATTTTCAATGCTTCTTCCACTCCCTGCTGCAATGCTTTTATTTTATGTAAAGCGCTTTGAATTGTTTTGTACATGAAATGTGCCTTACAAATAAATTTGATTTGATTTGATTTAGTACCTTTCATGCAGGGGATTTGAACCCAGGTCACCTCCATGAAAGGTGGCAATCTTAACACTACACTATCCAGTCCAATCTGCCAAATATCTTTCAATTTATCTGGACTGTTGCTTGTTTTTAAATTCATTTAGATTATTTTATTTGTTTCTCTTTATATTCTTTTATGTATTTTCAATGCTTCTTCCACTCCCTGCTGCAATGCTTTTATTTTATGTAAAGCGCTTTGATTTGTTTTGTACATGAAATGTGCTATACAAGTAAATTTGATTTGATTTGATATGCATAAACATACTTGATATTCTTGTGGTTCCAGGAACAAGAACATTTTTTTTTAAACTACCACATTCCAGTCTTTGAGAGACCTTAACCACTGCGCCTTTTTAATGATCAAATCCCATCAAACAGGTCTTTGCAAGGACAGACGTAGAGCACTGCAGCCAAACTTCCTCAGACCACTTCACACAGCAATAAAGTCCTGTCATAATTTGATGCATGCTGACGTTTACTTTTACTTTAGACAGGAGCGCTTTACCTGACTGCTTGACTTTTGGTTCTTCCTGGTTTCATTTAAGCTCGAAACGCTGCATTCATATTGCAGTTAACGACGCATGCAGGCTTTTTACCTTCTGATTAGTGTACAACTGCTGCACCTCCTGAACCAAAGTCACCCCGTTTTGGTATATCTCCAAATTAGAGCATTTCATTTTGTATGCACTGTGCGATATCAATAGTGACATGAATGTGGTTTCATTTTCTTTTCTCATGTGTCTATGCATGAAATCTGCACGATATCTTTGAATTTATTTGGACTGTTGCTTATTTTTAAATTCATTTAAACTATTTTATTTGTTTCTCTTTATATTCTTTTATGTATTTTTAATGCTTTTTACACTTTCTGCTGCAATGCTTTTATTTTATGTAAAGCACTTTGAATTGTTCTGTACATGAAATGTGCTATATAAATAAATTTGATTTGATTTGATTTGATTTGATTTACACTTATTTAAACTTGCTCTATCGCAGTTTGGGTACCCAAGTCCCAACTCATACTGCGAAACCAAAGACTTGTGACGTCAAGGAACAAATTTTGTTTTAACACAAGAGGAATACTGAACCTTTCTACTGAAGTGAGTTGGCGTTTGAGTTAACACAACTCCTTTAGGTGATTTAGAAGTTTAAAGAGGGGGTGCGTCACCTGTGCATCCAGCTCCATGATGTGGGCCACCTTGTTCCAGCCAAAGCCCACAAAGCGGCGGTCGTACTCAGGGCTGTCCCTCCTCACCATCACGTAGGGCTCAAAGTCAGCCTCCCACTGCACCCTATAGGGCGTGGTGGCTGTCCGCCATTTAGCAAAGTTAGTTGGTGCGTGGCCTTTAGTCCACACATGGTACCTGAAAGGATGGGGAAAAAAAAAACAACTTAGGCAAACATGATGAGAAGAGATGGACTTTATGTTTACTTCACTCATTTTCAAATCATTTTTAAGCAGCTGCATTCCGACAGAGTTTTGTGAAGTTTCGCAGTCGGCCACTGGTGCTGGCACATCTGATGCAAACTTAAAAACGAATCATCAGGCTCTTCGTTTTCATCTGGACTGAAACCAAAAATGTCCTCACAGTGATGCTGTAAGGCAGGGCCGGTTTTTGCTATGGGCAATGTGGGCGACCGCCCAGGGTGCACTCTATGTGAGGGCGCACGAGGCCACACAACACAAACTGCTGCCAATCCAAATGAACTGCATTTCATTCCTAAAATGGTGCCCAGTTTAGAAAGAGAAGAAAAGAAGAAGAGGAGAAACGGGTAAAAGATAAAGGGATGCAGATTACTGTGAGTGACGTAGGCTATTTGTTAGCCTCTTGCTAATATGTTGCTATTAGCCACGACTGTATTTGATTTGCAGTTTTGCTGAACTAGAATTAGAATTGAGACATCATGTCATGCAACTAATTTCACCCATAGGCAACCTAGTCAAGTTTGTGTTTGCAACACAACAAGTGCAAATTCACACAGAAGTCCCGACAGTGGATTTTTTTTTTATTGTTATGAGTTATATGAGAAATTAAATAACTTAAATAACTTCTAACATACATTGACATGGCATTTTGTAAGCTACATGAGGTATATTTTTTATACCTTTTTGTATTTAAAATTATATATAATAAAATAATACAAATAATATAATATGTTGTTGTGTTGGTGGCGGGGTAAATCTAGCGAGGACCGCTGCTGCTGTAAGGTTTGGGTTCGCGAATCAAAGGCGTCATTTTATGTCAATGCCAATAGATACTCATCAAAATGCAGTTAACTGAATAATAGAATTTAATGACCTGCAGATCAACAGTGGCGTCTTTTTATGATAGCAGAGGAATGAGGTGCAAACACAAGGAATGTAAAGTGGAAAAGAGATGGAAACAACCACATAAAAAGGTGTTGCTCATCAGCTTTACGGGATTTTTCTTCGAAATCTACAGCTGTTTCAGGCTAAATGTGCAACTGTTTTGCTCTGAGGGTCAATTAAACATCTGAATATATATATTTATATTACTGGTATGACTGGCAGGGAGATAAACGGGCGGTTTTAGTGTTTTGTAGAGAGAAAAAGTTTGGCACCTAAAGGTGAAGAGTGTGCCCATGTCCAGCTGGGACAGCAGCTCAGCCTTAGATTTTGGGTAGGAAAGTCGATATCGGAGCGTTTCGAAGGCTGGAACCACCAGCGCTTTCTTGTTGTTGGCCATGTCCAGCTGTACAACCGACTTCCTGCAGACAGTGGATTTTTACAGCTGTCACTGAACGAAAAAAATGACATTTACAATGCTCTACAAAAGCACCTGTTTGAGCAAGCTCTCATCTTACCTGAGATATTCGTAGAGGCCGTACATGGGCAGGAAGTCAATGTCTGATAGGAACATATAGGGCGTGTTGACCTGCTGCATGGCCACATTTCGCAGCAGGTTGACTGGGTAAAACTGCCCCTCTTTGTAGACTATATGATAACCCACATTCCCGCGACTCATCAACACTTCGGATCCCTGAGCATAGCGCAGGAACTGCTGGGCTTCAGCGTCCGAGAGGTACAGGGCCAAGCTGATGGGGCCTTCCCAGTGCTTACAGATGGCCTCCAACATCTGGAGCCTGCGGGGGAAAAGGCACAAGTTTGGCGGACTTAAAGAAAACATCTAGGGGTGATTTGTAAGACAAAATTTTTTTTTACCAGCGTGTTAAGAAGAATAAAGATGATAAATTAGAGAATAAATATAATGTATCCAACATCTTTGTGTCTGCAATATACAGTATAAAAGGTGTTGAGTCCAATGTTCTTGGAAAATGTCTTGAATTTCCTGCGGTTCAAATCGCTCTCTCCACAGTGCTACCATGGGCCTTTTAAAAGCAAATCTTAAGCAACATTTACAAGTATCGTGGGAGCATTTGTGTGCTCCACAGTTTCCATGATGGTGTTTTATCATGAACATCTTGTGTGGATTTGTTTAGATTCTGTGGCACATTATTAATGAGGCATTTATCTTCTAAGCACTTCATTTCAGGCATACTGAGCTCACTTCTAATGGCTGTAAAACTTAAAAAAAACGCTGTAATATTTGTTCATTTTAACAAGTTTGGCAATGCTGCCACCAGTTTTCAATTTCTGGTCACGTTCCTCCCAATTTTTGGTCTGAATTTCCAGGAAATGATTGTTCCAGGTAGTTCAGTTGTGTTTGCACAACAGAAACAAATGGACTTTTACATAGATCATTTTCAAATAGTCACTTTTCACAAAGCAGGAAAGGGTCAGAACGGACTAATGCTGTTGTGCTAACACAAAATGAAAAGACTGGTGAGACAACGTGAATTTGGATTAACCCATCAGTCTGTTCAACTAAAGCTATCGTGCAGGGGACATCAGCTCATCTGTTCACCGTTTTAATTTCTCCTCATATTCCAGGCTTAGTAAACGTTAGGTCTGGTCTTGTTTAGGCTTTATCGTACACGCTGCATCACTTCTTTGCCAGCAAAAAGCAGTCAGAAAGTAGAAATGCAACATCCTTAACTTTGTCAACCAATATGGAAAGGATATCATTTTCTTTAGGGATAAAGAAAGCATCTTTTCATTTAATTCCAGTGAAGTTTCACTCGTGAAACTTTACATGTGAATGACAAAGTACAGCAGATCAGTCTGAGGAAATGTACCGATAGCCCTCAGGTGCTTTTCTGCAGAATGAATACTTGCTTTAAAGGGATAGTTCGCCTCTTTTGACATGAAACTGTATGATATCCCATATTAGCAATATCATTTATGAACATTGACTTACCCCCCGCTGCGTCCTGTGAGCCGAGTTCCGGCCTCGTTTTGGCGTTGACGAAGGTAGTCCGGCTAGTTGGCTGGGGTCCCAAAAATAAAGCGTCTTGGTTCGCAAAACAATATGCGTTCAAAAGAGTAATACATTTGCATCACAAAATCGTCCCTCCAGAAAAAGTCAGACCTCACAATCGCTTGACGCTATTTTCTCTCCCTTCATATCAGTGCGTACAGCCACCTGCCGATAGCCGCACCTGTTACGGTGTTTACTGCTCCCCAGGACGCAGCAGGGGGTAAGTCAATGTTCATAAATGATATTGCTAATATGGGAATGTCATAAATCTTCATGTCAAAAGAGGCGAACTATCCCTTTAAATGTCCCTGTGCTCAATAGGGATCCAAAATGCAGAAGAAATGAGCATTTTGTCAAATATCTCTACTCGTTATTATGTAAAGAGCCCAAGTCCTTCTTCCAGCACAGCAGTTAAATGCGAGCTTGTTCTGCAGGCTTTACAGTCACATGTTGGCACAGATATTTCCAGTTGACTTAACCGTGTTGACACGGTGTCTGCTCATCTACCAAGAAGAGTAGTAATTACGTTAACAAATTTCCCACTTCATGGAGATGTGCATAATTCTGTAGAGCCGCTTTCTCGTCCCAGCCAGTCTGAGATTAAATATAATGTAATGCCTCCCCTGCTGAGGAGTCTTTAAAACAGTCCAGACATCCACTCAGTCCAGACAACACATCTACAGGAAACAATGAGAATTACTAAAACATCTCACTCTCGGAGAGTAAAACGAAGTCAAAAGAAATCTAAATTCAGTACAAACTACATGTTAACACAAAGCTCACAGCAAATACCTCATAATTCCGCTGCTCGTTGTAAACAACAAAACAAACTGTTAAAAAAAAAAAAAAAAGGTATTTGCAGGCAGCCTGATGAAGTTTGAAGATATGATCTGTGGATTTTGTTTGGATATCCAGAACTAATGGAAATGCTAACAGTGGAGTGTTTCAAATCCTCTAAGAGCTGATCATCGTTCGGCTCATCCGATACCGTGCATCTGTCACTGTGCCTCACGGTGTCTCAGCATGGTGTTCGCCATGACAACTGACAATCATTCTGCGTCGCTGCTTATAATGAAACTCCAAACGCTTAAAAGGCGAAGCAGATTAGCTGCCCGAGTGCAGTCTAAGGCTGAATTCTCCACGTGTGCGCCTGTACATGATAAAGACTCTGGGAAGGATTCAACACGACTGGGAAAACAGGCTGCAGTTCAGAGAGGAGAATCGAGGAGTCACCCCAACTGGTCATGGAAGTTTTTGGGACAGAACACAGAAGTTTCGAATGAAAATAAATCACTGATATCATCACTTCAAACGCCTGTTGAATTTTTTCCCTCTGATGTTTTCTCGGAATTCCTCAGCACAGACATTTCCTAGTGATTAATATATGGAAGTTTTTCTGTGCCATCAGAGTTTGAATATGAATTACTAATATTGAATTTTTACAGCATCAAAATCAGACTCTGAATTTGAAAAACCAACAGTGTAAAAAAGAAAAAAATCAATTTCCAAAACAAAAATCAGTGTAAAAAAATTAAAAAAAATCTGTCCAATGGAGCGTAACTTGATTGGCTGCCGTTGGATCGATTGCTTCTCCCTGTTTACCCGGATGTTGAGTCTGGTTCTTTTTCCACTAAATGCTTTTTTTTAGATGTTGAATTTCTTTAGACTGATTTTTGTTTTTAGAAATTGATTTGTTTTTTTTTTACACTGTTGGTTTTTCAAATTCAAAGTCTGACTTTGATGCTGTAAAAATTCTAAATTAGTCATTCATATTCAAACTCTGATGGCACAGAAAAACTTCAATATTAATACACTCTCCAAGACTGAGACTGAAACCTCACACTTACACTTTGCGAATTCATACTAAAGGGCTCCGGGGTGACCCAATTTCTTTTTTTTTCCAACTATAGTCCTCAGCCAAAGCTTTAAGTTTGCACAGCTAACACATTTTTAAACTCCGAGTTGAGGCTTCTTACCAAAAAAAAAAAAAAAAAACTCCCTCAGGGTTGACTTCTCCCTCCAGCTTTATCTACACGGGATATTTCAACCTTTGATATATTATCAATGCTCAGACAAAACTAACTTTTGCCCTAAAATTTTTAACAAAGAGAGTTTCACGATCCGCTAAGTCAATGAGGTGCTCTAGTTTACTTTTACGTACATTTAAATAAGTAGAAGTAGGATTATCTGGAGTAAGAAAGAATTCCACACAGACATTTTCTAAAACTAAGAACAAAATTCATCTTGAGCAGACTGAACTCTGCGAGTGGATTTCAGTACCTGTCCATAGACAGCTGGGCAACAAGAGTCACGTCGGTGTTGTCGGAGCTGGGTTCATACTCGTAGTGCAGGAAATAAAGATGTGTTCGATGGACGGTGAATCGCTCCCGACGAAACTCATAGCATGGATCATCTTCATCAAGCTCCGACAGAGTCTTCTGGAGCTGGAGGCAAACAGGAGAAGGACAGTGAGACAGTTTATTTATCAGGGAGCCTGAGCTGCCGCTTCGGAGCAGACAGGCCGACACGCACTACATGCTCTCGCCGTGCTCTAAAACAAAGACGGGTCATTTATCACACAGAAACTGGAGCCAGCATTGCGTTTCTCCGTGGGGCCTGATTCAATAAACCATTGATAGCTGACAACCTTCTCGTCGAGAGGCATGAATCTCAGTTCTTTCTTTGTGGAGTTTGCATGTCGTCTCCATTCATGTGTGGGGTTCTCTCCCGAGTACTCCAGCTTCCTCCCCCGGTCCAAAAACATGCATGTTAGGCTAACTGGGGACTCCAAATTGCATGTAGGGTGTACCCCACCTCTCGCTCGATGGCAGCTGGGATAGGCTACAGCCCCCCTCATCTACGTTGTAGATCTTCACTCTGGCTTTTTTTCTTTTAGCTTTTGGACAATCTCGTGTTCCAAATTTTAACACACCCCCTCTTTAAGGATGTAAGATATTCTCTTATTACGGGTGGTCATTGGCGTAGTGGGTACAGCAGGTGCCCCATGTACAAGAGGCTACAGTCCTCGCTGCAGCTCGCCCCGGTTCGAGTCTCGCACCGGGCGGCCCTTTGCTGCATGTCTTCCACCTCTCTCTGCCCCCTGCTTCCTGTCTCTTTCCAACTGTCCTGTCCATTAAAGGCATTAAAAGCCCCAAAAAATATATTAAAACATTTTTATTTCAAGATGGTCAAACATTTTAAGTGTGACCTTTTTTTGTATTCAGTTCACTTTCAAAGCGCTGCATCGTGGAGTGACATCCTCTGATATGCGGTTTCACCTTCAACTTATTGAGGTTTGAGAATTTCTGCCGCAAAGGAAATGATGTCCGATGATTTCGATTAAGCGGGTGTAGAAAATAGATGGGACAGATCGTGTTTGGCTTTGTATTTACTCTCAAAATGAAATTGTGTCGATTATTATAGAAATGAAAAAAAAAAGAAGACTTTTTTTTTTTATAACAGAAACTCAAACATCCAACAGAAGTGTTCATCATACTTTTTTTTTTTCCACTGAATCCTTTGAAGTTGAATTTTTTTTCCCACTGATTTTTTGTTTTTAGAATTTATTTATTTATTTTTTTTTTACACTGTTGGTTTTTCAAATTCAAAGTCTGATTTTGATGCTGTAAAAATTCAATATTAGAAATTCGTATTCAAACTGTGATGGCACAGAAAAACTTCCATACTTAACCACTGTTTACGGTGGCCTCCGAGAGAGATTGGGTTTTGGCCACGTCCGACTACTCTGGTCTTTTCTGGTGACCCTGACCATTATGTCGTGGAGAAAAGACCAGAGTAGTCGAACTCACCTTGGCAGCCTCTTATGGGGACTTTATTAACAGCATGGACACATACCAGGACACATCAAATTTGTGTTGGGGAGTTTCTGTCTCACTAAAAGGCGGTTTTACTATTAATTCTGCCTGATTAGCTTCAGTCAACTTTCTGATGAGAAGTCACACAAAGCTGACAACACTTTCTTTTGAGGGCACATCTTAAGCTTTCTGCACGGCGGCTGCACACGGTAAACGCGAGAAAGGAGCGAAACCTCAACCTCGACAGCATGGGGGGGGGTCTCAGTTCTATTCAACGTTATTCAGCGTTAAGTAAAGATGAAAACTTGAGATGAGCACAGCTAAAGCTCAACAAGGTACAGACGTGCGAGGCAGCAGAAAAGGACAAAAGGTGTGTGTTCCCTGGTCTGATTAGCAGAGCTGCTGTCACACTGTGGCCTGCTGGATCCAAACAGTCATTGCCTTCATTAGGCTAATCATCACTTTAATGGGATTAAAATTGCTGCTCAGACTCTGAAAAATTCACTGACCAAACTAATTCTAATTCCTGAGTTAAGTTGACTTTGGCAAAAAAAAAAAAAAATGGCCTTAGCACACAATGATGGAAAATTATAATGTGATTAACTGACCGTAGAGCTGATACTTTAATTGACTTTATAGCCCATAAAAGCTTGTTCTGTGAAAACACAACCTCTGATTAGACTGACCTCAATGGGAAAGATCAAGTACCGGAATGACAAAGTACTAACAGTCCATAGAGTTGGGCTGTGTTCGAAACCGCATACTACATACTTGCATACTCATCGATCAGACAGTATGCAGAGCGTTTACCCACAATGCATTTCGCTCCTACCCGAGCCGAAATCAGCCGGCCTGAAGCTGATTTCGCTTAAGCTCTAAACTCTGTAAACTTTAGCAACATTTGAAACATTTTAAGGCGAGAAAGTAGTCGTTTAGATCCCCAAACCTGCCAAAATACCGTCTATTTACAATTTTGTTCCGACGAATTCGGTGCTACTAAAGCTAGCCGCAGTGAGCAACGCACTTCCGGTTATTTTCACAAAATAAAATACCCGTTGCCTTTTATCAAAGGGAAAGCCATTACGATACAATTGGTGCTTTTGTTTTGAAAACAGGAAGCGAACCTACCCTCGTTGTAGCTAGCTTGAAACTGCCGTTTTGACAGGAAATGACGATCGGCGACGTCACGTTATGTTGCATCTTGGGTAGTTTGAGTATGAGTAGTAACCTCATGATGCATACCCAACATTTCGGCGAATCTACTATGCATTCGGGAAAAAAGTCAGTAGGCTGTGTTCGAAACCGCCTACTTCTCCTACTACTCCTACAGTATGAGTAGTAGGAGTAGTAGGAGAAGTATGCGGTTTCGAACACAGCCTCGGACACTTGGAGGACTGTGTTCGTGTTTCATTTTGTCTGCAGTTTTTTTTTTTACACAGTAGGGGACCCTGAGGCCTCCATCTGTTCTGTCCACATTGACACTGTGGAGGCTGCCGCTGTCACAGTCCAGTGCCAACAAGAACCAGACCCCCCAAAAATGCTGATGTCCTTAGCTTGATCTTATTCATCACAACTAAAGTCTGGCGACCCTGTTGCCATATTTGGCTACATTCTAAGGCCGTGCTTGTCAGCTACAGTGTTATGCGAGCATGACGTCACAGACAAATAGGGGGATATTTCCTTATTTGTCGTTTCATCAATAAAATTTCTTCTGTTTTATTTATAAAGGAACAGATCACAACAAATGTCATGTCAATGCACTTCAAAGATACTGTCCAATTCAAGCTAATTATAACCCAGTTCAATGTAATGGCATCACAATTCAATCAAATTAAATTCAGTATAATTCAGATTAGTCCAATTCATACAATGCCAATAAAAAAAACAAAACAAAAAAAAAACAATTGCCTACTAAGAAAACCAACTGATTGCAACAAAACTTCTCTTGGATTCAATCCCCGTCCCTATATTCCTGCAGCTCGACCAGCTTATAATAAAAGTTTGAAGATGATCGCGCCGTTCAAGCGTCACAACAAGAAAAAAAAAAAGTGCAGAAACCAAAATTACACATTACTTGTAGAGGATGAGTAACGCTCCAGCAGCTCTTTTCAGTAACTGCTGGGCTTTTCAAAAAGCTCTCATCCGTTAAAAATACGAGGATTCCAGTGTTTAATGAAAAGCAGAAGCATGATGATCCAATCCTCACATTGTCTGCAATCAGCAAAGTTAATAACCCAGGTTCCTCGCTTTGTGATCAGTGTGATTGCAGAGAAGAAGAAACAACAGAAGAAGAAACAACAGAAGAAGAGCAACGGTCTTCAGCACTTCCTGTATAACTTCCTTTAGCACAGAAAACACTGGAGTATCCTTTTTAAAAAGGAAACAATTCCGTCTAACAATTCCTTGTTGTCGCAACAATCAAACAGACGCTCGAGTATTTTCATTGTCATAATAACCGTGATTTATGTCAAATAAACATGAAGATAGGAGGTTGAGGGGGACGACATCTTTCAGTTTTCTTTTGTTTTTTTAAATTTTCGACCTTGACATCAAGCCATTTTCTACATTTTGTTAGACTGAGGCGAGACAAATCGATAACAGGGCCTCAGCGAAACAATTTGATTTTCACGCCTGCTAAAATCTGGCTTTTGAAACGCAATGTGAACGTTTTCAAATGGCATTGGTTTTGAATGGGTAAGAAAACAGCAGCTGACTGTGCAAGGTCGGGCCTACGAGAGTGGACACAGTTCACTTTTTATCTACCGAAATATATTCATCCGTTCATGTATTATATACATTTGTCCAGGAAAAAAAAAAAAAAAAAAAAAAAAGAAGAAATCAGCCTGCCTGATGAAAACCTTCCCATCAGAAACTGTTGTCCAACACAGCCTTGCTGGCTGAACCGGTACATGAACTGTGCTCAGATCTAGACCCACGTGCAACCATTTGAGTGATTATTCCGCTGGGAGCAACTAATGTAGACACTTTTTTTCTTTTACCCAGAGGAACTGAAATAATCTTCCCCAACTGCACTCAAGATCTGTTTCTGTGTCCTTAAAATTGGAACTGTGAGGCTTCAACAGGGCCGGGGTGGGCCATTTTCTCAGTCCGGGAATTTAATTCAAATTCAGGCCACTCTGATATGGAGGAGGAATTTGAGTCCATGAAAAAAGATAAAACAAACAAAAAACATTCGTGTTCAGTCCGAAATGGATAGAAATCAACAAGAAAACAGATTCTTCCTTTCACATCAAAGCGTCGTGCCCGCACGGTGTCAGGATAAGTGCTCATTGCAACTTGAAAATAGAACAGTCTATTCCTTGCACGGGCGTGAGCGGGCTCAGCTCACATTATAATAAATGGGAGGGGAAGGCTTGAACATGAAACATGATGCTGATTCCCGCGGATAGAACGCGCGTGCAGACTCTCCAGTAAATAAAAAAGGCAACTAAACACCCCAACGTGCTCGCGCTGCCCCTGCCCTGCCATACTGCCCCTGTCCCTACGCACGCGAACCATGTACAATATTTGCATACAGCCCTTCTAAATAATTATATTTATTTTAATTGCATGTTTGAGATGCATTTAATAACAAATATCAAACAACAAATGTGATCGCCCCTATTTAATATTGCGTTAGTAACCATGTGCCGTGCGCGCCTGTGGGAATGCAGACTACAGTTGATGAGGAGATAAAGCGTGATAAAGCGTGATAAAGCGTTAAGCAATTGTTCATCAGAACTGGAATGTAAAGAAAGTGTTCGGTTCTTATTTGAATATAGGAATACACTTCTAAATCATATAAATTGTGAGATTTTACATATTTAACAACAAAAGCTGTCAGATGACATGACAGTTGAGTTGACATTGAAAAACGTTTGCCACGTTATAGCCTATTTGATCAAATTCACAACCAGGCCTATTATCCATATCTCTCAGTAACCTACCAGCTTGTCTTGAGAAGATATCTGTCAATTTGGCACATTTGGCTGCCACCTCCTGTCTTTTTTTTTAGCTTAGCCCTCTCTGTTCCACCTGGCCTCTTTCCACCCTCCATCACTGACGCGCTCTGTGTCGCGCCATTGTTATTTAAAAGACGAGCCATGGGCCAAACCATCTGAAACATTTGGGAGGAGAGAATTCCCTTACATGGTAGAACCTATTTAATCTGCTGTGATGCAGCAGGCGGCTGCGCTGCAATGGTGAATTTATGCAGACTACAGTTGAATTGATATTAATGCAAGAATAAGATAAGTGACAAAAATTAGTTACAACTATTTTCCCCATGGGCCAAGCAGCCCAGGTCGATGGTTTGGGCCGGGATAGGTCCCGGATAATACCATTGCCAAACCGGCATTGGGCTTCAACACGCATGATTTCTTTGACAAGTATCCATCAAAATCCACCAAAGCATGCTCATGTCGGTGAATATCGTAGCTACATTTAATCTGCAGTGGCTCCCAGTTTGACTTTTATTCAGCTCTATCAGTTTGTGTATGATGTTTGATTCAGGACCCTGCATCGGCATGGAATAGTGCAGGTAAAACCGCGTTTTTACCATGTAAAAACACACCAGTCAGCGATTTGCACAGCTGTAGATGGGCCATTTCAATATTTCTATTTACCGGTATTTTCATAAAATGCATAAGCAGTTATTTGTCTACACAGCACACCTCAGTGTGCAGCAGCAGCGTTTTATGCACTACACCCTCACAGACTTATGACAAATCAGTAAATGTTACCATTTTTGTTCGAGCATAAATCTCATTTTGACAACCCCTGTGCCATGAAAACCCGAGCATCGTCGTTGCATGCACACGTGATGATAAAAATGTTACTACTGGAAAATAAAAAGATGAAATCTGCTTGTTTCAGCAAGCATATCTGCGGTTAATAACCCCGTTTAACAGCGCCGAAAACTACACTTCTCATCAGATACTGACTTAATGTAGGCATCTTTTCAGAGGACAATTTCCCTGTGCGGTCTTTTGCTGTTTTGGAGTTTCCCTGTGGACACGGCGCTGCCTGGTTCAGGCGTCCAACGTCTGCACTGGCAGACCGGCAGAGCAGGAGATGTGACAGGGTCCAGAATTCACCCGATTAGCTTCATGTTCCTCCCGCCAAAATGGAAATTACCCAAATGATCCTACAGTAGCCTGAATGGTACAAGCATCTGCCCACACAGCAGTTCCACCTACATTCTCACTGTTGTGATCGGCCTTGCTGGGACAGCCGAACAGCTCTCTTCGCAGCAGGTTGCCGTCGTACTCCAGAAAGGTTAGGTAGAGATTCCGGAAAAATTCCACATGTTTGTTCTTCACACGCAGCTTTTTGGGAGAGTTCCAGTGGATAACCTGTTCAGGAGAAGCACAGAAAGGGAGAAAAGGGAGGTATATATCTCACTCAAGGCCACAGATGGTTTTCTTTGGCCTCGACTGAGTCTTTGAAGCAACACTTTGCAACCCTCTGACCAGGACATGTATTCAGTTAGCCAGTCTGCTCACTGCACTGGAAAAAAAAATGTGCCTCCAAAAAAAGTAAAAAAAACAGCAAATACAAGACGTTTTTGCTTGAAATAAGCAAAGAAATCTGCCAATGGAACTAGTGAAAATCGGCTTGTCAAGATTTCTTGAAATAAGATGTGATATTTGGGACTTGAGATAAAAGTGATCTTGAAATTAGCTTAAAAACCTCTTCAAATGTAAAAAAAAGCTTGTTTCATATGATACGTGACTCAAAACTATTTGTTTTCAAGACTTTTTCATTTAACAAGATATTCCAGATGTATTGTCTTCAAACAAGTCCCTATATCTGGCTGAAATAGTACTTTTTGACTGTTTGACTATTAGGTGACAACAAGATTACCTCTTTATTATCCCCTACTTTAGGCAAATGTTTGCCTAAAGGACGTTACAGATGATCTCAAAGAAGAAAAGAACACGGAAACTGCACTGGAAAAAATCTAAATCTTACCAAGTATATTTTTCTCATTGAGTATCTCATTACACTTAATATAAGACACAACTGCCTAACAAGTTCATTTCAGCCTGATATAGGGACTTGTTTGAAGACAATACATCTGGAATATCTTGTTAAATGAAAAAGTCTTGAAAACAAATTGTTTTGAGTCACATATCATATGAAACAAGCTTTTTTTTTTTTACATTTGAAGAGGTTTTTAAGGTAAATTCAAGATCCATTTTATCTCAAAAGTCCTAAATATCACATTTTATTTAAAAAAATCTTGACAAGCCGATTTTCACTAGTTCCATTGGCAGATTTTTTTTGCTCATTTCAAGCAAAAACGTCTCGTATTTGTTGTTTTTTTTACTTATTTTTGGAGGGGCATTTTTTCCAGTGAAGGTAGTTGTGTCTTATATTAAGTGTAATGAGATATTTTAACTAGAAATGAGACAAATATACTTGGTAAGACTTAGATTTTTTCCAGTGTGCTCAACTCTTTCTATTCCTCTTGAGAGAAAAAAAGGATGCGTTATCTGATGAATGGCACAAAGAGGAGTCCTTCACCAACATGTTTTGACAGCCTGGTTGGAAATTTCCACCAAAAAAAGTTTAAACTATCCTAAAACAGAAGGAGTCACTGAATGTCGTTTAGGCTAGAGATGGCTGGTTATTCGATGTCCACAGTGACCGGGGTGCATGCTGGGGACATCAGGGTCTCACCTTGAGGTCCGACACATCTTTGTAGCACTTCTCAGAGCGCGTGTGGTCCGACAGCTGGACGTTCCAGAAGCAGGGCAGCTGGTGAACGAGGAACGGGTTCTGTTTGATCACAGCGTTGAAGATGTCCTGCGGACATAAGACACACACTTAGCATCGTGTACAGGCCAGCAGCATGGGCTGTCATCTGACCCTAAACCTGCCCGACAGCCACACATAGCTCAGTTTATCCTCACCCTGCTTTTTGCAATGGATCAAAGCTGCAGACCAGGTTTTAAATGCTCTTTGTCAGTCTTGTGGAAACTGTGTCAGGCGATGTTGTTGCACGCTGAGGTAACAACATTAAAGCCAATGGTGGGAACAGTATTGAAAAAGAAAGTGCTTCTGCAGCTCGACTTCAGATGCAGGCACTAAAGGGAAGAACTTAAGAAAGTTCTTAAGGGAGCAGAGATGATAGCAGACAGCAGTTTGATGGAAGCCAGTGTTTGGGAGGGTTTAGTCATCTAAAATTGGTTGGCATGGAAAGAAACTACACAGAATGGCTCAGATTTCTGTCTTTTTTTTGCGTTTTGTATCAGAACTTGGGTTGTTTTGTCATTGACATACATTTTAGTTGCACTTGTCCTCGTAAAATTAAAAAAAAAAAAGTCATACTGACCAGAGATGGGACCAAGTCACACATGTGCAAGTCTCAAGTTAGTCCCAAGTCTTAGCTTTCAAGTCTCAAGTTAGTCTCAAGTCTTAGCTTTCAAGTCTCAAGTTAGTCCCAAGTCTTAGCTTTCAAGTCTCAAGTTAGTCCCAAGTCTTAGCTTTCAAGTCTCAAGTTAGTCCCAAGTCTTAGCTTTCAAGTCTCAAGTTAGTCCCAAGTCTTAGCTTTCAAGTCTCAAGTAAGTCTCAAGTCTTAGCTTTCAAGTCTCAAGTTAGTCCCAAGTCTTAGCTTTCAAGTCTCAAGTTAGTCCCAAGTCTTAGCTTTCAAGTCTCAAGTTAGTCCCAAGTCTTAGCTTTCAAGTCTCAAATAAGTCTCAAGTCTTAGCTTTCAAGTCTCAAGTAAGTCCCAAGTAATTTTTTCGTCAAGTCAAGTCCTGTAATAGGTCAAGTCAAAGTCAAGTCACCTTATTATTGCAATTTTACCTTCAGAATCTGATCTTAATAAAGTGAAAAGACAAGATATAAGTAACTGTCAGTGAACATCATTGGCCAATGTGTCCAACCTGTCCACCCCGTATTATATCAAGCTAACGTTAGCTAACTACCGACTAGGCTAACAGGATAATATTAGCTAATTTGACAAGCACTTACTGGTCAGAATGGATCTTCAAATGATGAACAAAGTTCGAAGTTGTCGTCTGGCTGTCCGAGATGTTGATGCCGCATGTCTTGCACTGTGCTGTTCATCTTTTTGCCGTCAAAAAAGGTAATTACGAAAGCCAAAGACAGCGACTCTCGGTCCCCCTCCCGCTGACATGTTGATGCATATCTGATATGAGTTTATTCTCTCCAATAAACACTTAACGTATGTAGAGAGGGCATGACTGATTGACAGGGTAGTGATCCAATCATGACGCCATTCTCAGCCTGCGCTTCTACCGGGTAATCGATATTTTTTTTTAAATGAATTTATTCATTTTATATTCAAACTGAAAACATGAACTGAATAACTCTCAAGTCATTCCAGTCATCGTGTCTCAAGTCAAGTGCCGAGGCTTTAACTTCCAAGTCTGAGTCGAGTCTCAAGTCTTTTATTTTTTGTCAAGTCAAGTCACAAGTCATCAAAACAGCAACTTGAGTCAACTCGAGTCCAAGTCACAGCGACTTGAGTCCCCATCTCTGGTACTGACTGTATAACCGAACCTGGTCTCCTTGGGTGAAACGTCACAAGGTGAGATCAGCCTCGGATTCTGTGTTTTCCCCCCTTTTCCTTCACTCATTCTTTTCACAGGAGAGACCAAGTTAAGTTAGACGGGGCCATTTTAAAAACAAAGGCATCAAGAAGAAGATGGACAAAGCAAGAAGATGCGCGATAGCTGTAATAACCAACACCCCAAACACAAGACGTTAATGCTTTGCATCAGTCTTTATTCTCTCTGCAAAATCCCATGTTGACACATTTGAATATGTTCAAGACACATTTTCCGCTTTAGTTTCTTTTTAAATAGCTTCAAGACAAGTTTAAGCACAAGTCTTTGTACGCATGAATTACACAAGCTGTTGTAAACTGTTGACGCGATCCAATCGATGATCTGATTCCTGCTTTCTGATTTCACCGGGAGGTGGGTGAAGTCTGCTGGAAATCCCAGCATCCTCATGAAACCTGTTTGAGATTTTTCTTTTTGCGATATCACAGTACTGTCATGCACATGGTGAGCAGCACTTAAACAGCCATCAGTCGGTTGCTGTTAGACTCCCAGCCGCAGCCTGGACAGATGACGCAAGACACGTTGGTGTCATACTGATGCCAAAGTGTGATCAGCAGCCTCAGAAGTGGAGCTTACCATCTTTTTCAGGTCTTTGTGGAAGCCAAATACTGGTCACTTTGAAAAGGGTCCATGGGAATAATCGACAATACTTAGGAACATTCACCAAAAAAAAAAAAAAAAAATAAAAATCACCCTGATAGATTTCTTACGCACTTATATGTTTCCTAAATTGTCTTCCCATTTGTCTAGGTTCCTAACTTACCGCACTTACTCTAGCACTAGTTATGCTCTTAGCAGTTTGGTTTTGGAAGGAAATGCACTTATGATTTCTTGTGACCTGAAGTTCTTTTGCCTACCGATGTGGAACACACTTATTGTAAGTCGCTTTGGATAAAAGCGTCTGCAAAATGACCGTAATGTAATGTAATGTAGATTTGTTATCTTTGTAAAACTCGGAGATCTTCACTCGATTGGACAAAGTCTGGATGTATAGTAAGAGTTTAGTGGGAACCTTTAGAGGTCTTTAAGAAGACGTGAGTAATTGTTTCACCTTAAATAGAAGTAACTCTAATAGATCCTCCCCAGCTGTTACTGCTGGTTTAATAGTCTGGACGGTTCCACCATCTGATCAGTGTTTTTAATGCCTGCAGTTATTCAGGCTTTTATACGACATGTATGTGTCATTGCGAGCAGAGAAATGAATGCTTTAAAATCCTTTGAAAAAAAAAAAAGTTATTTTAGTTTAATCTGACTTTCGACTTTGACTCTGCAGGTTCACAAGAGATGAGTCTCGGTGACAGATTCCAGCTTCCTAATGGGAGACATAAAGCCTCTGTTGCCTTGTGATGAATTCCGCGGTATAAAAGTTTACGGCACTTCGGAGGGCTCGCACGGCAGAAGGCAGATGGAATGCTGAAACCATTTCCAGCGCTTGTTCATTTTCCAAACGGCACACCTTGCGGGGCTTAACTTAATGAAGGTTTAATTAAAATCTCGTAAATGTACCTCTCATCTAGATGAGCTCTAAATAGCTCCGAGATAAAGGAGAGACCTTTCACGAAAGTCTCCGTCTGCCGTTACACTTCCCCACAATGATCACCGAATGTGTGAGATAACGCCCCAAAAAGGGTGAAAAAACAAACAAAAAAAAAAAATCCGTGTACAGCTGAACATAGAGACTGAGGCTGTGTTCGAAACCGCATAGTACACACAACATACTTGCATACTGCATACTCATCGATCAGACAGTATGCAGAGCGTTTACCCACAATGCATTTCGCTCCTACCCGAGCCGAAATCAGCCGGCCTGAAGCTGATTTTGCTTAAGCTCTAAACTCTGTAAACTTTAGCAACATTTGAAACATTTTCAGGCCAGAAAGTAGTCGTTTAGATCCCCAACGTGTGAAAATCTGACAAAATACCGGCTATTTACAATTTTTTTCCCACGAATTCGGCGCTACTAAAGCTAGCCGCAGTGAGCAACGCACTTCCGGTTATTTTCACAAAATAAAATACCCATTGCCTTTTATCATAGGGAAAGCCATTACGATACAATTGGTGCTTTTGTTTTGAAAACAGGAAGTGAACCTACCCTCGTAGCTAGCTTGAAACTGCCGTTTTGACAGGAAATGACGATTGGCGACGTCACGTTACGTTACGTTGCATCTTGGGTAGTTTGAGTATGAGTAGTAACCTCATGATGCATACCCAACATTTCGGCGAATCTAGTATGCATCCAGGAAAAAAGTCAGTATGGCTGTGTTCGAAACCGCCTACTTCTCCTACTACTCCCACTACTCCTACTAACTTTAACTTTTTTTAAGTTCCCGGATGCATACTAGATTCGCCGAAGTGTTGGGTATGCATCATGAGGTTACTTGTCATACTTAAACTACCCAAGATGCAACATAACGTGACGTCATTTCCTGTCAAAACAGCAGTTTCAATCTAGCTACAACGAGGGTAGGTTCACTTCCTGTTTTCAAAACAAAAGCACCAATTGTATCGTAATGGCTTTCTCTATGATAAAAGGCAACAGGGATTTTATTTTGTGAAAATAACCGGAAGTGTGTTGCTCACTGCGGCTAGCTTTAGTAGCGCCGAATTCGTGGGAACAAAATTGTAAATAGCCGGTATTTTGTAAAAATTTCAACACGTTGGGGATCTAAACGACTACTTTCTCGCCTGAAAAAGTTTCAATGTTGCTAAAGTTTACAGAGTTTAGAGCTTAAGCGAAATCAGCTTCAGGCCGGCTGATTTCGGCTCGGGCAGGAGCGAAATGCATTGTGGGTAAACACTCTGCATACTGTCTGAGTATGCCGTTTGCAAGTATGTTGTATGTAGTAGGCGGTTTCCAACACAGCCTATGAGTAGTAGGAGTAGTAGGAGAAGTATGCGGATTCGAACACAGCCTAGTTCTGTTGTACTGTGAGAGGCAAAAGCACGCACCACAAACAGAGACAGAGAGGAGAGCAGTGCAGTTTAACGGTAAGTAAACCATGAAATGTTGTACTAAAAGACCTGCATACAGGACACCTTTTTTTTTTTCCTACCCTGATGGGAGCTCCACTTTTATAGTTCAGTGTTCTTTCAGGAGTCGGGGAGCACTACTGCTGACGTTAAAAACGGAAACGGCAGGCATCAGCAAACACTCGAAATGATTATTTGGAGCAAACAAAAGTCCTTGCCAAAGCTCAACTGGTCACCTTTGGGTCCTGCGGTGTTTTTTTATGATGCGACCATGTGAAACAACCGATTTCCCCGTGAAGTGTGAAGATGTGTGTGAATGTGTGTTACCTGGTCTGCCAGGGAGGTGGACAGCATGCTCATTAGTTCTCTTTCTGCAGTCAGCCTCCACATCTGCTCCCATCGGAGTTTCCGTAGTCGATCCAGGAGAAGCAAAATAACCCCTGGAAAGTAAACACACACAGATGCACTGTAGCACACGGTAGCAAATGAAACGGATAAGAATCTAGCTGCCTGGTGACGGTGATAAAGTCCCATCATGAGGCTCTGAAACGCAGCCTTGTGTTTTCTGAGATAAAACCGGAGACTTAAAGCTTAAAACCGACATCAGGTGAAAACACAAATCGTAATTCTCCAATAATCTCTGCTCCTAGGAGACAAAAGAAAACCAGAAACTTCTCCTCTGGTCCCTGGCTATTAAAGGAAAGCTTCTTGGCAGCGACAAACTAAATCAAGCGTGCGATATTCAGAGGGCGAGTCATGGAGAATTATGTTTCAGATCGGAGCAAGCAAACCTTCTTTCCAATCCTGCTGTGCTCCATCTGTTGCCACGGACACACAGCCAACCAACCACAGCTCCACTGGAGGCTTTCTATCAAATTGCTGTTCTGTGTAAATGCAACATATGCCCCTCTGTTGCGGAGATCTGTCGTTCAGCCACACTGACAGGGTGTTTAAGGGTGGAACGCTGATGCTTTCACATACAGCCGCGATCCGGCTGCTGCAGCCAACCGTGCCATTTGTTTTGGGTTACAGTCGATAGAAGGTTTATCCTCCTGCTCCTCAGAGTACCGTGCCCCCTGAACGAGGAGCTGCTGGATTAAAAGGCCGGGGGGGGGGGGGGGGGGGGGGGGAATCATATAGGCAGGGAGAAATAGTTACAAGCTGTAATGAAATCCAATCGATCCCACTATCAGCTGCACAAAGGCTTCTGCGATATTAATCCCCCGTGCCTTTTTGAAAAGGTTTTTCCACACAGCTAACAACCCGGGTGGGTACCCAGCACATCACATTAACGGTTGAGCCAATGGACCCTGCCCTCATAAAGAAAGGAAACTGCCCAAAATATAATCACAACTATTTCATTCTAATCACCTGTATACAGTTTCTATGGGAAACATCACTCCTAAAACTGCCTTATTAGAGGAAAAGAGAATTAAACAGGCAAAGATTATCAGCTCCCACCAGCACAGTACCGTTTCCAGAAAATCTGAGCATATTATAGTATAAATAATAGCATAGTGCAGTGATTTGCAAGTAGTTCAAACACTATATTTCTCTGAAAACACCACGACATCATGCGAAAGACGACGTTGAGATACTGATGGTGTTTTTTCTTGTATTTGATGTTGGTGTCAAATGTCAGAAATGCTCTGTGGAGTATTAAATGGTAAACGGACTGTACTCATATCGTGCTTTTCTAGTCTAGTTGACCACTGAAAGGGCTTTTTACAAGCCACATTCATTTTTTCCACACACACGCACTCATACGGCATGTCTTAGTCTGTGCAGAGTTAAAGACTGCACCGTGTCTTTTCTCACACACATTGTTCAAGTTCAGGTTCTTATATGTGTTCTGGGGAAGCCGATTGAAGTCTGATGCTTGGTTTGTGGACAAAATAATGGGTTTGACTCCAAAATGAAAAATGATCACTGTTAAATGTTAACGTTTTAAAAATAAACCACAAAAATATTGTTTTTTTTTTTGTTTTTTTTTCCATGCATTTCGTTTGTTTTCGTATTGAAAGCATATGATTACAAGATGCCAAAGCTGAGGCACGCGCCGCAGTCTCACACCCGCTGTCTCACACCCGCTGTCTCACAGCCAGGCGCGTCATTTCCGCCGAATTGGTGAGCTCAGGCTAGGGACGCTGCTCAAGAACGCCCCTCCCCTAGCCAGGCCTCGCCCTCCTAGTGACGCAACACCTTCGGCAAGTCTCGAACAGAAGAAGTCTGTGCATCATGCATGTAACAGACTACTCTGCTTTCCTAAAAACTATAATTTTACATCATGGCATTCTCCTTACCAAAGACTATTTGATCCGCTCTGCTTTCACTCTCCTTGTATGAATCCGCTCCGCTCCCACACACTGCGCTTGCGGTCTGCAGTCTGTTACAGTGTAACGAGCGATGAAAGACGTCGCTGGTGTTGCAGGTGAAGATTCGTCAGTGTTTATGATGCATATCAGGCGAGATAGACAATGAATGAAAACTTATTTCACAGAGGGGTTGCTGCTTGTTCACTCTTGCCCGTCGTTTCATAGCCTGGCAATGTTTGAAAACTTTGTCAGGGCAAGGGCTGTTTGTAGCCAGGCTACGTCTCCTGATGCGCTCTTGCTTGGTCGAGGTTTGTCGGAGATTTGTTGGTGTGTCAAGGGCTGTGCAATAACCGAAATCGTGTCTTGTACTAAAATGCGGATACGAATAGGGCCTACTCTTAAGTTTGTCCCAACCCAGGGTGTTTCCGACGGCCTAAACAAGACCGCGCAGATGGCTTTTAACTTTTAATATGGGGACAATATCGCGTCAATACACATCAACTAATGCAATGCCTATTATTTATCATGAAACCTCAATTCGGAAGTAATGGGCCTAGCTTGTACCCAGCACTTTTCAAACCTTACTCAGGTTTATGGTAATTGTCCCCAGCACTTCTGAAATCAAACTGATGCCCATGCTCACAGCAGAATATGACAGTCAGACTTCAAGGATCCATTTCTTTAACTTGAGTCTAGTCTACTTAAGTCTCCGCTGGAGATGCGTGAGCTTAAGACACTTACAGCGATTCCTAAAACAAATTTAAATCTTAATTATAAAAAGCACGTTTCTATTAAATATGACACTTTGTATTTCTCAGATGGGAAACGAACAATGGATACATTTGAATAATGTGATAATTCCAGGCTGATCTGACAAAGACAGCCCCAGTGACAGACTCGCATTTTTCAGGTAGTGACAGTAAAACCAGTCAAGCATTCAAGCGTACGCTTCTGTTTTCGTCTTTTCAGCTGTCACTGAGCAGCACGTCCCAAAATCCCACCGTTAAACTCGTTTTCAAAAATCTTCACATTAAATGCGCACGTCATCTCATGTGAACCCACGTGCCGCCCACTGTGCCAACATGCCTACTGCATCCCCTTAGGTACTCACCCGTATTGAAGCCCCTCCCCAGAGCTGGCCAAGGTCGATGGTTCTTCCACAGGTTCCCCAAGTACCAGTCACTCTGGTTCTCTACCAGACCCAGAACTTGCTGACCTGAACACAATACAAACACACACAACATGAAGGCTCTTAAACAAGCATTTTCTTCCTCACTTCGGCTTCCATTTTCCGAACTCCGCCAGGATGCATGGTCATTATTAGGGACCGAGCAGTGAAACTGCAAGGGCCCTATTGTATCTGTATGAGTTATTTTTTTTCTCCGTTATTCTTATTCTTTGCAAAAGGTGCTCGAAAACTCATGAAGAAATTTTGCGAGCACCACCTGCCAGTCGACGACATGAAAAAATCTAAACTTTATATTTTTGGGAGTCGCTCATTGACTCTGTAGCGCCCCCTACGATGCTTAAAAATGGCCCCCGCATTGGGCTTAGTTTCGCGTGGGACGACAAAATTCGGTACACTCCTTCATCATGCCCAGACGCACAAAAAAAGTCTCATGCCGCCATGGCCCCACTTCCACAGGAAGGTGGCCATTTTGAATGGAAAGTGCGTTTTCGTGCCATTTTTGACCGATTCCACACCTTGCATATGATCGAACTCCTCCTACAGATTTAATAGTAACAGCTCCAAACTTGGCCAGGTTACTCTTAAGGCATGGAGGGAAAAAATCATGGAGAAACCTTTCCAAACTCGGTGTGGGCGTGGCCAGGCGGTGAAAATCGTGTGATGACGTTTGTGATTTGAAAGCCTTCATATACAACTACAAAAGATGAGGATTTTTTTTCTCCCCGAAAAAGTTCAGATGCATTCAAAAACAGTCGAAAAAGGGTTGAGTTAAGTGAATATCAGCATTTGGAGAATATGTGTATGTTCTGTCCAAGTTGATCACCACAGACACAAGCCTGGCAGCCCTGAAAGTCTGAGAGGTGTCAGCGTAGGATTAGATGGCTAGCTAACGTTGTTCATAACAAGGAGGGCTGTCACTATTTTTTTTTTTTTCAGCAGATGATTACTTGTCATACAAATAATCAATATTTAATTGCCTCTGCCCTTTATGCCTTTTATGACACTAAGCCAACTAATAATCCAATAATTGATCCAACCCTTCTAAGGAATAAAAGCCATTTATTGGAATTAAAAACCAAGAACATGAAGAAAATGAGTTTTTTCTGAAGTCCCTGTGATGTTCATCTTTGACCATAACGGCAAATCGATTTTTGTTGGAAATTATAAGGAAACTCCTTCAAGGTGCCTAAGAGATATCATGTCTGTGATAATGGGATGGATGGACAGATGGATGTAACGGACAGACAAACTGAAAACACAGCGCCTTTAGCCATGGCCGCCGTCTGTATTTAAGCAATAAGACGGACAAAGAGACTGCAGGTTTTCCTCGCATATAAAGTTCTTAATGACCGAGCTCCATCATATCTTAAAGATCTCATAAGATATTTTCCTAACAGATCACTTCGCTCCCAAACTGCAGGTTTACTTGAGGTTCCCAGAGTTTCTAAAAGTAGAATGGGAGGCAGAGCCTTCAGTTATCAGGCCCCTCTCTTGTGGAATAAACTGCCAGTAAATGTCCGGGAAGCAGACACCCTTTCCACTTTTAAGACCAGGCTTAAAACTTTCCTTTCTGATAAAGCTTATAGTTAGGGATGGCTCAGGTGATCCTGAAACATCCCATAGTTAAGCTGCTATAGGCCACCAAGGAAACAGAAAACCCAAAGGACGAACACGGAACCCACCAGAAGGAGAATAGAAATGCACCCTAAATATCCAAACACCAACGGAATCTGGAACAAGCCTTAATATCCATGAGCACAACGGTAAAAAGATGCAAAACTGGTTCTGATTCGCCTAAACACCTGGACAGGAGTATGGTTTCACCCTAGTCTCTGAGACAATCCTCCTTCGATCCTTTTCGAAACAAAGCCCCCCCAACCCCTGTTTCCTACATTTTTTACACCGAGGGCCGAGTCCACTCTTACAGGTTTATATTTTTAGATTCTATATTTTTCAACTTTTTATTCTTTGACAATTTCGATTCTTGTGGATTTTTTTACCCACATATATTATTCCCATTTTCCCCATTTTTTTCTATATGAATGAATTTTGAAATTTATTTTGAAAATAATTATGATTACAATGAATTGAATGCCAATTGGCTTGAATTGGACTATACTATTTAAGTGCGTTGAGATGACATTTGTTGTATTTGGCGCTATATAAATAAAACTGAATTGAACTGAGGTGAAAGACTGTTAGAGACAGAGAGAGGAAACATGTACAATACTGAAATAGGATCTTTACACCTGCTATTTACAAGAGCTACAGTATACTGGGATGACTTATCTGAATGAGGGAACATAAGGCCACAGGAAAAGTGAAAAAAATAACCGTACTGTTCAAAAGTACAAGCTCACATCAATATCTCTCTCATTCTAACTTGACCTGTTGTATCCAAAGTACAATCGATGAGAGCAAGCTTTGTTCACTGACAGACAGAAAAGTGACTCCATCACAGCAACAGAATGCCAGACTTCAGTCTGGCAAATAGTTACTGACAACAAATGTGGGCAGATATGTCAAACATCTCATCCCATGCTCACTTATATTACAGTATTTTTAACCACGTCGAAAACTCAGTGATAGGGTTCTAAATATGATAAGAGTATTGACACGGTTCATGTAAAAAGCATGAACAGGGACAGGAGCAGACAGAGAGGCAACAGAAGGGTATAAATGAAGCAATCGTGGAAATGTTGATTATAGCAAGGCAAGGCAAGGCAAGGCATCTTTATTTATACAGCGCATTTCATACCACAGGCAACTCAATGTGCTTTACATAAAGACAAGGCATTAAAATGAAAAGAACAGCATAAAGCCGCATAAAAAAAGCAATTTAAAGAGAATAAAATAAAAATTAAAAACACAGTTAAAAGCAATCAAAGAAGAGAAGAAAAAGAAAAATATAAACTCAACCATAAGTACAGCGAAAGAGAAATGTTTTTAACCTGGATTTAAAAGTGCTTACAGTTGGGGCTGATTTCAGTTCTGCTGGTAGTTTGTTCCAGTTGTGTGCAGCATAACAGCTAAAAGCTGCTTCACCGGGTCCAGTTTGAACTCTGGGCTCCACTATCTGACCTGAGTCAGCAGATCTCAGAGCTCTACTGGGTTTATACTCTACTAGCATGTCATTCATGTATTCTGGACCTAAATCATTCTGTGATTTGTAGACGAGTAGCAGAACTTTAAAATCTATTCTGTATCTGATCGGGAGCCAATGTAAAGACTTGAGAACTGGGGTGATGTGATGTGATCTCTTTGTTCTGGTTAAAACTCAGGCTGCAGCGTTCTGAATGAGCTGCAGCTGTTTGAGACTCTTTTGGGGGAGTCCAGTCAGAAGACCGTTACAGTAGTCGAGTCTGCTGGAGATGAAAGCATGAATCAGATTCTCCTGATCTGTTTGGGACATGAAACCCTTCATTCTGGATATGTTCTTAAGTTGATAAAAGGCTGATTTGGTGACTGATTTGATATGATTGTTGAAGGTCAGGTCTGAGTCTATCAGCACGCCGAGGTTCCGGACTTGGTCTTCAGTTTCTGGAGACAGTGACTCAAGATGTTTACTGACAGCAAACCTCTATAACACCATCCTACAGATAAAAACGGGACTAATATGGAGTAAGGTCTGGTTTACAAACGTCTCTCTGCAGCTGGGATTAGCATAGCAAAGGCTACAACATTTGATTATTCCCTCTAGTAAAATGTTAGCAAAGCAGCTTAAGAAGCGGGGCATAACTTAAAGGGATAGTTCGCCTCTTTTGATATGAAGCTGTATGACATCCCATATTAGCAACATCATTTATGAACATTGACTTACCCCCTGCTGCGTCCTGTGAGCCGAGTTCCAGCCTCGTTTTGGCGTTGACAAAGGTAGTCCGGCTAGTTGGCTGGGGTCCCGAAAATAAAGCGCTTTGCTTCTCAAAACAATATGCGTTCAAAAGAGTAATACATTTGCATCACAAAATCGTCCCTCCAGAAAAAGTCAGATCTCACAATCGCTTGTCGCTATTTTTGCCTCCCTTCATATCAATGCGTTCAGCCACCTAGCGATAGCCGCACCTGTTACGGTGTTTACTGCTCGGAAGCAGGGGGCTGCTCGGTCTGCACTTCGGTCTGAACAGTTTACACAGCCCGTAGTGATATGAAGGGAGAGAAAATAGTGCCAAGCGATTGTGAGGTCTGACTTTTTCTGGAGGGACGATTTTGTGATGCAAATGTATTACTCTTTTGAACACATATTGTTTTGAGAAGCAAGACGCTTTATTTTTGGGACCCCAGCCAACTAGCCGGACTACCTTCGTCAACGCCAAAACTCAGCTGGAACTCGGCTCACAGGACGCAGCAGGGAGTAAGTCAATGTTCGTAAATGATATTGCTAATATGGGATGTCATACAGCTTCATGTCAAAAGAGGCGAACTATCCCTTTAACCCAGGATGACGAAAAATAACGGAGTCATGATCTTTTGGTAATCGATTGGTTTTGGTTTCCCTGTGGTACGCATCACGTGCACACCGAAAGAGATTGAATGATGTCAGCAGCGGGGTCAGCAAGTTCAACACAGAGCCACCACTAACATAATCCCTTCATCAAGTGGGCTTTCATGTCTGAGTAAATGACAAACCACGAGTGACTTTAACTGCCACCTCGGAAATGGCCCTGCTGCATGATGAGGGAGAGCAAACTGAATTCAGAACTCGGCTCGTATCAATTTGAAGTCTTGGCGTCACTAGACAAAAGGGAGGAATGAAAAATAGGGGCAAGCTGAGGGAGATGGAGGGGAATAAAGGGAAGGGATGTATGTGAGCTTTTGGGCAAAAATATAAAATAAAATAAAATAAATCATGGAATGCAAGCTGGGTAGAGATAAAGGTCGAGGAGATAGGCATTAGAAAGAAGATAGGAGCCTGAAGAGAAGGGCATGGGTGTAGTGGTGGCAGCTTTAATGAAGGCTGTAAGGAAGATTAATGAGTGCTTATTGGCGCAGGCAGCAGAGAGCAGACAGCCCCTTCAGAGAGGCTGCAAAACAAAGAGCACAGATCCACCATCAAGGTGACGGGACAATAAGAGCTCACAAACAGGCCCGTGCTCTGTTTACTGAGGCTTCACGGGGGGTCATTTGGCTGGAGCTCATCAGAACTTAAGACTTTATAAAAAGGTTAATTAATGTTGATAGCAATGAAGCAATAAACCCGCACGATAATTAAAGTTAATGGCATTTTAATCATGTTGGAACTCCATTAGAAAGCACCTATTGATTTAACTTAAGAAACGATAACTCATCATCTCATGGAATTTTTTTTTTTTTCCAGGTAAAAGAAATGGCTCCCTTTTTTTCCAGCCTCAAACAGATACTCCCTTCATATCAATGCATGCAGCCACCTAGCGATAGCCGCACCTGTTACGGTGTTTACTGCTCGGAAGCAGGGGACTGCTGGGTCTGCACAGTTTACACAGCCCGTAGTGATACGAAGGGAGAGAGAAATAGCGCCAAGCGATTGTGAGGTCTGACTTTTTCTGGAGGGACGATTTTGTGATGCAAATGTATTACTCTTTTGAACACATATTGTTTTGAGAAGCAAGACGCTTTATTTTCGGGACCCCAGCCAACTAGCCGGACTACCTTCGTCAACGCCAAAACGAGGCTGGAACTCGGCTCACAGGACGCAGCAGGGGGGTAAGTAAATGTTCATAAATGATATTGCTAATATGGGATGTCATTAGGGATGGGAATTGATAAGATTTTTACGATTCCAATTCCATTTTCGATTTGGTTCTTTATCGGTTCCCTTATCGATTCTCATTTGGAGAAAAAGGACAACAAACCGGTCGATTAGCATCAACTTTGTTTAGTTTAGAAGTAACACGAGTCATGACCTTACAAACCCAACAACGGTGAGGTCCACATTCGTCTCTCATGGCCTGGGTAATTTAACTCTTCCCTGCTCTGGTGAAAGGAGAAGCTGGAGGTAGAGGTGAACTGGGGGTAGTACCACCAGCCTCTGGCTCTGAGCCACTCAGGCTCTGTCTCTCATGATTTCATCTAAATGTAATGCATGAGAAGGCATTCATTTGACCTTAACCGTTACTAACAGCAGGTTTTACAAAGAGGCAAATGGCGCTACCATGATAGGCAGTGTTTGTTAGTTAGTTAGTTACCTGCAGTGTTAGCCGAGGACATGCTAATGTTGCTAACGTTGCTGGGTTCAGATTCACAGACGTTAGTCCGGAGCAGATCGAAAACGCGACATTCATTCATAGTTATTGCATGTTGGTAGTATTTCCTCCCTTTGGTGAAATATTCACTTTGCAAGTTGCCCTGTTGTCGTCTTTTTTACGGATGTGTAATCAAACTTTCGAGCGTTTGTACCGCTTGGGCGCCATGTTTACTGTTGACTGCGCTGGACTCGCCACGCAACGTTGCGTGGTGACGTCATTTGCGCCCACTGGAATCGATAAGGGAATCGTTTGCAAAATCGCCAAACGATTCCAAGGAATTGAAACACTGGGAACCGGTTCTCAAGAACCGGTTTTCGATTCCCATCCCTAGATGTCATACAGCTTCATGTCAAAAGAGGCGAACTATCCCTATAACATCTGATCGTGTTCCCTCCATGCTGCTGGTTTAGAATCTCTTCCATCAGTTATGATGGGAGGGATGCTAAACATGATGTGGAAACACAGCACCGTCACCACAACAAAGTCAGATGGGTAGACAAAGAAGCAGTGTGACAACACATGTGTGAACATACATGAATATATATTTTTTTTGTATCTCCGGATAGTCAAAAGCCTCAGAGGATTCTGAAACTACCTTCAAAGCAATTATCTTTTTTCCTCCAAACACTGCTGGTTAAATTCCATTTAGCAGGAATTTGATTAAATGACCTGGTTACTGCCTTCTCTTATTCTGTCTGACACCAAATGCACAAAAAGACAACAGAAGGCAGGAGGGGACAGAGCAGCTGTTTAACAGACTGAGACTCATTAGAGCTCCGTGCTGCCTGTGCAGCCTTTCCCAGAAACTTTTTCTCATCTTGGATTCCTATTCATTATATTTGGTTTCAGCATTCCATTGATTATTTGCAGCTTGCAGCAGCCATTTTCTGTAAAGTTTACATTCCAGATCAGTGAATTGGGAATGAAACTTTGACAGGACAACGTGTCTTACAGAAAAGCCCTCAACCTTCCAGACTTTCCAAATAAGAAAAACATTTGTGCTCCTGACCGTGAAAGCTTTAACCACATTCTTTCTCAAAAAGAGTCAGATATCGGCTTTCCAAGTCAGAGAGCTATAACAGGAGAGAGAAAAAGAAAAAAAAAAAAGCAAAGCAAATCAATACCACTTTCCTTTGGTCCAACAAAAAGCAAAAGCCCTGCCTTAAAGAAAATATCCCATCAATACGACATCAGTCCTCATTCATAGTCTTAAAATTCAAACTGTATCAGATACTTCATCCTTCAAATTACATTTATATAGCATTTAGTTCCAGCTGATCTTGGAATTTACCAACTAATGAGCTGCTGTGAGAAAATAAAGTCAGTTCTTGCTACTGTATTTGGGGGTTACAGTTCGCTCACATATGCTCAACTCAGAAACACAAAAAGCCACAAAAGTCCTCCCACAGCAGACCTCAGCATGCAGGCAGCAGAGGGAGAACGAGAAGTTCTTAAATTAGCTGAGCAGAGCTACCAGGAGACCAGTGGGAGTTCTCCCACTGCAGAATGAGCGATGCTGATACAAGGAACTACAAATGCCAACATCCACGCTTGACTCCAGCATCCCGTCCCCCCGCTACACCTCACACAGGAGTTCACAAAAATATATCAGGAGAAACACTGATATATGCTGTTGAGACAGTGAAACCTTAATAAAGGACAAAATGTCAAGTGTTCAGGGTGTAAAATCGTTCTATTTTGACAACAGCAAAGTCACCATTTTGAACCATTTCTATCTATATCTTGATTAAATCTAATCAGGATATTTCCATGTTTTGGCCAGCAAAATATAATAAACCTTTGTAGTGAGTACTCCAATAATCACAAGGCACTTATACTCCCGTCTTCCCTGTTTAATGTTCACCCTGAGAGCCAGAGAAGAGCATTCACCTTTACGATTTCTTATTGTCAGGTGGTTTTGTTCTTGCACGCACTTCAGAGTTGATTGTTTAAAAAAAATATATGTACACTGGAAAAAATCAAAGTCTTACCAAGTATATTTGTCTCATTTCTAGTCAAAATATCTCTTTACACTTAATATAAGACACAACTGCCTAACAAGCATTATTTCAGCCAGATATAGGGACTTGTTTGAAGACAATACATCTGGAATATCTTGTTAAATGAAAAAGTCTTGAAAACAAATTGTTTTGAGTCACATAACATATGAAACAAGCTTTTTTTTTACATTTGAAGAGGTTTTTAAGCTAATTTCAAGATCACTTTTATCTCAAAAGTCCCAAATATCACATCTTATTTCAAGAAATCTTGACAAGCCGATTTTCACTAGTTCCATTGGCAGATTTATTTTGCTTATTTCAAGCAAAAAACGTCTCGTATTTGCTGTTTTTTTACATATTTTTGGAGGGGCATTTTTTCCAGTGTAGTATTTCTAACAAAAAAAATATGAACAAAACAATAACTAAAAATCTCTTATAACTTAGATGAAAAACGAAAGTTAACTCAATCTGATTTAACGAGCTCACAAAGTGGTCAAAAAAAAAAAATCAAACACATGGCACTTAAACTCCCGTCTTCCCTGTTTAATGTTCACCCAGACAAGAGCATTCATTTGAGGATTCTTATGAACCTCGGACTACGTTTAATAACTGGGTTTACTGTCCAATGCTTTAAATTATAAAAATGAATAAATACACGCCAACTTCTGTATCAGCACTGGGTGTTACTTGATAAATGGTCCACATTTGAAGCATCTGCCGATGTTCGACAAAGAGCTTTTACAACGCGTTTCTCATTCATATTACACACATGCACTCCAGCATGCAGCACTTAAACACATGGAGTTACTGGAGATCAAACCGTTACCATTAAAATGTCCCACATTGTGATTAATGAGATCAACATTGAAAGACAGTGACATCAGTAAATCACGTGAAGCTTGCTTCGACCTTAGCAACTTTGAAAGGGACATATTATTAAAAAAAAAAAAAAAGCTGTTTTTTGAACGTGAGAGCGCATTCCTAGGTTTCTAAAGGGACTGCCAACTCAGTAACGAAACTGTTGGTCATTCAGTGAGCTGCTGTGGGTACTTTTAAGGAAATGTTGCTGTACACCAGAGTACCTAAGCTTGCTTCCACCTTAGCAACTTTGAAAGGGATATATTATTTAAAAAGAAAAGATGCTTTTCGAACGTGAGAGCGCATTCCTAGGTTTCTAAAGGGACTGTCAACTCAGTGACAAAACTGTTGGTCATTCAGTGAGCTGCTGTGGGTACTTTTAAGGAAATGTTGCTGTACACCAGAGTACCTAAGCTTGCTTCGACCTTAGCAACTTTGAAAGGGATATATTATTTAAAAAGAAAAGATGCTTTTCGAACGTGAGAGCGCATTCCTAGGTTTCTAAAGGGACTGTCAACTCAGTGACGAAACTGTTGGTCATTCAGTGAACTGCTGTGGGTACTTTTAAGGAAATGTTGCTGTACACCAGAGTACCTAAGCTTGCTTCCACCTTAGCAACTTTGAAAGGGACATATTATTTAAAAAAAAAAGATGCTTTTCGAACGTGAGAGCGCATTCCTAGGTTTCTAAAGGGACTGTCAACTCAGTGATGAAACTGTTGGTCATTCAGTGAGCTGCTGTGGGTACTTTTAAGGAAATGTTGCTGTACACCAGAGTACCTAAGCTTGCTTCCACCTTAGCAACTTTGAAAGGGACATATTATTTAAAAAAAAAAAAAAAAAAAAGATGTTTTTCGAACTTGAGAGCGCATTCCTAGGTTTCTATAGGGTATGCCAACTCAGCGACGACACTGTTTGTCATTCAGTGAGCTGCTATGGGTTCTTTTAAGGAAATGTTGCTGAACACCAAAGTACCAGCTCATAGCAGAATTATCCAGCCTCCTCATCTTTAATCTCGATCAATTATTTCTACCCAGAAGAGCACATGACTTGGTAATGCTCAACCAGCACTTTGTCTCGTGTCCAGTTACTGCTGCAAATATACATTTTTACATCAAATTGGGAAACTGAAAAAGGATCACGTTTATTCAGAATCACAATTTCTTAATTTCATAAAGATGCGAGGGACAAAAAACTCATAACGAAGTGCCTTCTCTTTTCCTGTCAGTTTTGGAGGACCTCCAAGCGCAGCAGAGACACGTATATATCCTCATAAAAATAACAAGCAAACAAGTCAGGGAAGCGCGTCACCATCTCTGTCACAGCTCCCTCGAAACGCCAAGTGATCAGCTAAAAAGCATTTCTGTCACATGAGGTTTGAACAGCCGAACAACAGAGAAATGGCATCTCATACACTTAGAAAACGGCAATAAACTTAAGTGTTCCAAGTTCAAGGACAGGTAGGCAGGTCACACTGCCAAACGCTCCTCTACCATTAGCTCTGTAGATTACAGATGAAGGGACGGCATAATGCCATAATGCACTCCAACATGTTGTTATGGAGACTAGGGTGGAAGGCATTTTGCATATAAGTGAAAATATTGGAACGGCAACATTCAGAAACATTGCAGATTTCATGTTTTCATGTTTCGCTGGCAGATGTATTCCACATCTGGATCAAATCTGTATCTATTTGACAAGATCTACAGAATATCTACTCTTCAAACTTTGCTGCTCATGTTACGACAAAACCTGGTGACTGGCCTGAGAGCAGCCATTGGAATATCTGGGGAAGAAATTTTCCATTCTATAAGCGTTTCTTTAAGCCTAATCCCTGATAGGGGACATTTTTGTCCACCTGGGGTGTACTTTCTCCTCTAATTTCACACTGGAAATAGTGATACTCATCATATTTGGTCCAGTTGTGCATTTTTGACTATTTTTTCGATTTTCAAACACACATCATATACAATGCAATTTTCCATTGTGTAGAAAAAAAACTCCTTAATTTCTGAAAAGGGACATTTTTGTAATAACATTATATATTCATATTTTTTTCCACTTTTTTTTCATAAATCTTTTATTCCACTTCCGTTCTGATCATAACTACCAAGTTTTCAATTATTTTAAAAAAAATTAACCCTTTAGATGCCAATTTGAACTTTTTAGCCAAAATTTTAAGTCTTTAGGTGCCAGTATTTTCAAAATATGGAATGCAAAGTGGAATTATTGAGTAGGGATAATTATGGTCTGGGATATGTCAATGATTAGCAACGACATTGATTTTTAGGGATTTTTAATTTTTTTGTTATGCCTGATTAAAAAAAAAACTCAATTTCTGAAAAGGGACATTTTTGTCCCCTTCTCAAATGATCCCCAAAATACCATATGTTAATATTTTTTTTCCACTTTTTCATAAATCTTTTCTTCCACTATGATGTTTTTAAGTTGTTTTAAAAGGGGACAAAAATGTCCCCTTTCAGAAATTAAGTTGAGGGTTAAAGAAATAAGACTTAATGGTTTATTACGCCACACAACAGGAGAGTATTGGACAATAACACAGGCATTATTCAACTGAAGTTGGTGCCATTTGAAAGGTTGAGACTTACAGGAACATAAAATCATAAAAGTATGGGATTGAAAATACCATTGTAAACCTCTTTTAGACAGGTTTATCCCCTTAGAGCTGGATAAACTGGATTGTGATTCCCTGAAATATTTAGCCTGAGGGCAAAATTCATCATTGTTACTTTCTTCAAAGCCAAGAGAATTACATCTGTCACGCTGTTCCATCTGAAGTGCACAAATATTAAACCTGATCTTAGAGGGACACTGAATTACATAGTTTATTAATACCCAGAGGCAATTTATATCATACATACGTGCTATATTCATACGCGGATATGCTACATCTGGTCACAGTGGAGTGGGCTAATGGAAAGCTCCAGAAGTCTCCAGCCATGTTTCACAGCAATATTTCAGTCACATTTTTATGTTTCTTTGAACAATTCTTCCGAGATAAGAAGTATAATGCAGCAGTAATATGCAAATTTAACCTGCGCCAATCAAAATGACATCAAGCGCAACACCTGTTCCCTGATAAGCTTCTGTTTCTTTTTTCCTGCCCATCTCTCCTCTAAGCTTCCCTTTGTGTTTATTGATTCTCATATAAACACAAAATGGGTTATAAATAGGAAGCAAAGTAGCATCAAACAAGAGAGAGTCAAGCTGTAAAAGTCCTGGAAAATGGGTTTTTGTAATGCTACTGTCAGTGTCATTAGCCCTTACAGGCTGATACTTAACTGTGTGATCACACCAACAGATCTGGGTAATAGAAGTGTCTGACAGCCTGTCGCTTCAGTGAGACTTTAGAGAGAAGCAGCAGCTACGAGGATGGAGCGAACTGCACTGCTGATTTGGTTTTCAGCTGAGCTGCTGACAAATCTTTCACAGCATACTGATGCATACTGAAGTTTTAGATACAGATTTAATTTTCCTTCCACCGTTACGCTTGCACATCATTAGAGGCAGAGCCAATTTCCAGCAGCCTGAATCTTTTTATTCTTTTAAAAGAAAGTTCAAGCTGGAGTGGGCGATGTGTTTCCAAAACAAGACACAGCTTGATTTTTTTAAAACTTAAACAGCGGAAAAACTCCCGCACCTTTCTCCTCAGAGCTCCCTTCCAAAGCCACATCTCTACGTGCGCACACGCACCACAGTCTGCTGGAACAGCAGCGAGTTAGCCTCGGGCTATCAGCAGAAACCGCGGAAAATACAGTCAATGACTAACTCGCAATGCAGCAACACAACCGAGTAAGCTGCATAGTAATAAAAACAGCAAATTGCCCACAACACAAAAAAAGAGCAGTACCCACCCAGCAGAAGAACAGCAACCATGGTATCAGTTCTTAGGCCCTGTGATTCCCAGAGGTGCAGCCGTCATGGGAAAGTTATCCCTATGTTGATTCTGATTTGACCTATGTCTTTATCCAAAGTGTAGATACCCTACGCTCTTCCTTTTCTTGCCTCCTGCAGTGATGCTTGAAGTGGAAGTTTAAATTGCTGCTCTTCCTCTGCCATCACTGTCCTGTCTGTAGACTTAGTTGACGTGCAGTTAACGCACAGACTAGAATGTGCCGAAGAGGGAAGGTAAACCTGTTTTTTTTAATGTATCTGCAGTCCACTAATGGCAAATGCATTGTTATGAGATTTTAACTAGGGCTGGGCAACGATTGGCACAGGTACGGGTGCGCAACATCAGCAATACCCCTCTAGTCGTTTACCCCCACCAAAAGTTAGGCAAAATATTTCTGTTGGATTCTTGTGAAGTATTTGATGATGAACCTGCTTTTGAAATTGTGAGAGGTGACAGCGTGGAGGCCCAGATGTCAAGTGGTGCTGAACCAAACAGCACACCAATTAGCAAGACTGACCTGGATTCCTTACCACCATTTGACCTTAAAGGGGTTGCTCTGTCAGCAGAACAGAAGAGCAAATTGTCCACCTTGCTCAACAAACAAAACTAACACAAAGCAAACCAAATAAACACAGCAAAAAATCATATGGAAGGAGACCGGAGCTTAAGGCTGTTCTGGCTCCATGATGGCACTCAACTAACCACTACACTTAGCTCTTGTTAAAGCAAATGCAACACAAACCACTCTATCACCACCGCACAATCACAGAAGGCAATATCAAACGGTTCTTGTCCCCTTTCTACACGTAGGCTATTATACATCCCGAACAGCTCTCGTTTTTTGATATTCGGAGTTTTGGATTATTCTCTCATGGAGCAACCATCGAGGAAGCGTTCTTAAGTGTGGGAATATTTCGACCCAAACAGTTCCTTCAGCACACCAGCCTCCTCTGTTCCCTGTGACAGAGCATTTTCCAAAGCTGGAGAAATTGACAAAAAAAAAAAAAAAAGAAACCGTTTGAGTCCTTCTACTGTGCAAAAACTGTTTTTCTTGAATAAAAACAACCGAAGTAACACAAGCACCCTCTTTATTACACCAAGCACACTCCCAAAGAAAATATGAATGACAAACCAAAAATTTTCACATTGTTTTTACATTATTATTCCATCCATCCATCCATCATCTTGCGTTGGTCCGGGGATCGGGTCGCGGGGGCAGCAGCTTAAGCAGAGAAACCCAGATGTCCCTGTCCCCGGCTACTTCCTCCAGCTCTTCTGGGGGGACCCCGAGGCGTTCCCCTGCCAGAGAGCCAACATGTCCGGGGTCTTTCCCGGGGTCTCCTCCCAGTGGGACGTGTCTCACCAGGCGTCCAGGAGGCATCCTAACCAGATGCCCGAGCCACCTCATCTGACTCCTCTGGATGCAGAGGAGCAGTGGTTCTACTCCGAGCCCCTCCCGGATGACCGAGCTTCTCACCCTATCCACCTACTGTCCTGGCGGTGAATCGCCACGCAGCACACGCAACCGCCGGCAAAGCAAAATGAAGCATAAACGTCTCGAGCCATTAACACAAGCGCAAGACGCAAGCGCAAGGGCAGTTAAAAGAGGTATAACTCAGCCTTAAGGGAGAGCCCAGACACCCTGCGGAGGAAACTAATTTTGGCCGGTTGTATTGGCGATCTCGTTCTTTCGGTCACTACCCACAGCTCGTGACCATAGGTGAGGGTAGGAACACAGATTGACCGGTACATCGAGAGCTTCGGCTTCTGGCTCAGCTGATGGCGCACCGATCCGCCTGTCAACCTCCCGCTGCATTTGTCCCTCACTCGTGAACAAGACCCCGAGATACTTGAACTTCTCCACTTTGGGAAGGGTCTCATTCCCGACCCGGAGAGGGCAAATTATTATTTCATGGGTAAATTAATCAACATTTAATGGAGGTACTACAAACCCATATGTACAACACACATACATACGTGTTATTATCGTGTTATTATGAGCATCACATTCGCAGGGCTTCTTATGGTGCAACAATCGCTACGCCAGTAGATGTCACCCAAGGGAATTGAATGAAGCTTCGGGTAGTGAACCACTTTATGACACAATGGTTCAAAATGATTCAATGCTTCAAAAAGCCTCGTTTTGCCATCACTACAGAAAACTCAACTCAAAACCCATCCACCTTACCCACTGCTGACACAAAGGAGACCAAGGCCGCGGGCTCTCAACAGGCCCAGCTTTTAAAGGTTCCTCTTCTTCTCCCCATGAACCCAGTATTTCACAGCAGCAAATCCCATAGCTCCCCCCATTGTCCTGGCCCCATTATTGCACCCTTGCTCCCATCCAGTCCATCCGGTTACACTGGTATCAGTTGTGTGTTTTGCCTTTAAGTGATATTTCAGACTGGAACTACTACGGTCAGAAGACAATTCAACTTGGCAGTGTTTACAGATGACTTTGGTTCTGTCGACTCCGCCGTCTGGAAGAACTTTAAAATGAAAATGGCCGAGTAAAAGTTCCGTACCCTTCTCCATGTTTGGTGGATCCGCCAATTACCTGTCTGCTGCACCAATTACCGCAGCAGACAGCAACAGACTTTTACAAAATAAAAGCCTGGGCATGTATTGTTGTAATGTTTTAAATACTTGAACGCAGTTTTTCTAGAGAAGATAATTGTTTTGTATATGGGAGTATCGTCCATCGACTCTTTTATGCTTTCACAAGCGCGAGCATACAACTACCTGGTGAGTGACATGCTGTTTATAAAGTTGTTTTGTAACGTCCCCATGCCAGTAATGTGAGAACCATGCATATGGTTTTGATGGTAAGGCTTGTGACTTTATTGTCGGATGGTTTATAAAGTGGTGTGACGTTTCTGCAGTGTGCAAGTTGTTGTTTTACGTGGAAGGGTTAGCTCTTGCCATTAGCCACCACGTATTAGCCTCGCATGACAGGGTGTCCGAACAGCGCGATCTCCACACAGGGAGCGCAGATTTGCACCTCTCTGTGTCCTACTATCAGTATTTGACAACCTCTAGCAATGGAAACGCGCTTCAAATGCCCCGGAGTTCCCCTTTAATGTGCGATAAAATATTTATTGACGTTAAATAATTAACACGTTAACGCGATAATAACGAGTTAAAGGAACAGTTCACTATTTAAGACCTTGAGTCCCAGTTCCAGCTTGTTTATCAAGAATAAGAAATGAGGAGACCATTTTCACAACAATAGCTCATTTCTATCCATTTTGGCTGTTTTCGCTGGTCCATCCTGCTGCTACAGACAGGGTTCCATTGGGCACTCTGTTCAATGTCCTTAAGAAAATACTAATGTTAATTTTAAAGAAAAGGTCAACTCACCGGGTGGTTAGTGGTATTAGAAAAAAAAATGTTGGCGCATTTTATGGTTTTCCATCCGTGTAATCCGTGTTCTTTGCTGTTCAGGAACTATTTTTCATGCTAAAATCACGACGCACGTAAACATCCGCTCTACATTTGAGTATGAGGCTCTAGCCCTGGCGCAGTGATCTGACAGTGAAAGTGAAAGTGAAAAGTCTTCCAAACGGAATACAATTGGATTACAAAATGCTACATAAAGCAAGAAATAACTTTTATTTCGCAACGCAATTTTTTTTGGGACACACAGGAACATCCACGAACCACCCAGTGAGTTGACCTTTTCTTTAAAATTAACATTAGTATTGTTTTAAGGACATTGAACAGAGTGCCCAATGGAACCCTGTCTGTAGCAGCAGGATGGACCAGCGAAAACAGCCAAAATGGATAGAAATGAGCTATTGTTGTGAAAATGGTCTCCTCATTTCTTATTCTTGATAAACAAGCTGGAACTGGGACTCAAGGTCTTAAATAGTGAACTGTTCCTTTAACTTGTCCAGCCCTAATTTTAACAACTTGATTTTAAACAATGAGCACAGATGACATAACATCACTCATCTCTCAAAGGTTCCGTTGCTTTAGTTCATTTCTGTTGAGCTTCCAACCCTCACCTGTGTTACTGTGAGACCCGCACAACAGCTTTGTTAACACAGCCCTGTGTCCTCAGTGTTTCCATCGGTCAAAGACCACTGTTCCTCCTGCGCCACAGCTACAATATGACACATCACTGAATCATGTGCCACTAAGATGTAAGGAGCAGTAACTGAAATAAAGGCCGCTGTTATACAACACAGCTAGGCAAGACCTGTTACCATGGAAAAATAGGAAAAAGGTATTCCTGATACATTAGGAATGTATTATTCATGAGACTTGGTAACAAACAGTTTCTTCCTCCTTCCATCCTCGGATGCACTTGGAGCTCTTTTAACAGTTAAGACCATTGTTTACTATGCATAGAATTTATTCAAGCAGTTCAAGCAAATAAATCAGCCTCCGCATACAAAGATTTTTTTATCTCTTCTTTGTTACTGTCAAAAAAGACCGAGCACACAGTTGTTTTTTGTTGTGTGTGCAGCCCCTTAGTCCCTCTTTCTCGAGGCAGTCATATTTGAACTTTGTCAGTCCTCAGCAGTGGGTGGAGTTCGCTCAGTTATGGACATATCTTAGATCAGCTTTGGTTGGAGCTTTGGCTTAGAGAGCAATTCTTGGGCTTAATTCATAATCTGCAGTGTGTACAGGGCTTTTAAAGACACTGTCTGTTTTAGACAAATTATGCATTCACTGACAACTTAATCACAATTCAGGTAGACACAAACACAAAGACAAAAAGGATCTGATATGCAGGTGTTTGCATTGAGTAGGAGGCTTAATCTAAGTGTTCAGGAATAACAGTTTGGTTTAAGATAACTACTTGGAAGATTCGAGAGCAGAGTGGTTGTGTGTGAATAAGTCATTGTTCAAAAAATGTTGATTGAGCTTAGGAATGTCAACGGTTTTTATGTGTTCTGATAGCGCAACATAAAAATGGCACCACTGGGACCATTAAAAGCATGTCAAATAGGTCATCAGAAGTGCCTTTTGGCCATGTATTTATGAACCTTTTTTTTTCATTACAACCTGTAATTTAAATTGATATTTTTTCTGTTTTTTCTGTAAAAAAAAAAAAAAAAAAGATCTCCAAAAATTGTCCAAATCTACGAAGTGAGAAGGAAAAAATGATATATCAAGGAGCACTCAAAAGAGATCAGGGACAAAGTTGTGGAGAAGTACAAATCAGGCTTGAGTTATGGAAAAACATTTGAAACTTTAAATGCATCGTCACAAAATTAAAAGACCATAACAAATGTGCCAAGGGAGGGCCATTCACTAAAGCCCACAGAGTGGGAAAGGGGGGCATTAATCATAGTCAACAAAGAGACCAAAGATAACCCTGTAGTAGCTGGAAAGCTCCTTGGAGGAGACTGGTCCTCTGGTGAGATGAGACTTAAACTGAATTTTTTGGCCATGAAGGGAAACACTGTCTGGGGCAAACCCAACACCTCTCATCAACCCCAAATCACCATCCATCAGCATGGATTGGGTCCCTAACCCTAACCCAGAATTGAGGGGAATGATGGATGGTGCTAAATACTGGGAAATTTCTCGAGGAAATAGCTTTTTCACCCATCTAAAGATTTGAGACTGAGACGCTGGTTCACCTTCCAGCAGGACAACGACCCCTAAACATACTGCTGAAACAAAACTCAAGTGGTTAACGCAGGGGCGTCTGTAGCTTGAGCAAACATTCGGGGCTGTAGCCCAGACATGAAAATAATTTTTAACGGGTTCCGGGGGTTTCTCCCCCAGGAAAAAAAAAAAAATTAAAAAAGGGGATGTTAAAATGAAAATTTAACACACTTCATGACCAGCTGCTACACAATTAAAAGTTCAGCTTTGGCCACTAGGGGGCCACATCTCAGAGTTCAAGAGTAGCCCTACTGCTTCCAGTGAGTAACTCGAGCCACAGTCGATGGCTCGAGCCAATCAGAGGTCATCACCAAATGAAGAGCCTGCCTACTTTTTAACACAACCCAGAAGGACTGAGAAGGAACCAGCTGTGTCATCGACCTTCATGCTGAACTTGGACGTTTGTAAGCTTGTTGTGCCTGTGTTCATATACTGTAAGTTTTGACATTTGTTTGTTTGGATGTAATGTTAGTAAGGTTATATTTCTATCTTCAAAATCAGAATTTACCAAAGTTTGTGGGCATTGCGTGTAGTCTGAGCCGCGTGTGCGGCGTGTAGGCTAGGCCTGCTAATTAGAAATGGCTGTTTTTATCCTGCCGTGTGAAACTGATATTATGCCTTTAATTTCCTGCGGTCTGAGCTGGTTACAAAGTTGCATGATGACAGCAGCGGTAGTCTATCACCGCTCAAAGTGTGGTCCACGGAGCTCTTCTTTTTCTTCTTCTTCTTCTTATTATACATATTTTATTTATGTCAGTCCAGAGAGATTCGGGGCTGAAGCCCTGAATGACCAGGTCTCTCGACGCCCATGGGTAAAAGGGGAAACTTTTAAATCTGTTGAAATGGTCTAAAGTCAAAGCCCAGACCTCAATCCAATTGAGAATCTGTGGCATGACCTTACGATTGCCGTACACCAGCAGAACCCATCCAACTTGAAGGTGCAGATTTGCTTTGAAGAATGGGAAAAAAAGTGAGTTTGGCTAGATATGCCAAACTCATAGATACAAACTCTAAGGCTGTGTTCGAAACCGCCTACTTCTCCTACTACTCCTACTAACTTTAAGTTTTTTAAAGTTCCCGGATGCATACTAGATTCGCCGAAATGTTGGGTGTGCATCATGAGGTTACTACTCATACTCAAACTACCCAAGATGCAACGTAACGTGACGTTGCTGAATGTCATTTTCTGTCAAAACGGCAGTTTCAAGCTAGCTACAACGAGGGTAGATTTACTTCCTGTTTTCAAAACAAAAGCACCAATTTTATCGTAATGGCTTTCCCTATGATAAAAGGCAACGGGTATTTTATTTTGTGAAAATAACAGGAAGTGCGTTACTCACTGCGGCTAGCTTTAGTAGCGCCGAATTTGTCGGAACAAAAATTGTAAATATCTGGTATTTTGGCAGGTTTTCAACACGTTGGGGATCTAAACGACTACTTTCTCGCCTGAAAATGTTTCAAATGTTGCTAAAGTTTACAGAGTTTAGAGCTTAAGCGAGATCAGCTTCAGGCCGGCTGATTTCGACTCGGGCGTTTACACTCTGCATACTGTCTGATCGATCAGTATGCCGTATGCAGAATGGAAGTATGCAGTTTGCAAGTTTGTAGTATGTAGTATGCGGTTTCGAACACAGCCTAAGAGACCTGAAGATTGCTCTAAATAGTTCTGACTTTGAGGGGGCTGAATACACATGCACACACCAGTTTTTTTTTTTCCAAATTTCTTTTTTAAACTGGTAAAGACAAGTAGACCTTCCCTTACCTGTCAATAGAGTTTTAAGAAGGAATGGGTTTAATGCACTACAACACACATTTAAATGCTCTTACCACCGTCACCAACACCTGACCTTAACGTGCCTTGCCCTCCCCCTCTTAGTACAGAGCCTCACATTTGTTAGAATGGCAAGAGTCATAAACTGAACTTCCTAGAGGGCACGGTGAGTGGAAATGAGGCTAAAATGAAACATGAAGTCTAGAATAAAGCTTCTATTCCCCATGGTACCATATCTAAACCCTGAATATCTACTGATTATAGCAGGCTGGTTAATTCTAATAAATCCAAGGCAAGCACCAGCTAGTTCTTCAAACAAATGGAAAAACTGTGGAAGCGTATGTACACTGAGCTCCCCACTTAGAAATACACAGTCAGCAGTGAGTGAGGAAAAGTGATGCATCTTTAAATTTCACCTTATTTAGAGCTGCGAGACATAGGAGAGAGACTTAGAGGAAAAACCTGCAAGGAAGCAGGAAAGTAACCCATAGAACAGACACGTAGTAATTAATTGCAAAAGTTACCAAAGCTGCTGAGAAATATGGTCTCCAATCTACCAACGATTAGACTAGATTGGATAAACATGCACAGCACGCAGAGCTCTGCATTACCACATGGAACATTTCAGGAGCAGTACCAAGCAGCACATGCAGGCTAGGTCGATATCCTTGGAAAACAAGAACTCAGGACATTTTGAAAGACTCAACATGCGTCCTCCAAATTGGCAGGAGCCGAGCGAAACCCGCTCTGAAGTCTTTTAACTACCAACATTTCTCTTAATGTGCAGACCCAATTACATTTCAGCTAGCCGCTGAGGCACAAGACACGAAGCATCTAGAAAAGAGGTAAATCAGATTAAAAAGCACTACAAATAACACAAATAAAAGAATTTCATATGTATATGTACACATATATTCAATTCAATTAAAGTTTTACTTCTATAGCATCATCTCAAGGCACTTTAAAGATACAATCCAATTCAAGCCTATAATAATCCAATTAATTGTTATATACTTATATACATACATGCATACATGTATCAAATTGCAGAAAAAGCTTTACTTTCTTTACTTAAAATTTTAATTTCGCTGTTAATGCAAACCAACTGTTGTATATGCCTCATCCATACATTTGCAACATCAGAGACAAAAATATGATCAAGCAGCATTGCAGAGCTTTTTTGTTTGAGCACAGATAGGTGGTTGTTCCTGCACAGATTTCTTTTAATCCCAAACTCAGCACAAAGAGTTCTTCGAAGAAGTGGGTGGAAATATTATTTGGATTAAAAAAAAAAGCAAAAGCAGCATATAGTGGTAGCACAAGCATTTAAAAAGATCAAGAGTGAGCATGATTTATGATAAAGAGGAATTTGCAATGCTCCATTACTCTGAATTCCTGAAGATATTAGTGAGAGACAGACAGAGGGAGATGAGTTCGGGGCGAATTATACTTTCCAAATCGGGTGCTGTTGTAAGGGTCTGAGTAACAGCAACTTCATCAGCTGTTCATTTCTAGCGGCAATGCACGACTGCACACGGCACAAATTCAAGACAATGTGCAGTGAAATGTACAAGGTGGGATGTGATGAGACAACTGCACAAGTACAAGGAAAGCAACGAGGAAATCAGCATTTCGATTCCTTATGTGCATGTGACGACAGCCTGAGGTGGAAATGTTCCAGCTGAACAGCACAGGAACAAACTTACCCGAGCTTTGTGGACCTGCTTCCCGAAAACTTCAAAACTGAAGTGTAAAGAATGAGCTTTCCTGTTGACGAGCTGGGGTTCGTTTGGGGCTATTCTTTCGCAACATGAAATCAAAATGCCTGAACTTGGAAGCTGTGGGACCTCTGTTGAAGACGAGCAGCATTCATACAACTGCAGCAATGTTAAGCTCAATGAGGGAGGGAGGACAAACACAATAAAGAGTGTCGAATATCTAAAATAACTCACATAAGAAGTAAGAGACTGGGGGGGGGGGGGGGGGGCAACGAGCCGTTTAAAAACTGAGGAAGTAATGCTGCTACTAGAAAAAGTCCAAGCTGGAGGTTGCACGTAGCAAAATATGCAAACACGTGTCTTGCAGAAACAGAAGCAGGACATCAGCACATCACTGCAGCATTACTTAAAGCAACATCAACAGCTTCTATTAAAGGGATAGTTCGCCTCTTTTGACATGAAGCTGTATGACATCCCATATTAGCAATATTATTTATGAACATTGACTTACCCCCTGCTGTGTGCTGTGAGCCGAGTTCCAGCCTCGTTTTGGCGTTGACGAAGGTAGTCCGGCTAGTTGGCTGGGGTCCCGGAAATAAAGCGTTTTGCTTCTCAAAAACAATATGCGTTCAAAAGAGTAATACATTTGCATCACAAAAAAGTTCTCCAGAAAAAGTCAGACCTCACAATCCCTTGGCGCTATTTTCTCTCTCCCTTCATATCACTACGGGCTGTGTAAACTGTGCAGACCGAGCAGTCCCCTGCTTCCGAGCAGTAAACACCGTAACAGGTGCGGCTATCGCTAGGTGGCTGAACGCATTGATATGAAGGGAGAGAGAAATAGCGCCAAGCGATTGTGAGGTCTGACTTTTTCTGGACGGACGATTTTGTGATGCAAATGTATTACTCTTTTGAACGCATATTGTTTTGAGAAGCAAAACACTTTATTTTTGTGGCCCCAGACAACTACCCGGACTACCTTCGTCAACGCCAAAACGAGGCTGGAACTCGGCTCACAGGACGCAGCAGGGGGGTAAGAAAATGTTCATAAATGATATTGCTAGTATGGGATGTCATACAGCTTCATGTCAAAAGAGGCGAACTATCCCTTTAATGGCTTGCATTGCACTGCTATAAATCCATCTAATTTACATGGAGGAGAAAGCAGTGAAGGCACAAAAGTTAACAAAAGCACAGCAGAGCTTTTTTTCCCTTGGACTACGCTCATGGGATTCCTGCACTTGAAATGATGCTGATCAAGATAGCAGACAAAAAAAATAAAAATCTGCTGATAACACAGCTCCACCAATTGGCTTCCATTTGCTTTGTTTCCTTTTTTTAAAATTTACACATGAACTGCTTTGAAGGTCCAGTACTTGAAATGCAATACACTCTAAAAGCTAATACCAGATAAGAGGATTTAGACGCAACTATACATATAGGCCTCATTTGTACAGATCTATGGATGTAAAAACTGGTATTTATCTCCATCTCTCACCTGCTGCTCACGCACAGCTCTGTGTAAACACTGGAAAAATTCCCAATCGAAGACAACTGTCCACAGTCCCCTTCTCGTCTCTGGAGGATCTCTTTAAACAGCTGTTTTAGATGGATGGATTCATCTTGTTGAGACACAATCAATACTAGATGACATTAATGACACTTCCAACTAATTTGGCCATCTTGTCTTTCTTTCCAATAACGCCAAGGGAGTTGGTTCCCACCACCCAGTTGTTCTCCTCTTATGACATACACCAAATGCGGAAATGACACAAGCGAGGAATCTCCGATGACAGGAGCTTTGCAGCCACTGCCTAGCTCTGTTTTCACTATCTGATAATGTCAAAAGTCAGTCGGGGGAAAAAACGGTCACATCGTCAACTTGTTGTATATGGAACTTGTGTATTGAATATATATATATATAAGGGCTGGGCAACGATTACATTTTTTTATCTAATTAATCACACGATTTCCCTGATTAATCACGATTAATCGCATTTGTACGCAAAATCCAAAAATAAATTCAAAAGCAGTGTATAGCTTTTAGCATTTAGCTTTATTTTAAATGTGCTGCCATATAAATGAAAGTGCCATAACATTTGTTGTGCAAACACACTTTTAACATCAGCATCTTTATGCGGTTTTTATGTAGAAGCCTCGCTCCACTGCCTGATTCTTTGAATGACTTGCTGCTATCAGTTGTCTGTTTTGCCTTTAAGTGATATTTTAGACTGGAACTACTACGCTGAGAAGACAATTCAACTTGGCAGTGTTTACAGATGACTTTGGTTCTGTTGACTCCGCCGTCTGGAAGAACTTTAAAATGAAAATGGCCGAGTAAAAGTTCCGTACCCTTCTCCATGTTTGGTGGATCCGCCAATTACTTTCTTTTCCGGTTCCGCAGCAGACAGCAACAGACTTTTACAATAATAAAATAAATTTAAAAAAATTAAAAATAAATAAGTAAATAAAAAAAACAACTGCGTTAATACACAATAAAATATTTACCGGTGTTAAATAATTAACGAGTTAACGCGATAATAACGAGTTAACTCGCCCAGCCCTAATGTACATTTGTATATATATTGGAACACCAGGCCAAAACAAGAGTCCTTCAATAGTCCCTGGCTAGAGAAGAGAAGCGGTGGGAGTGATCAGTTCATGACGGTATCTGTTTTGTTTGTTCATTTGTAGTCTGAGATAAAGGCCGTTATTTCACAACCGTTAAAATAAATTTGTTTATGAAAATGTTTAGATATTTCTCCAAAACCGATGTTGATCAGTACAGCAATCATGTCACACGTCTCACATTCTCCTTAATCCAAAAATACCGTTAAGTCGCCTCAGCGCTGCCATGCAGGCAGAAATATGCTGCAGCTGTGTTAACATAACTCACACACTGAAAAATACCAGTCACGTCTACTTTGGCATTTACAAACAAATCTCTTCTCGGAAATCTTTACTTATTCTTTCCTCTAAGAATACATATGAGTTACTGTGCAAAGGTTGAACCTAAAACACCTCTGCGATAACTGGTGTGACTGTAAATGTGACAGATCTGCAGCTGGAGTCTCACCGGGTGCAACTCAACACTGACCAAAGAGGGCAAAGGGAAGCGATTGGAAGTTCTGTACTGACTGGGAAATGGGACAAACCACACTGTCGTTTGATTTCATCGGGATTTTCATGGTCCCCGTTGACCGACTTCATTGTATTTAGATGCAGCAGGTCATCCTCGTGTTACATCAGCCTTCGGTCCACCTGAGATAAGTTTGTGTCCAGAGTGCTCAGAAGTGTTTCTGCACAGTTGATACAGTATGTGGCGTCTTCCTTGTGTAATACAGTTTCAGGTTCCATTTCAGGATGCAGCGGTGGACTGTGTTGAGGGAAAATTGTTTTCCAAGGTACTCCCGTGGCTATACTGATCACGGTTTCTGTCCTCGGCCTTTACACACTGAGATTTCCCTGGACTCCCCGAATCTTTTTCACAATATTCTGCTCAGTAGGTGTTGAAAGACAAAAGTTCTTTACAATCTTATTGAGGTTTTTTTTTTTTTGTAACTTACTGGCAATTCTCTGACAGAACTGGAAAAAAAAGTGTTAAGCCATGACCTATCCTTGCTTGGAAAGACTAAACCTTAGGTGGACTCCGTTTTTACACCCAATCCTGACACCCTCGCCTGCCACCAATTAATCTGCTGATAGTAGAATCTTCCAGAAAGCTGTTACTCTAGATTCTCTAAACTTTTCTGTCTTTCTTTGAATCTCTCAACTTTTTTCAAGTGTGTAGCTGAATCACATTCTAGCTCATTGTCTATATTACAATAAATTTGGTCTGTGAAGACAGTGGATAATATTTATTTTGGACTTGTGTTTTTTTTTAAATAAACCTAAACTAAAAGCAATCCAATTACATTTTTAAGCTTTTGTTTTAGGAAATGGTCCCATTTTTTTCAAAAATGGATGAGGGTTGAAATTCCAGGGTGTAGCATTTAAGATTAAATGCCAGAAATATAATGTTTATACTTATATTTTCATTATAGAAGAATGACGTAAGAAAAAAAAAAGTGTTTGGGTTCTGTAAGTCATGCATGTCTACAGATTTTGTGGGTACCCATACCTGTCCTCTGACAAGTAAATGTGCCTCTTAGCACATTTATACGACATCATGGAACAAAGAATTCTTTGTGCCAGGTTGACCAAAACCAGACTTTGCATGTATCATTGTTAGTCACTGAAAAATCATACAAAAATGTATCACTAAACTGGACCAACCCATGCAGATAAGGCTGTTGGGGATCAAATCACTGCATGTAAACGTTCGACTCGACTCAAATGGACCTGGATGCTCCGTACAAGCTCTTATAGTACAAACAGTAAAGTGTATATCATCAAACCTGCGTTTCCAATAAAGCTGCTGTCATTTACATCCATATATAGACACACACACATATATATACATATTTTTCTTTCTTTCTGTTTTTGTCAGATGGCTAAACGCATCAGAAACTGGGAGTGAAAAGTCAGCCAATTAGGACCGTGTGTCAGCTCATGGTCACTTAAAGCATTTCTTGACTCTTACTAAATCTGGATTGTATAACCATAGCCTCATCTGACAAAAACCCATTCAAGTAACTTACGGCATGTATACTGTGACAAAGATTGCAGTCCAGTTAAATGGCCCAGGGGAGCTGCAACTGGCTCAGTATCCAGATAGGACAATGAAACACTGGCTGGAGAGAGGGCCAGTGGCCACTGTAGTTTTCTTCTAAAGGCATTGGAATGGAGAATGTCTTTTCAGTTGGTTTCCAACTGCAACCGCACCACTAGATGTGACGAAATCCTAAAAGCTGCCTCTGTTAGCATGACATGACTCTGCTGTCATTATGATAAAACATGCTCAGTGTTGAAGCGGCAACACAAGTCATTAGATCCTAACTTCATCCACTTAAGATCTGGGGATGCTTTGTATGGGGATGTGCTTTTCTTTACATTGTAACTGTGAAACAATCAGGAAAAAGGATTCGTTTCTCAGATTTGCAGTTGAATTCTGGGAATACTGCATCGTGTCTTTTCCTTTCACTTTTTTCCTGCTCGCTGCCGCTGTTCCACCCCTGACTCTCTCAGCCACAGAGGCCGGGCCAAGTTTGAGTGTTGCGTTTGTGTCTTACAAGATGTCGTAATGCCTTCAAACACGATGAGGCGGACAGTTCTACCGGGATGAAAAGGAAAAACGGAATGGGTGGCAGAGGTGGCGCATTGGAGTCAACTGGTAATTAAGATTGATCCAAAACCCGGCTAGCTGTGCTGCACTACAGGACGGCGTGACCCATAAATCTTTGAAGTGACTCACCACCGCCTCCTTCCTCTCTTCTGCCTACGTGCCCTCCTTAATCTTTAGTCTCTCCTCTGTTCACTTCCTCCCAGGGATACATTCACAGGACTTTGAGTCGTACTGCCTCCGCACTTCCTGTTTGTTGTCTTTCACAAAGCTAAGGTTTGATTGTGCTTCACCGTCTGAAAGCCCTCGTCCAATTTATTGTCAAAGTAATCAAGCCCCTTTTATTCAGTGATTGCCTTTAAAGGGGGGGATGGTGTGTATTAGCGTGCCTTTTATCCTGATTTGTATCAAGCCCATTTATAAAAATCAAAAACTATTAAAAAAGAAATAGAAGAGAGAGGGGCGGCAGGAAGAGGAGGAGGGAGAGGAAGTGGCACCGATGAAAGATTTTTCTTTCAGTCTTTTAATGTTGCCTAACAGAGCATTTGTGCTTTTAAATAAACCGCTGCAGAGCCTAACCTCCAAGTCTTTTGAGCCGTTTCTCACGACACTGTGTAATATCACACTCTGTAACTTCTTGGCACCTCATGTGTCGTCTCGAATAATGCAGACTCTTTGCCAGTAAAGGCTGAGTTATACTTCTTTTAACGGCCCTTGCGCTTGCGTCTTGCGCGTATGTTAATGGCTCGAGACGTTTATGCTTCATTTTGCTTTGTCGGCGGTTACGTGTGCTGCGTGGCGATTCACCGCCAGGACAGTAGGTGGAGCAGCGGGTTTTTTCAATGACAAGCCTACTACGATGAAAGGAAATTCACCGCCAGGAGCTCTTTGGCAAGTCTCTCTTCCATAGATTCATGCTTCTTCTTCTTCTTGTAAATAGCCGGTATTTTGTCAGATTTTCAACACCTTGGGGGTCTAAACGACTACTTTCTCGCCTGAAAATGTTTCAAATGTTGCTAAAGTTATATATTTACAGAGTTTAGCCTGTAGCTTAAGGGAAATCAGCTTTTCAGGCCGGCTGATTTCGGCTCGGGCAGGAGTGAAGTGCACTGTGTTTTCGACCACAGCCAGTGGCTTGCGCTTGCGTCTTGCGTGAAGTTTAGAAAATTGAGGTGACACACACAAGCACGCAAGGGGGGGCTTGCAACCGCGCAAGGGCTTGCGTTGCGGCTTGCATCTTGCGTTGCGTCTTGCGTTACCGACTATAAACCAGACTTATGTTGCCAGTAAATCGCTTGATCTGAACTTTCCTGGTACTGATCCACCGGAGATGTCATGTTTTTTTTATCTCAAGGTGGAATGTTCAAACTGTAGAGGTGTCTGAGCTTTAAAAGGCCGTAGGACGCAGTGTTTATTCTCTGATACATCACATACTGGTCAAATCCTTGATAAATGTACACAGACGAAAGGATAAAAAGGAAAAGGTGTTGGATTACCTTTGAACTTGTGGAAGACAGCCCAGAGTTCAGCTATGTCGGTGGCAAAAGTGATGTCAGTGTCCAGCACGATGACTCTCTGCAGATCTGAGGGCAGCGTCTTGGTGAGCACCAGTTTCATCAGGCCGTAAATTCCAGAGTAATGTTTATTAGGGATCCATGACACTTCAGACTGAAACAGCACAGCGAAAAGGGTTTGGGTTAATTTGTTGTTAAATTGACTGAACTGAAAAGTGAGTAGTTTACACATGGGCTACTAAAGGTACGGTAGTTTACAGAGCTCGTAACTTGTCAGAAGAAATAAAGTAACAAATAATGCAATAAAGTCCGATCATTAAGCACCGCAGGCTGGTAAGTGAGGGTGCTCTGGAGATTTCTTCTTTTTTTTTTGTGATTATAATTTTTATTTGCACTGTTAGAAGAATACGTACAAGCAAGATATGGCTTAATAGTGCACACAAGAATAAATAAAAACAAAACAAAGGAAGATCAAATAAAAGGGAAGAAAAAAAAAACTAGCAGGGACATCATACCAATAGATTTCAACTGGTTAGAACGTCCTTAATTCTTGAGCAAAGTCCCTTCCATGCATTTACTGTAGATAAACTGGCGTTGTTCAGTCGAGCTGTGGTCTCCTCCAATGATGCAATGTCCAGTAAGGATCTGATCCAGTAACATTTTGCACTAATATCAGGTTTGAACCACAGCTGGAAGATTGACTTTTTGGCAGCTGTGAAGCCAGCAAACACCAGACGTTTTTCACGTAGAGAGAGCTCAAGTGTGGAATCATCATTCAATAAACAAAAACAGGGGTCTAACACAAGAGTAATGTCAAGAAACTTGGATAACATCTCAATAACATATTTCCAAAATATACTTATAATGGGACATTCCCAAAACATATGGAGGAAGGTACCTGTGGCGTTCTGGCAAAGCATGCATTGTGGATTTTGAGAGATATTCATTTTGAAACGTATGTATGGTGTTGTATATGCCTTGTGGATCATCTTATAATGAATTAGTTGATGTGCCAGGCAATTAGATGTTAGTGGTAGATTGTCCCATATCTCCTCCCAGTCTGGATCAACACCCATTGCCTTAAAGGAGAATTCCGGCATTTTTACAAACTTATCCTATCTGTTGGAGACCAAGGAAAGTTGGCCAAAGGGAAAAACGCGAGACATTTTCATGCCCGCTGTGCAAAGTTTTCCGATTGCGCTGATTTCCATGAAAGCGGGCTCTATCGGGCAAGCTTTTAACCTTTCCTGAGGCTCTTAACGTGTATCAAAATACTTTTTACCGAATTGGCCGTGGTGTCAGTAGCAATACAATTCAACCCAGGGGCTAACCATACCATTAGCTAGCACAGACATGATACATTTTGAGATTTTAAAAACAGCGCACCTTACCTCTCTCAGCTTCCGTGTTCCACAGGCGTGCGCACAAATCAAAAGCCGAAGTCATACACTATAGTATTCCAAAATTTGTCCACCTTTTTTTGTCCACCAAAAACGACCCTTGGGAACCGAAATACCCATTGCCATGTTTGTTATTGTTTCAAATCGAACAACTGACTCGTTTCTAGACCCATTTTCGCCGTGATGTCATGACCTGTCACGTGACTGCTGGAAGGAGCGCACCTTCGCCCATTATTCAGCTGCGGGAGATGAGAACCCTCGGGATTTTATTCGAATCAATTTAGAGATGGATAGTTCGTCAGATTCTGATGTTGGAATGGAAGAGTTTGACGAGTTTGATGGTCGGGGTTATCTTTTTGAACCAGAATGCACTGATGAAGAGTTGTTGGCACAAGATGCAGCGAGGATGGCTCAAACTGATGATCCAGAAACGGGAGCTGCTGCTAGGTCACGCATTGGGGAGACATGGTGGTGCAGATGTGGACAAAAAAGGTGGACAAATTTTGGAATACTATAGTGTATGACTTCGGCTTTTGATTTGTGCGCACGCCTGTGGAACACGGAAGCTGAGAGAGGTAAGGTGCGCTGTTTTTAAAATCTCAAAATGTATCATGTCTGTGCTAGCTAATGGTATGGTTAGCCCCTGGGTTGAATTGTATTGCTACTGACACCACGGCCAATTCGGTAAAAAGTATTTTGATACATGTTACGAGCCTCACGAAAGGTTAAAAGCTTGCCCGATAGAGCCCGCTTTCATGGAAATCAGCGCAATCGGACAACTTTGCGCAGCGGGCATGAAAATTTCTCGCGTTTTTCCCTTTGGCCAACTTTCCTTGGTCTCCAACAGATGGGATATGTTTGTAAAAATGCCGGAATTCTCCTTTAAGCTCCCTATCCCATATTGACACAACAGAAAGAGGTTTCATGGAGTTCCTTATCAGAAGGTTGTACAGTTTTGCTACCAGGCCTCGTGAAAGGCTACTAGGACAGACAAGATTAGATAGGGGATGTGAACATAATGGGTGCCAAGGCACTCCATATGCCTTCATTGAAGATCTGAGCTGGAGATAAAGGAAATAGGATGAGCCTGGGAGATCATACTGGTGTTGGAGGTCTTGGAATGTGCCGCTCTGGAGATTTCTGAGGACCGACTTGACTTACTGAGGTGGAGAGGAGTGCGCGTTCCTCACCTTTAACTCATCAGCGTCGTAGAAGTCCACCCTGACCGCAGGGACCATCCAGGTATGAAACAGAGAGGACAGGATCTTCTGAGCGATGGAGTCTGTGATGAAATGGAAATGAAGGGGGTTCCGCCTGCAAACACAAAGCAAAGCTCAAACGAGTGTTGCCCGTTACAAAAAAAGCAGCTGCAGCTGTTTAGCACTAAAGAGAGGTTTGACCAGTGTATATGAGAGGTTTGCCTAGTGTGTATGAGAGGTTTGACCAGTGTATATGAGAGGTTTGACCAGTTTATATGAGAGGTTTGACCAGTTTATATGAGAGGTTTGACCAGTTTGTATTAGAGGTTTGACCAGTGTGTATGAGAGGTTTGACCAGTGTATATGAGAGGTTTGACCAGTTTGACCAGTGTATATGAGAGGTTTGACCAGTTTGACCAGTGTATATGAGAGGTTTGCCTAGTGTGTATGAGAGGTTTGACCAGTTTATATGAGGTTTGACCAGTGTGTATGAGAGGTTTGACCAGTGTATATGAGAGGTTTGACCAGTGTATATGAGAGGTTTGACCAGTTTGACCAGTGTATATGAGAGGTTTGCCTAGTGTGTATGAGAGGTTTGACCAGTGTATATGAGAGGTTTGACCAGTTTGACCAGTGTATATGAGAGGTTTGCCTAGTGTGTATGAGAGGTTTGACCAGTGTATATGAGAAGTTTGACCAGTTTATATGAGAGGTTTGACCAGTGTATATGAGAGGTTTGACCAGTTTATATGAGAGGTTTGACCAGTGTATATGAGAGGTTTGACCAGTTTGTATTAGAGGTTTGACCAGTGTGTATGAGAGGTTTGCCTAGTGTGTATGAGAGGTTTGACCAGTTTGACCAGTGTATATGAGAGGTTTGACCAGTGTGCATGAGAGGTTTGACCAGTGTGCAAGAGAGGTTTGACCAGTGTATATGAAAGGTAAAGCTTTTCACTAGTTTATATGAAAGCTTTTCGGTAGTGTGTATGAGAGCTTTTGAGTAGGTTATATAAGAGGTAAATGTTTTCACTAGTTTATGTGAGAGCTTTTCACGAGTGTTTGTGCAAGGTTTTGAGTATAGTATGTGGAAGAGTTTAATTTCATATGTGTATATGGAAGTTAATTCTGATTTATGTTCCTGGTGGCACCTCATACTCTTCAGCCAAAATACACGACACTATTCAACAGCCACATCTACACATTATAAGACCATGAACACTCAACTTGATGTAGTTCAGAGTGGGTTTGTGAAGCTGAATGGCTCTGGGGATAAATGAATCAGTTGCACTTGCTCAATAAGTACTGGGGGGCTGGGAACTGTCAAAAAGCTTTGGAACTCAGAAAGGTGGACGAGCCCTTTGCCACAGACAGGGCAGTCACATCATCTGAGCAAACAGAAACATGCCCATGGCAGCACTCTTGGGATCATGGCAATAAGAAAGCAAATATGTCAAGTAAATTCCGACTGGTAGAACATGTTTGCTTTTGTGTCACATCTGCCTTAGATGTTGTTCCAAATCCATAACCATCCATTGTGAATATCAATCCTTTTGTTCTTAAAAAAAAAAAAAAAAAAAAAAAAAGAGGTTTCTGGAACACATGTCTAATTAGTCCTAAATTTCTCATGCACAATAAGAGGTTCATTCTGACAGCATCTGCATGCCCATAGTTAGATGGGCATGCCACCAAGTTACCAAAAGAAAAGTCATTTTGCATTCAACGACGGTGACCACACCAACCTTACACATCAGAGAATTCAGATACTTTCTCATTAAAGTTGGAAGTGTTCGTCAAATAGCCTTACACTGGCAATCTTACTGCTATTGCTGTTTTGGAGGAAACTGAAATAGGGGCTCAAAATGGCTCTTTAATGTAACAGAGATGTGTGCCACAACTGCAAAACCCTTTGTTGTGAGTGTTCATTGTGTTTGCTTACACATGGATGAAAGGGTTCCATATTCAGAAGAAAAAAAAGAAAAAGTGGCCAGTAACCAAACCAACCCATAGATAATTCATCCATAAAATTGACCAAAATACTGCAGAACCTCATCTAATATCTAAATAAAAAAAATAAAAAAAACTGTATTTTATATCACTGTATTTTGTGCTACCTGACAAGAAATGTACAGTTTCTTTTTGTACCACCCAGCAAGATTCGAAAGTAGTGCCTTTCCAAATGGTGGGCCACACATGTTTAAAGGGATTTTTTTTTTTCTTTTAAGGTTGGGGTTAGAATTAGGTTGTGGTTAGGTCAGTGGCGGCTCCTGAAAAATTTCTCTGGGGGGGCAATTATAGTGATGATGACTAAAGTGACCCGTTCAACGGGTAAATTAAAGGTAGGGTAGGAGATCCTGGATTTTGAGTCCAGAGAAGCTGCATTTTGAAAATACACAGGTAAAAAGTCCCAACCCTTTTCTTCACTTTCCCCCCGAAGGCACGCCTCTAGAGTACATGAACGCGCACGAGCACGAAGGTGCACGAGCGCTGTTCTGACAGCAAGCATCGATCGTTGCCGTATTTGGTATTTAGTATATGATAACTATACGTTTAATAATGCTAGGTGCTAGCCAAGCTGGCTCTAGCTTCCTGCCAAGCTTCTGAACGTGTAATTCGTTCACGGAGCAGGGTACGCGCACAGGTGGAGGGAGGAGCAGATTGCAGTTTGATAGACGGCATCAGTATCCAATCATTGTGAACGGTCCGTTCAGTATGATTGGATACTGTTTTTCCTAGATTGTACGTTCTAGAGGCCACTAAAACTTTTCATATTTGTGTCAAAACTTTTAATTAATTGGTTGCAATGGGGGTGTGAAGAGTATTTTAAGCAATATGTAAAAAAATGTTCCAGAAAAAGATCCCCTACCCCGCCTTTAATAAGTAACAAGTCAGTTGTCACTATTTGTTTGTTTTTTTCTGGTCAACTCACATTACCATTTAAGCACGAGATGGTAAGATAAAGATTTACCCTTTAGCCACATTGCCACATACTAGTAGGTAATCCGTTTACCTTCAAATACCTTTGAACATGGAGAGAGATATCTGCTTCACCATTAATTAAGACAGGGACTAGATACAAGCTGAAAACATGTATCTGCAATTAGTATTTATTTACAGTTCTTAACTTTACATTAGGCAAGGTAAGGCAAGGCAAGGCAATTTTATTAATAGAGCACAATTCATACACAGGGCAATTCAAAGTGCTTTACAGCTACATAAAATCACAAGAAGGCAATAAAACCATTAAAAAGGAATAAAAAAATTAAAGAAAGAAATTTAAAACCCATTAAAATAATCATTAAGTAATTAAAAAGTGAAGAGTGCAGATAAAATACTTTCAGGTGTCATATGCACAGCTAAATAGAACTGTTTTCAGCCTGGATTTAAACATTGGCAGAGTTTAGGCCTGTCTCACATCTTCTGGAAGACTGTTCCAGATTTTAGGAGCATAAAACTGAAACGCAGCCTCACCTTGTTTAGTCCTGACTCTGGGCACCAGCAGGAGACCCCTCCCTGAGGTTCTCAGAGCCCGAGTTGGTTCATATGGCTCTAGCATGTCAGAGATGTACTTTGGCGCTTGACCGTGAAGAGACTTGTACACAAGCAGAGCTGTTTTAAAGTCTATTCTCTGAGCGACAGGAAGCCAGTGCAGAGACCTGAGCACTGGACTAATATGGTCATACATTAGCGTCGATTCCCGGTAATAAAATAGTTTAAATTAATGGTGTTAATCAAAGCAACCCCAGATTATTTACATTAAAAAAGCAGAATTAAGAAATCAGAAGCAGAATAAAGCGTTTTCCGCTTTATTCTGCTCTGCGAAAATCCTCGGTTATATGATTTCCCTCCTTTAGTATAAATTTGTTTTATATTTAAATTTGGTCCTGGAGGTCCTGATTGTTTGGTTGCCAATTTATCCTCATTGCCACGCCAACTGAAGGGGATTTCTTTCAATAAAACAATTGAGTTACTCCGTACCATGGATGTATTATATTAACGTATAATTATATTCACGCTCCGTACATTCTAGCGCGTGGTGGCTACGCTAGCTATCGCCATGTTACGTATGACGAAAGCACCTTGTTGCGAGCCCTCCCAGAACCAATAGAGATTGTTATGCCAGAAATTAAAAAAAAAAAAAGAGATTTTAAATTAGAGTCAATGGGAGCTCTGGTACATAATCTATAGATCTGGGGCGGTACCCCATGGAGAACGGCTATGCTGATTGGACAGTGACAAACAGAGCAGCTGAAACTGTCTGGAACTGTCACAACCACCGTAATGCTGTGGACAAATATAACAAAAAAAAATTCCTCTTTTTTTCCCTTTGGTGGTGCGTTGCCCATTCGCCCTTATGGACAAACCGCCCCTGGATTAAGTTTAGGTTGACTTGGGAATGCGTTAATGCCAATGGTGACTCACCACAAAGACAGAAAAACAGGTTTTTGTGCATATATGTGTGTGTGTAGGCATAATAAGATCAGACTTTCGGTTTTTGTCAGAAATAAGATCTGATAAGATATATTATAATTCATCCACACCTCGGTCTACAGGCAGACAGGCCACATACACTGCTCTTTTTGTGGGATCTGTGTAGGGTGTAGTGTGGTGTACAATTTCACATTTACAAATTGTGCAGATCAGGTGAACGCACAAGTAGTTCCAACTGATGCTTCTCTTACCCTCCATTGGGAGTAAACATCATGAACATGGACGACGGTGCTGTATGTACACGCATGCAAGAGGCATCAGTCAAACTAATGAACAAAATAATTGACATCTACTTTGGGTCTCATTGCAGTCATTTGGCTCTTTTGATTGATTAAGGTTCTATTGGAGATTTTGCATCTGATGTTTTGTTGTGCTGGGTCTCTCTGAGTATTCATTCTGTGTTTGCTGTATGACTCCACTTCAAAAAAATAAAAAATAAAAAAAATAAAAAATGGATTCAAACACAATGTTTGCCAATTGTTTGAACTCTGTCTAATCAAAACCAGAAGAAAGACAACATATTAAAAGTTGACACGGATATTGTATCATTGTTTTCATTTTGAAATTTGATGCCTGCGGTTAGTTTAAAAAAAAATATTGGACTGAATTAGCAAAAGAGCAATTTTAATTATTTATGCGTCTGATCTCAAAAGGGTCCGTCATCATAATATTATTATTGGCATCCACTTCAATAGCACATTTAACTGTTTTTTATGTGGGTAAATTCACTATGCAAACCGACTGAATTGAACTTATTAACTGCCACCATGTTTACTGCTCTGATGGCGACTGAATTTTTCAGAACTGGTCAAGCACACCTCTACCTCCCCGGGGGTCAGCCTGTGTGTTCAGACAACATGAGGAAGGTAAACGAGCCCCGTTGGTTCTTGATCATCACAACTTTCTGAGATAGACCAGATATTTTTTTAATTCTCTTTTTACCGGGCTGTGAATGTGAGCCCACACAGCAGGAATGAGATGTTTCTTTAAGGTCAAAGTAAGGTGTGCCCCTTCTTGTAGCCCTGATCACAGCGTCCTTCGTGAAAATTTGTGTGCACCTGGGTCCCATCAGTGCTATTCTGAGCGAGAGCAGATAAGAACTTGAAACTACTTAAGATTTAATTGAAGTAGGACTGAATGCAGATTAAACACTTTCCCATTGCACTCTTCAGCCAGATATTAACTGCCGTGAGTGGATTTTTTGACCAATGCAAAAAAGGTTCAAGTTCCCGAGGCTTAAAGTCCTTCAGCTGGCCTAAAAACCCTCATGTCTGTTATATGGAAATGACATTTATTTTCAAATTCTTTCCTCTTGAAAGACAAAGCAAAGCCAGTGCTTCAGACTTCTGTTTAGGAGGCTTTGCAGTAGTGTGATTTTGAGATATTGAGTCATTAGTGCAGTACAGTTCCAGGGTGGAAATACTCTGGCTCCTGGATTTGCCTCCAATACATCTTCTTGCTTTTAAGATACCCTTAATGGGTATTTTAACAGACTTAAACTTTGATTATCACGGCAGCAGGTTGTTAATCAACGGCCTCCACTGATTTGTGATGGCTACAGATCAGGTGCCACACTGGCAACAGAGTTGGAAAATTTGGAAAGATGGGTGTCATATTAAATGCGGCGCATCACTGCCTTTTTCAACACAAGCACAGTGGCAAACCACGCCTCAGCTTCCGAGCCACAAACTCAAAACTGACGTAACCACGGGATGGAATAGTGCATACAAAATGCTTCTGAGGTTTCTTGAACAACAGCCTGCAATTTGTGCAGCCCTGTTGTCTCCCGAAGTGAGAAGGAGTGGCAGTGAAATCTTCACTCTGAATGACACGGACATCGCGCACGCGGAAGAAATTGACTAGACTGAAATACAAACAGTTACGTTGGTCAGGTAAAGGGGACATTTAATTACAATGAGTACAATTTACAATGTTTTATTTTTTTATTCAGTTTTAACTGAGTGTGTGCACTTGTTGAATGAGCTGTCCATTTTGTTGGAATAAATGTTTGAAGTAAGATGAATTGACTGAAAACTTTTTTTTGAACAGATAAGCATTTTGATCAAGATTAATTATGTTGGTATCCTTTGCAGCTGAAAATTTTGCTATATATCGTGATAGTTGGTATAGCAATACTCAGCATATAGCAATATCGTGATAATACCGCACTGTGACTTAAATATCGCGATAATATCGTATTGCGACGTAACTATCGTGATAATATCGTACTGCAACTTGAAAACCACGATAATATCGCATTGGGACTTAAATATCGTGATAATATCGTGTAGCATAATATCGCGATAGTATCGTCTTAAATATCGTGATAATATTATACCATGGCTTAAATATCGCGATGATATCATACTGTGGCTTAAATATCGTGATAATATTGTATTGTGATGCAACTATCGTGATAACATCGTATTGTAACTTGAATGCCGCGATAATATCGCATTGGGACTTAAATATCACGATAATATCGCATAACGTAATATCGATAATATCGCGATGATATCGTCTTAAGTATCGCGATAACATCGTACCGCGACTTAAATATCGTGATAATATCGTCTTAAATATCGTGATAATATTATACCGTGACTTAAATATCGCGATAATATCTTATTGTGAAGCAACTATCGTGATAACATCGTATTGTAACTTGAATACCGCGATAATATCGCATTGGGACTTAAAGGTAGGGTAGGAGATCCTGGATTTTGAGTCCAGCGAAGCTGCATTTTGAAAATACACAGGTAAAAAGTCCCAACCCTTTTCTTCACTTTCCCCCCGAAGCCACGCCTCTAGAGTACATGAACACGCACGAGCACGAAGGTGCACGAGCGCTGTTCTGACAGCAAGCATCGATCGTTGCCATATTTAGTATTTAGTATATGCTAACTATACGTTTAATAATGCTAGGTGCTAGCCAAGCTGGCTCTAGTTTAGCTTCCTGCCAAGCTTCTGGACGCGTAATTCGTTCACGGAGCAGGGTACGTGCACAGGGGGAAGGAGGGGGAGGGGGAGGGGGGATGCAGATTGCAGTTTGATAGACGGCATCAGAATCCAATCATTGTTAACGGTCTGTTCAGTATGATTGGATAGTGTTTTTCCTAGATTGTACGTTCTAGAGGCCACTAAAACTTTTCATATTTGTGTCAAAGCTTTTAATTAATTGGTTGCAATGGGGGTGTGAAGAGTATTTCAAGCAATATGTAAAAAAATGTTCCAGAAAAAGATCCCCTACCCCACCTTTAAATATCGCGATAATATCGTACAACGTAATATCGATAATATCGCGATAGTATCGTCTTAAATATCGTGATAACATCGTACCGTGACTTAAATATCGTGATAATATCGTACCGTGACTTAAATATCGTGATAACATCGTACCGTGACTTAAATATCGTGATAATATCGTATCGTGGTGTCTCTGGCGATTCCCATCCCTAGTGAACTATGATACTTTGTATGTCCAGCTGCCACCCCAAACAAGGGTTTTCATTACATTGTGTTTCTGTGATAACAGTTATCATTTTTAGGACCACCAGAGGCAACCTGTCAGGAATCCATTCTCATAGGTCAGTTAAAGTTTTCAAACAGAAGACTGATGCTGTCATTTTCTAGCGGGGATCATTTCAGATGAGGCCACACAGTACAGCTGCTGCTGGACAGATCAGAGTGATGAGGGGCCCAGCTGACTGAATACGGCAGACAGAGGCCATCTCTCAGGTGAGACAGCATCACACTCTTGGCGAGAGCCATGCTGCAGGGCTCTCCATCACTGATGCAACAGAAACTGGTAGCGGGAGTTTGATTTACAGCAGGGGCTAAACGGTACCACCACTAGAAATTAAATGAAAGAGGAGGAACTACAAAGAATGGCGTGGCATACATCTTATAAATGTCACCTCGCAGAGAATTTATACCATATTCGATATTTCATTACAGATGGACAATGCTGTGAGGACATGCAGCTGGAGAAGTATATGAAAAAGCTACAGGTCAGTTTGTGGCAGGGTCACACAATCAATGCTTTGTGCCCTGCTCTATATTTTCAGTCATTCAGCTGCATGACCCACACTATCATATAACACAAGTAATCCCAACACATGAGCAATGGAGATCTTTTAGGAAAAGGCCAGGATCGTTTAATACAGACTTCTCCCACAGCTACTGTTCACACATGCACTTCAGAGCAGGAAATTCTGTGCTGGACGGGCTCTCTCGCAGTCACTGAAAATACTCGGGAACGTTAGCTGATATATTCACACATCATCTCACTCATGTTTCTTTCATCCAGATTCTGGCTGGTACAACCCCCACTGAGAAGTTAACACAACGTATGAAACACACATTATGAGACATATTGAATCTGACTAGAATATCCTGGTAAAAAACATCAATATGAAATACTTTTATTGACTAGCAATTGTTCCCCAAACGTGCATTTTAATTGTTTCAGTCGTCTGCAAAACTGGAACGTCTGCACACACTGTTTCTATTCAGGTCGACCTTCATACTCTTCTCCGCAACTCTCCAGCTGCAGATGGTCAATTTTACCCAAGAGGGGAGCTGATTGACTTTATTCACTGACATCAGCCTCAGTTTTATGCTAAGTATAAGATTCGGTTCTTTTAGTAGGAGGCTCAAGAATGGACCGAAGTAATTCAAGTGAAAATGAAGTGTTTATTGGTATGGCAACAAGAGCAGTATTTCAGCGCTGGTCTCAGTATGACAAAACTCTCGCAGGAATCCGTCAGACAGAGCCCCTTATTTCCGGTTACAATTTGCATATATCTCTTCTAGTTTCCCACGGTGGATCCCGTGTTGATCAAATGTGATTGGATATGAATCGTACTAACCCAAATAATGTCTCTGAGTAATCCAAATAATGTATGTGTGTGCCTTTCGCACCTGGATCTCAGGGTTCCCTGTTCTGTCTGGGTCAGTCTCAGTAAAGGTCATGTCTCATGTCTTTTATGGAAAACTACTGGGATCATGTCTATTAAATAAGCCAATTTTAACATAAGACACAAGTCGTACTCTGTGCTCTGGGAAATGGTTTCATCCTGGATGTGGCTACATAGGCTACAAACAGCCAACACAGATTTTGAAAGAGAAAGAAAAATATATAAATAAATAAACAGTGCAAACATTCACTGCCCACAGGGGATGTCCAATTGCGTTGGTGCTGCATTTGATACAGTTGACCACAATATATTACTCAAACAACTGGAAAACTGGGCGGGTCTTTCCAGAGTGTACTAAACTGGTTAAAAACATACTTAGAGAACAGGAAATACTTTGTGTCAATAGGTAACTTTACATCTGAGCACACAAGAGTCACATGTGGAGTTCCCCAAGGTTCCATCTAGGGACCTCTTCTGTTTAACATCTACATGGCACAGATTATAAAAAACAACAAAATAAACTACCATAGCTATGCAGATGACACGCAGATATATATTACAATGTCACCAGGAGACCTAAAACAAAAACAAAACTGAGGTAATTGTCATTGGAGCCAAAGAGAAACGATTACAGGTCACCACAGAACTTCAATCTATACACCTAGAAACTACCAACCAGGCCAGAAATCTGGGTGTAGTGATGGACTCAGACCTAAATTTGGAAAAACACATTACGGCAGTCACAAAGTCAACCTACTATCACCTTAAGAATATATCAAGGTTAAAG